>NC_137856.1:35476676-35824176 GCF_948465745.1 Chenopodium album | reverse complement strand
TTTCCTTCTTATTCATTGTTAATAAGGTTAATAAAAGAAATTTTTGATTAATGCTTTTCAATCCTTCTTGACCCCATAAAGATATTGAATAAAAAGAACTGGTTTTTTTTCCACTGTAATTTTTAAAAAAAGCGTTTAAATGTCCTTCAAACGTAAGTAAATAGATTCTAAACATATAAAAAGCGGTTAATCCGGCTGTGAAATAAGCTATTATTGCAAAAATTGGTGAATACATCCAACTATCATTAAGAATTTCGTCTTTGGACCAAAAACAAGCAAGAGGCGGAATACCACAAAGCGAAAGTGTACCTATTAAAAAAGAGGTTTTTGTAATTGGTACATGTTTTGTTAAACCCCCCATAAGAACCATATTCTGACTTTTATTCGGAGAATATCCAACAACAGTTTCCATTGAATGAATAAGAGATCCAGATCCTAAAAACAATAATGCTTTTGAATAAGCATGAGTAATCAAATGAAATAAAGCAGCTCGATAAGAACCCATACCTAGAGCTAACATCATATAACCCAACTGAGACATTGTAGAATAAGCTAAACTTATCTTAATGTCTTTTTGAGCAAGAGCTAAGGTTCCTCCTAGTAGTACTGTTATTATACCTATAAAAGAAATTCCATACATTATGGAAGGTAGAATTAGGAAAAGAGGCAGCAGTCGAGCAACTAAAAAAATTCCCGCGGCGACCATGGTAGCAGCATGGATGAGAGCTGAAATAGGAGTAGGCCCCTCCATAGCATCAGGTAACCATACATGAAGGGGAAATTGGGCCGATTTAGCAACTGCACCGGCAAATAACAAGAAAGCACATAAAATACAAAATAAGGAATTCACCTCGTTATTATTAATTAAATTTTTGAATATTTCAAACAAATCTCGAAACTCGAAACTGCCTGTTATCCAATAAAAACCTAAAATTCCTAATAATAAACCAAAATCTCCTACACGATTAGTCACAAACGCTTTTTGACAAGCATTTGCGGCAATAGGGCGTGTGAACCAAAAACCTATTAATAGATACGAGCACATTCCAACTAATTCCCAAAAAATATAAATTTGTATTAAATTCGAGCTAGTAACTAATCCCAGCATAGAAGTATTGAAAAAACTCATATACGCAAAAAATCTCAAATATCCTTGATCATGAGACATATAATTATCACTATAAAAAAGAACCAGAATTGCAACAGTAGTTATTAACATTGACATAATAGAAGTAAGTGGATCTATTAAGTAGCCAAATTCTAAAGAAAAATCATTATTAATCGTCCAAGACCATAAATATTGATAAATAGAATTATTATTTATTTGTTGAATAGCCAGCTTCATGGAAAAAAGCATAACTATACTTAATAACAAAATACTCGAAAAAGCCCATATACGTCGAAGATTTTTTGTTGCCATCGGAAAAAAGAAAAGTCCAGATCCTATTAACAAAGGAACTAGAAGTGGAAGGAAAGGTATAATCCATGCATATTGGTATATATGTTCCATAATATACTAGAATAGAAAATTTTTCTATTTAATTAATTTAAATTATTTTGTTTACCATTCACTGGCTCTTGTCTCTTTTGAAAGAAGTCAGTCAATAAACAGAACTTTTTGAAGCCTATGAAGTAGGAAACTAAAAGAAATTTCCTTTTTTTTTCCATTTCAGTTATTTCAAATATATATTTAAAACTTAAAACATCCAAATTCGACTAAAAAAGACTATGAATCAGAAAATCGACTAAATATCTACTAAAGTCAATAATGAAAAAAATAAATTTATTATTAATTAAAATAATAAATTTATTCTGTAGTTTATTTCGAATTATTACCTCATTTTTTCCAAAATGGTTTAATTGTCTTTCATTCCAACCAAAACTGTCGAAAAAAGTCTATTTTAGTAATTATTTCTTTTTTTCGATATTCTTTTTTAAAATATCTGTTACTTTACTTTTTAGTTTCTATAACATAGAATAAAAAAATGCCTCAAATTATAGATCTTTTAAACAAATTCATTTATTGGGATCATTTCACTTTGCAAAGAAATAAATAAAAGTTTTTCAATTAAGATTAGGGGTGCATCAAATTTTGAATGTGATTTATCACGTACATCGAAATTGAATCCAACACATCAAAAATAAACAGGGATATAACTCGAAATTAGTATTCATTATGAAATTTTAATTAATCTTACTCGATTTCATACGAACTTTTTTATGGACATTCTAGGCAGGAGAATTTTTAGTTTCTCCTAATCGAATATTTTCGATTATTTCTATCGAAATATAGAAAATTTATTTCTAGTTTCTATTTATAGTTATCCTTTTCAATTTTTTTTATAAAAAAAAAGATATCACCTAGAATCTAAATACATAGATAATTAATAGAAAATACGGATTCATTTGAACAATAGATGTCTTTCACATCCAACTATAACACTGAATAATGAATTTTTTCAATTTTAAATGGCAGTTCCAAAAAAACGTACTTCGATTTACAAAAAGCGTATTCGTAAAAATATTTGGAAAAAAGGGGGGTATTGGGCGGCATTAAGAGCCTTTTCGTTAGCAAAATCTCTTTCTACCGGGAATTCGAAAAGTTTTTTTGTACGAAAAATAAGTAATCAAACCTTGGAATAAGCGAAATCGACCTGACTAAAAAAAAAATGGTATAACAAATTCGAAATAATTCCATTTTTCGTTTAGAATCAAAAAATCGAAAATAAAGGATTTAGGGAGGTTTGTATTTATAAATTACTTTTTTTTGAACTAGAAAATTTTGTAACTTTTTCTTATGATATGGAGAATAAGAAATCTTATGACAACACTAACATAGTACTTTATGTTTTTTGTTGAAAAACTCTCGATATATAATCTATATATCGAAGATTTCATCAACTTCCTTTTTTATTTTAGTTTATTACTTAAAAGATAAAAGATGGGGATTTTTTTCCCCATCAACCTATTTTTTTTGTCAAAAAAAAAATGAAAAGTTTTCTCGACTTATAGAATTAGTAGATTTTATAAAAAAGGGCAAATCAAAAACAACAACGGTTAAACTTTAACTTACAGAAGCATTATTTCTCGAAATTGCTTTTTTATAGTCCGGTTTAAATCAATCAAAAAATCCTTTCGTTTTTTTAGACGCAAAGTTTTTTTACTACGTTTCCATAGGGATCAAAACTTTTTTATATGAAATATTCGGTTCAATACTTAAGAAGAAAAATTTTACCGATTAATTGCTTTTTTTGGATAAAAAACTATCCATTTACAGAAAAGAAAGTCCCTCGATCTCGTGTTCAAATTGAGAGCTAAAATATTCGATTTTTTATGTATTCAAAGGGTCTATGTATTTGTTATTTTTGAAATCCGCTAAAAAAATTCATTTATCATTACTAACTGAAAAGAAAATGAGAAAGAACTTTGTTGAGGTCTATCCTGGGATGAAAGGAAGAATTTTCTAGTTAGAGAGGTTTCAGTTCATGAAAACATAAACTACATGAGAGTCCATTGACAGATTAAAGCAGTCTTATGAAAAAAAAATTCACGAAAAATAACAAAAACCTTAAGTAATATATACTTATTACTATGAATATGAACCATTTCAATTCGTGAATAAAAAATAATTTGCAAACCGAACTGGTTCGAAAAAAATGTTGGATTGAATTAATCTCGACGATTGACTAAAAACGGGTTATTATGATTTCAAACAAGCCGCTATGGTGAAATCGGTAGACACGCTGCTCTTAGGAAGCAGTGCGAGAGCATCTCGGTTCGAGTCCGAGTGGCGGCATGCCATCTTACAAATTCTCACAAAATTTCAAAAGTCCTATAACCTAAAATAAATAATGAAAATGAAATAATTTTTTTTTGTTAATTTCCGTTTCATAATTTGTAATTGAAGGATTTTTTTTTTATATATTCTATATGATATTATCGACTTTAGAGCAGATTTTAACTCATATTTCCTTTTCGATGGTTTCCGCAGTAATTATACTCCATTTGATAACTTTATTCGTCAATGAAATAGTAGGACTATATAATTCATTAGAAAAAGGCATGATAGTTACTTTTTTGTCTATAACAGGATTATTAGTTACTCGTTGGGTTTATTGGAAGCATTTGCCATTAAGTGATCTATATGAATCATTAATATTCCTTTCTTGGAGTTTCTACCTTATTTATATGATTCCCCTTTTTTTAAAAAAAGAGAAAAACTCTTTAAGTACAATAACCGCACCAAGTGCTATTTTTACCCAAGGATTCGCTACATCGGGTCTCTTAACTGAAATGCATCAATCCGGAATATTAGTACCCGCTCTCCAATCCCAGTGGTTGATGATGCATGTAAGTATGATGGTATTGGGTTATGCAGCTCTTTTATTCGGATCATTATTATCTGTAACACTTCTAATCATTCTATTTCAAAAAGATATTATAAGGGTTTTTGATAAACGAAACCTTTTATTAAATGAGTCATTTTTCTTCAGTGAGGTTCAATACATAAATGAAAAAGGCAATATTGTACAAAATGTTTCGCCCTCCTCTGTTCGAAATTATTACAGGTCCCAATTGATTGAACAACTGGATCATTGGAGTTATCGTGTTATTAGTCTAGGATTTATCTTTTTAACCATAGGTATTCTTTCAGGAGCAGTATGGGCCAATGAGGCATGGGGATCATATTGGAATTGGGACCCAAAGGAAACTTGGGCATTTATTACTTGGACCATATTTGCAATTTATTTACATATTCGAACAAATAAAAATTTTCGAGGTCCAAATTCTGCAATTGTGGCTTTTATAGGCTTTCTTATAATTTGGATATGCTATTTTGGGGTTAATCTATTAGGAATAGGGCTACATAGTTATGGCTCATTTACATTAACGCTTAATTAAATGGAAGAAAGGACCTTATGAATACAGATTATAGTACAAGTCATAAGCAAGTCTCTTAGAAACAGGTGAGAACCATTTAAATCATGATTTAAATGGTTCTCACAAACATCAAAAATGCCTGATTCGAATTCCAATTTTGTTTTGCTTCGTCTTATGTAAAGAAGACTGCTTTTTTCATTTCATTAAATGAAAGGAAATCTATCTATAAAAATAATTGGATAAAATAGCTTCTACTTTTTCAACTGATAGTGAGAGAACGAAATCCGGGTAAATACCAATACCTATTACTGGTAAAAAGATAGCAGTCGAAACAAACAACTCTCGCGGCCCAGAATCAAAAAAAAAAGAGTTGGAAATGTTAAATAATTTATATCCATAGAACATTTGACGTGACATAGATAATGAATAAATAGGAGTTAATATGATTCCAATTGCCATTCCAAAAGTAATTAGTATTTTTGGTATTAAAAGATATTTTTGGCTGGTAATTAGTCCAAAAAATACTATTAATTCCGCAATGAAACCACTCATGCCAGGTAATGCAAGAGATGCCATTGAAAAGCTACTGAAGAGTGTGAATATTTTTGGCATTGGAATCGCTATTCCACCCATTTCATCGAGAAAAACAAGGCGTATTCGATCGTAACTAGTTCCCGCTAAGAAAAAAAGCGCAGCACCAATAAATCCATGCGAAATTATTTGTAAAATGGCCCCATTAAGGCCGGTATCGGTTATAGAACTAATTCCTATAATTATGAAACCCATGTGAGATACGGAAGAATAGGCTATTCTTTTTTTTAAATTACGTTGCCCAAGAGATGTTGAAGCTGCATAGATTATTTGTATTGTGCCTATTATCATCAACGAAGGAGAAAATATAGAATGAGCGTGAGGTAATAATTCCATATTGATCCGAACCAACCCATACGCTCCCATTTTTAATAAGATTCCGGCTAGCAGCATACAAGTACTATAATGTGCTTCTCCGTGGGTATCGGGTAACCATGTATGTAAAGGTATAATCGGTAATTTGACAGCAAACGCAATAAAAAATCCAATATAGAATATTATTTCTAATGACATAGGATACGATTGATTAACTAATATTTCGAAATTTAATGTTGGTTCATTGGAACCATATAAACCAACACCCAGAACTCCCATTAATAGAAAAATAGAACCCCCTGCAGTATACAAAATAAATTTAGTAGCGGAGTAAAGACGTTTCTTTCCCCCCCACATGGATAAAAGTAGATAAACAGGAATTAATTCTAATTCCCACATTATGAAAAAAAGTAAAAGATCTCGGGACGAAAATAATCCTATTTGACCACTGTACATTGCTAACATCAAGAAATGGAATAATCGAGAATCTCGAGTAACTGGCCAAGCGGCTAGAGTAGCTAAAGTCGTAATGAATCCTGTTAGTAAAACAGGTCCTATCGAAAGTCCATCGATTCCTAATCGCCAATGGAAATCAAAAAAGTTGATCCATTTATAATCTTCGGCCAGTTGGATTAATGGATCATCCGGTTGGAAATGATAACAAAATGCATAAGTTATTAGAAGGAGCTCTAAAACCGAAATGCATATAGTATACCACCTTATAATCTTATTCCCTCTCTGAGGAAATACGAAAATTAAAGAACCTGCAAATATGGGCAAAATTACAATTGTTGTTAACCAGGGAAAATAATTCGTGGTAAAGACAAGATATACTTGGACAAAAAACCCGTACCCCAAAAGAAATAAATTTCGTTTTTGGTACGGATTTTTGTCGGTAAAAAAAATCCAAATAGAATAAATGGATTCAAATGGAATTTTCTGAACTATATCAATAACCTAGACCCATACTGCGAGTGGTTTCATGCCATAGATAAACTCGAACGCTTAAAAAATCCGTTGGACAAGCAGATTCACATCTCTTACAACCGACACAATCTTCTGTTCTTGGAGCAGAAGCTATTTGTTTCGCTTTACATCCATCCCAAGGTATCATTTCTAATACATCCGTGGGACAAGCTCGGACACATTGAGTACACCCTATACATGTATCATAAATTTTAACTGAATGTGACATTGGGTCTAGAATTTTTTTTTCACTTGATTAATTTTCGATCTAGTTCTAGTAAAATAAATGAAATACATATTCAAATACTAGACGAATCAATAATTTCCCAGAATTTTTGGAATCAACCTATTTCTGGATAGGAAATGGAAAAGAGATCCAAAATACTTTGATTTATTACACTTTATGAAAGTATATCTTAAGGTGCAAGATCTAGTAATCTAATTTGAATTGCTGAATATTCAAATTTGAATTTCTAAAATATAATTTGTGAAAATCCTAATAAAATTAAAAAAAGAAATACTATTTATTTAATAAATTCGATTGATTGATACGAGTTGATTTTCTGTTACGATAAATTGAAGAAACAATAGCCGGTCCAATAGCTGCTTCAGCGGCTGCAATGGCTATAACAAAAATTGAGAAAATGCTTCCTTTTAATTGGCGATTATCAAAAAAATCAGAAAATGTTACAAAATTTAGATTAACTGCATTCAATATAAGTTCAAGACACATAAGAGCTCGAACCAAATTGCGGCTCGTGACTAATCCATAAATCCCGATAGAAAATAAAAAAGCACTCAAAACAAGTACATGCTCGAGTATCATTGACCAACCCCTTATGAATCATGATTCATTTCAATATGAACAACAATTAAACTACTTTGATTGACTAGAAGATAGCAAGTTAAGTTAGAATTAAGAACAAAAACTAGGCTAATAAAAAATTTTTTGAACTAAAAGTTTCGAAAGCAATTCATGAATGAAAATGCAAAAAATAGACTTTTTATTTGGATTACTCGTTTTAAAAAAGAAATTTTATTATTGACGAGCCACGGCAATTGCACCTATTAAAGCAACTAAAAGAATTATGGAAATGAGTTCAAATGGAAGAAAAAAATCGGTTGATAAATGAATTCCAATTTGTTGACTAGCATTTATCAAATCTTGTTCTAGAATCTGGTTTGATTTTGTAGTCCAAATAATACCATACCAGGACGTATTTATAATAGTAATAATTAATGAAACAAAAAGACTTATACAAACCAATGAAGTAACCCCGTCCCCAACAGTCCACAGATGAAACTTTTTGTCATATTCTGGGCCATTCATGAACATTACAGAAAATATGATTAATACATTTATAGCTCCCACATAAATAAGGAGTTGTGCAGAAGCTACAAAATGGGAGTTTGCTAGAATATAGAATAAAGATATACACACAAGAACCAATCCCAACGAAAAGGCCGAAAAAATGGGATTGGTAAATAATACTACTCCTAGCCCCCCTAATATAAGACCCAACCCCAAAAAAATTAAAAGAAAATCATGTATTGGTCCAGGTAAATCCATTATATATAAAATAAGAGATAAAAAAATCGGAATGTTTCATGATCTTATTGATGTGAACAGGAAAAAGAAGTTTATGCGCTCCTAATTGGTAAATCCTAATGTGTATGACTTGATGTGAATAAAGTAAAGTTGTTGGGCCTTTCACATTCTTTTTTAGCGGAAAAGGTAGTTACTCTTTAAAATCATTGGAGTAAATCAATTTTAAATACTACTAAAGTTGCGATTTTCACCAATAAATAAGAATAATCAGAATTTCTAGTTATTGAACAAGAATAAAAAATAGCTTTAATTTAATAGGTGGAAATTGCTCTTCAATCACGGGCTTGCTCTGGCGAATTCAAAATTGGTCGAATTGTGTAATCGTCGATTATTGATATTGGTAAACGACCTAGAGCAATTTGATTATAATTTAATTCGTGACGATCATAAGTAGAAAGCTCATATTCTTCAGTCATTGATAAACAATTTGTTGGGCAATACTCAACACAATTACCACAAAATATACAAATTCCGAAATCAATGCTGTAATTAAGCAACTGTTTCTTTCGAATATCCATTTGCAATTTCCAATCAACAACAGGCAAATCTATAGGACATGCACGCACACACACTTCACAAGCAATGCATTTATCAAATTCAAAGTGAATTCGACCACGAAAACGCTCCGATGTGATCAATTTCTCATAAGGATATTGAATAGTTACAGGTAAACGGTACAAAGGTTAAAAACATAAACAGTCAAGGTTATTTCCCCCAATATTGGTTAATTAGTCATCATTACTTGAAGCGGGTTGAAAAGAACAATTCTAGGAAGTTTTTACTATCTTTTTTTTATGTATTACCATACATGACTTACCATAGAAATTGACCAAAAAAGTGGATGATTAGGAACACCAAAGTACACAAAGGATTTGTAATAGAGATTATGTAAGTTATCTGAAGAAAGATTTTTACATAAAAGAAATACTAATTGAGGCTTTAAATTTGTAGAAATGATCAAGCAGTACTCCCACAAATTTCGATCCAGAGTATGCTCCTATCCACCGATTAAATGAATGACTATCAGGAACGAAGTAATCTTTTACTTTTCCCACTGAATAAAAGAACTAAGAGGGGCGAAAAAAAAAGGGGGATAGATAATAGTAATAGAATCAAAAAAAAAATCTTTTTCCAATATCGATATTCACGGAAATTCCATTTTGATCATAGCATAAATCATGAATGAATGTTTCCTTTTTTCGGAATATAATAAAAAAATAAGAATACGGCGAAATTTTTATTGATAATTGATATTACTAAAATTAGTAAAAAGCGTTTTTTATTCAAGAATTAAGTTATTACTCAATAAAAAGGAAATTCTTCAAAATTTAAGTAAAGGATGAGATCAATTCCGAAGCAATTTTTTATAGTATAGCAGACAGAATTTGATTGGTCTAATTCAGGATTTTTCGATTTATTTTGACTTTCGTTATCCTACAAGCATATCAAGATTAAAGAATATCGAATTAGTCCTTAGATTTATTTATGGCTCTTGAGGAGCCGTATGAGGTGAAAATCTCATGTACGGTTCTGGAATAGCGATGACAAGGGTGATCTTATCTTCGACTATAATTATCTAACAGTTCAAGTACAGTTGATATAGTCGAGGCACAGTCAAAATATGGTTTTTGGGGATGGAATTTGTGGCGACAGCCCATAGGGTTTATTGTTTTTATAATTTCTTCTCTAGCAGAATGCGAGAGATTGCCTTTTGATTTACCAGAAGCCGAAGAAGAATTAGTAGCGGGTTATCAAACCGAATATTCCGGTATTAAATTTGGTTTATTTTATGTTGCGTCTTATTTAAATCTCCTAATCTCTTCATTATTTGTAACCGTTCTTTACTTGGGCGGTTGGAATCTCCCTATTCCATCCATATTCATCTCTGAGTTTTTTAAAATAGATGGAGTCTTTGGAACGACAATTTGTATTTTCATTACATTAGCTAAAACTTTTTTGTTCTTGTTCATTTCTATCGCAACAAGATGGACTTTACCTAGACTGAGAATGGACCAATTATTAAATCTTGGATGGAAATTTCTTTTACCTATTTCTTTAGGTAATCTATTATTAACAACTTCTTCCCAACTCTTTTCATTATAAATTCTAAAAACAAAGAATATTTACTATAATCTAATTTACGACTTGTCAGAAACAAGAGAAAGAAACAAAATCTTATTTTTTTATTGATATTTACTCTATGTTCCCTATGGTAACTGGGTTCATCAATTATGGTCAACAAACAATACGGGCAGCAAGGTACATCGGTCAAAGTTTTATGATTACCCTATCCCACGCTAACCGTTTACCTGTAACTATTCAATATCCTTATGAGAAATTGATCACATCGGAGCGTTTTCGTGGTCGAATTCACTTTGAATTTGATAAATGCATTGCTTGTGAAGTGTGTGTGCGTGCATGTCCTATAGATTTGCCTGTTGTTGATTGGAAATTGCAAATGGATATTCGAAAGAAACAGTTGCTTAATTACAGCATTGATTTCGGAATTTGTATATTTTGTGGTAATTGTGTTGAGTATTGCCCAACAAATTGTTTATCAATGACTGAAGAATATGAGCTTTCTACTTATGATCGTCACGAATTAAATTATAATCAAATTGCTCTAGGTCGTTTACCAATATCAATAATCGACGATTACACAATTCGACCAATTTTGAATTCGCCAGAGCAAGCCCGTGATTGAAGAGCAATTTCCACCTATTAAATTAAAGCTATTTTTTATTCTTGTTCAATAACTAGAAATTCTGATTATTCTTATTTATTGGTGAAAATCGCAACTTTAGTAGTATTTAAAATTGATTTACTCCAATGATTTTAAAGAGTAACTACCTTTTCCGCTAAAAAAGAATGTGAAAGGCCCAACAACTTTACTTTATTCACATCAAGTCATACACATTAGGATTTACCAATTAGGAGCGCATAAACTTCTTTTTCCTGTTCACATCAATAAGATCATGAAACATTCCGATTTTTTTATCTCTTATTTTATATATAATGGATTTACCTGGACCAATACATGATTTTCTTTTAATTTTTTTGGGGTTGGGTCTTATATTAGGGGGGCTAGGAGTAGTATTATTTACCAATCCCATTTTTTCGGCCTTTTCGTTGGGATTGGTTCTTGTGTGTATATCTTTATTCTATATTCTAGCAAACTCCCATTTTGTAGCTTCTGCACAACTCCTTATTTATGTGGGAGCTATAAATGTATTAATCATATTTTCTGTAATGTTCATGAATGGCCCAGAATATGACAAAAAGTTTCATCTGTGGACTGTTGGGGACGGGGTTACTTCATTGGTTTGTATAAGTCTTTTTGTTTCATTAATTATTACTATTATAAATACGTCCTGGTATGGTATTATTTGGACTACAAAATCAAACCAGATTCTAGAACAAGATTTGATAAATGCTAGTCAACAAATTGGAATTCATTTATCAACCGATTTTTTTCTTCCATTTGAACTCATTTCCATAATTCTTTTAGTTGCTTTAATAGGTGCAATTGCCGTGGCTCGTCAATAATAAAATTTCTTTTTTAAAACGAGTAATCCAAATAAAAAGTCTATTTTTTGCATTTTCATTCATGAATTGCTTTCGAAACTTTTAGTTCAAAAAATTTTTTATTAGCCTAGTTTTTGTTCTTAATTCTAACTTAACTTGCTATCTTCTAGTCAATCAAAGTAGTTTAATTGTTGTTCATATTGAAATGAATCATGATTCATAAGGGGTTGGTCAATGATACTCGAGCATGTACTTGTTTTGAGTGCTTTTTTATTTTCTATCGGGATTTATGGATTAGTCACGAGCCGCAATTTGGTTCGAGCTCTTATGTGTCTTGAACTTATATTGAATGCAGTTAATCTAAATTTTGTAACATTTTCTGATTTTTTTGATAATCGCCAATTAAAAGGAAGCATTTTCTCAATTTTTGTTATAGCCATTGCAGCCGCTGAAGCAGCTATTGGACCGGCTATTGTTTCTTCAATTTATCGTAACAGAAAATCAACTCGTATCAATCAATCGAATTTATTAAATAAATAGTATTTCTTTTTTTAATTTTATTAGGATTTTCACAAATTATATTTTAGAAATTCAAATTTGAATATTCAGCAATTCAAATTAGATTACTAGATCTTGCACCTTAAGATATACTTTCATAAAGTGTAATAAATCAAAGTATTTTGGATCTCTTTTCCATTTCCTATCCAGAAATAGGTTGATTCCAAAAATTCTGGGAAATTATTGATTCGTCTAGTATTTGAATATGTATTTCATTTATTTTACTAGAACTAGATCGAAAATTAATCAAGTGAAAAAAAAATTCTAGACCCAATGTCACATTCAGTTAAAATTTATGATACATGTATAGGGTGTACTCAATGTGTCCGAGCTTGTCCCACGGATGTATTAGAAATGATACCTTGGGATGGATGTAAAGCGAAACAAATAGCTTCTGCTCCAAGAACAGAAGATTGTGTCGGTTGTAAGAGATGTGAATCTGCTTGTCCAACGGATTTTTTAAGCGTTCGAGTTTATCTATGGCATGAAACCACTCGCAGTATGGGTCTAGGTTATTGATATAGTTCAGAAAATTCCATTTGAATCCATTTATTCTATTTGGATTTTTTTTACCGACAAAAATCCGTACCAAAAACGAAATTTATTTCTTTTGGGGTACGGGTTTTTTGTCCAAGTATATCTTGTCTTTACCACGAATTATTTTCCCTGGTTAACAACAATTGTAATTTTGCCCATATTTGCAGGTTCTTTAATTTTCGTATTTCCTCAGAGAGGGAATAAGATTATAAGGTGGTATACTATATGCATTTCGGTTTTAGAGCTCCTTCTAATAACTTATGCATTTTGTTATCATTTCCAACCGGATGATCCATTAATCCAACTGGCCGAAGATTATAAATGGATCAACTTTTTTGATTTCCATTGGCGATTAGGAATCGATGGACTTTCGATAGGACCTGTTTTACTAACAGGATTCATTACGACTTTAGCTACTCTAGCCGCTTGGCCAGTTACTCGAGATTCTCGATTATTCCATTTCTTGATGTTAGCAATGTACAGTGGTCAAATAGGATTATTTTCGTCCCGAGATCTTTTACTTTTTTTCATAATGTGGGAATTAGAATTAATTCCTGTTTATCTACTTTTATCCATGTGGGGGGGAAAGAAACGTCTTTACTCCGCTACTAAATTTATTTTGTATACTGCAGGGGGTTCTATTTTTCTATTAATGGGAGTTCTGGGTGTTGGTTTATATGGTTCCAATGAACCAACATTAAATTTCGAAATATTAGTTAATCAATCGTATCCTATGTCATTAGAAATAATATTCTATATTGGATTTTTTATTGCGTTTGCTGTCAAATTACCGATTATACCTTTACATACATGGTTACCCGATACCCACGGAGAAGCACATTATAGTACTTGTATGCTGCTAGCCGGAATCTTATTAAAAATGGGAGCGTATGGGTTGGTTCGGATCAATATGGAATTATTACCTCACGCTCATTCTATATTTTCTCCTTCGTTGATGATAATAGGCACAATACAAATAATCTATGCAGCTTCAACATCTCTTGGGCAACGTAATTTAAAAAAAAGAATAGCCTATTCTTCCGTATCTCACATGGGTTTCATAATTATAGGAATTAGTTCTATAACCGATACCGGCCTTAATGGGGCCATTTTACAAATAATTTCGCATGGATTTATTGGTGCTGCGCTTTTTTTCTTAGCGGGAACTAGTTACGATCGAATACGCCTTGTTTTTCTCGATGAAATGGGTGGAATAGCGATTCCAATGCCAAAAATATTCACACTCTTCAGTAGCTTTTCAATGGCATCTCTTGCATTACCTGGCATGAGTGGTTTCATTGCGGAATTAATAGTATTTTTTGGACTAATTACCAGCCAAAAATATCTTTTAATACCAAAAATACTAATTACTTTTGGAATGGCAATTGGAATCATATTAACTCCTATTTATTCATTATCTATGTCACGTCAAATGTTCTATGGATATAAATTATTTAACATTTCCAACTCTTTTTTTTTTGATTCTGGGCCGCGAGAGTTGTTTGTTTCGACTGCTATCTTTTTACCAGTAATAGGTATTGGTATTTACCCGGATTTCGTTCTCTCACTATCAGTTGAAAAAGTAGAAGCTATTTTATCCAATTATTTTTATAGATAGATTTCCTTTCATTTAATGAAATGAAAAAAGCAGTCTTCTTTACATAAGACGAAGCAAAACAAAATTGGAATTCGAATCAGGCATTTTTGATGTTTGTGAGAACCATTTAAATCATGATTTAAATGGTTCTCACCTGTTTCTAAGAGACTTGCTTATGACTTGTACTATAATCTGTATTCATAAGGTCCTTTCTTCCATTTAATTAAGCGTTAATGTAAATGAGCCATAACTATGTAGCCCTATTCCTAATAGATTAACCCCAAAATAGCATATCCAAATTATAAGAAAGCCTATAAAAGCCACAATTGCAGAATTTGGACCTCGAAAATTTTTATTTGTTCGAATATGTAAATAAATTGCAAATATGGTCCAAGTAATAAATGCCCAAGTTTCCTTTGGGTCCCAATTCCAATATGATCCCCATGCCTCATTGGCCCATACTGCTCCTGAAAGAATACCTATGGTTAAAAAGATAAATCCTAGACTAATAACACGATAACTCCAATGATCCAGTTGTTCAATCAATTGGGACCTGTAATAATTTCGAACAGAGGAGGGCGAAACATTTTGTACAATATTGCCTTTTTCATTTATGTATTGAACCTCACTGAAGAAAAATGACTCATTTAATAAAAGGTTTCGTTTATCAAAAACCCTTATAATATCTTTTTGAAATAGAATGATTAGAAGTCTTGACTTTTAGGGCTTCCACTGAAAGAATAAGGAGAATCAGTTGTAAAACAATATATTTTTATAATTGCATAAAAAGTTGCATTAATTACCTCAACTTTTTGGGATCATTTTTAAGGTCAAAAGGATGTTTGAAATCACCATTATTATCAGAGTCTTGACTTTTAGGGCTTCCACTGAAAGAATAAGGAGAATCAGTTGTAATTTGTTGAAACAACTTAGACTTAGATTGGTTGTTGCTTGGATCATATTGCAAGATCTGTAATGACTTCTCAAACTTGGCTAATATCTTTTGAGCAATCAATCCGTACGCGTCGTTATCGTCGTTGCTAGAGGATGACCGTGGTTGTTCATGGTTGAGAATCATCAACAACAGCTGCTTTGTAAGATCTCTCCCTTCAACAAGCTCATTCACTAATTCACCCTTTTCTGAATGTTCATTTTTCTCCATTTAGTAGGTTGTGTTTATGTACTTTTCTTGCCCAAAATAGCTTATTATACTTCTTTTATTTTATTTTTTTTCTTGAAGCAAAAGTATAAGGACTTTGCTAGAGCAATTAAGAAAGATGATAGGGAGTAATAGTAATAATTTGGGACTTACAAGTTTAGAGATTATATGTAGTTTCTATTAGAGAATAAAACTGGGACCTTGGTTTGCAATAATAACTTTGAGTGATTTATCTTTTCGCTTTATAAAATATGTTATTTTTATTAGAGAGAAAAACTGCAACCTTGGTTAGCAATAATAAACCTCCGTCGACCCAATTTTATCCTCGTTAAAATATGCAATTTTTATTTGTTTATTAAGAGTAAGAGATTGAAGGATTATGATTGGGGACGAAAACTTTACAAAGCCTAGCAAATGCAAGTGGGATAGACTTTAGAAAAATGGGGTTGGTACCACCATATTATGTGAATTATAAAATTTTATTACTATTAAAAAAAATTAAAAAGACTTTAGTTGGCTATTAATTAAGCTGTAGTTTCTCACTTAGTGGCATAAAGAGAGACAAGGAAGAGGAAGGTGGTATGGCATGTATAAATTTGAGTTATTTGACTACTGACCAACAAACGTTTAAGAGCGTACTTTGATCAATGATGAATAAAACTTCAATATATACTCATTTTGTTTCATCTTTTTTGTCTATTTAGGAATGAAAAAAAAGTAACATCAATACTATCTTCATTTCGTAATATATAATTATAGTAATTTGTCTTAATCTAACAACGTCCCGGGACATTGGATAAGATAGCTTAAAGTTAAGAAATCCATTATTATAACTTGAGTAAGTCAAAATTTTTATTATTAGAACCTTTTAAGATATCCCACGAACTCGATCATATTCAGAAAATTATTTAAGATTGGTCTTTGTGATAACAATGTGGCAAGTTGTTTTTGGATGCAGGGTTCAATATATATTATTTCAAGCTTATTCTACAAGCACCTTCAAAAGGGTGAATGACTTATTATGAGAGGATGATTTCTACAAGCAATTCTCCAATTGTTCTATTTTAGAAATCACAATAATGTTTAATTTTGTTTAGTTCAAATCACTTATCACTCTATTCCTTTAGAATCGATGACATACATGTCTTCCTTTGTTTTTTGTCAAATTATAGCATTGAACAACAATTGAACAATTGTAATTGAACTTGAACAAAATCAAAGATAGTTTGATCGAACCATTTTTTTTTAGAAGAGATGAGCTCATGCAAGAACTTAGAGAGAGAAAGTTCTAGATTACAAAAGTAATTTTTTGAATGAATTACAAAATAGAGAGTAGTTCCTATTTATACAGATCTTACCTTTTCTTTTCCTTCGTTTACCTTATTGAACAAATGGGCAGTAGTGAACAAATATGGGCAGCAGTAAGGAGTACAGATCTTACCTTTCCTTCTCCTTCGTTCACCTTTCCTTCTCCTTCGTTCACCTCCCCCTTCTCCTTCGATTCCCTTCCCTTCTCCTTTAATTTGTTCACCTTTCCTTCTCCTTCGTTTACCTTTAATTTCCTTCTCCATCGTTTACCTTTCCTTCTCCTTCGTTCACATTTTCTTCTCCTTCGTTTCCCTTTCCTTCTCCTTCGTTCACCTTCCCTTCTCCTTCGTTTATCTTCCCTTCTCCTTCGTTCCCTTTCCTTCTCCTTCGTTCACCTTCCCTTCTCCTTCGTTTCCCTTCCCTTTTCTTTCGTTCACCTTTCCTTCTCATTCGCTCACCTTTCCTTCTCCTTCGTTCACCTTCCCTTCTCCTTCGTTTACCTTTCCTTCTCCTTCGTTCACCTTCCCTTCTCCTTCTCCTTCGTGTATCCATGAACATATGATGAATCCAGTCCCAGAAAAACCTTTTTAGTGCACTCGATCCGATATTTCCAACGGTGAACATAATTCTTCACGCTTTGGTATGAATTTTACTTTAACAACCGAATCAACAACCTCCTTAAATAATTCTTCGCAAAACTTTCCCCTCTGGCATTTCAGCTCCTAATTTCTTTTCGTTTCTGATGAAATTATCTTAAAGAGTTTAGAAATATTGGATTTGATTTCCTTAATTTCTTCATCACAATGACATTTGCGTTTTTGTTTTTTGTTTTCCATCAAGGAGGATAGAGAAGTTTGAATTTTGAGAGGAATAGATTAAGTTGGCTGTGGGGGATTAAGGTTTTATTTTTAGCCTTTATACTGAGAAGAAAGGAGGATAGAATTTTGAGAGGAATAGAATAAGTGGATTGTGGGAATAAGTCGGCTATGGGGGATTAGGGTTTTATTTTTGGCTTTTATACTGAGAAGAAAGGAGGATAGAGTTTTGAGTTTTGAGAGGAATAGAATAAGTGGGCTTTGGGATTAGGGCTTTATTCGAAATAATGGAGAGTGTTTGTTGTAGTAAAGCAACCATTATCATGAGCAATGCATTCATAAGCAATGTTTTTATTTCTCTTTCTTTATTTTCTTTTACTTCATTTTATAGTCAATAACTTATTTTTATTATTTTTTTATGATCTTGAAATCAGGATAGCTTATTAACGGTCGGTTACTATACGTATAGTCGTATACCAGTAAATGGCTTTAAATTTTGGCAACTAATTTAAATTAAAAATAAAAAAATATTAAAAATAAAATTAAAGCAGCTAAACCAAACCGATTCAAAGGGAAAAAAAAAAAAGAAATATAAAAATATACGAAGTAAGACCTAAACAAGAATATTTTATTGTATGACTAGAACAAAAAGAAATTGTGCAAAAAAGAAAATTGTGCAAAAAAGAAAAATAAATAAACAAGAATATTTTATTAAATGACTAGAACAATGGGATGCAGTATATACTAGTATATTGTTTTCCCAAATATATTGGCCTATATATAATATCATGTGTCCTTATAAATTACAAACAAGTGTGTAAATCCTCACAATATATAGGTTAATATCTATCTATACAGAGTTTTTTCAGTGCGGCAGGCCACATGGTGCGGCAGGGTTGCTTGTATTCTGAGTTACTTGTTTCTCGAGTTACTTGTATTATGGGATTACTCGTATGTGTTACTTGTATTCTGGGGTTACTTGTATGGATTACTTGATGGGTTGAGTAAGACCTACAAGTAACCCCAGACCAAAACCTCGTACCAAACCAATAACATCATACAAGTAACCACTGACCAAAACCAGTAACACTCATACAAGTAACCCCATAATACAAGTAACTCCTACAAGTAACCTCTGACCAAAACCAGTAACACCCATACAAGTAACCCCATAATACAGATGACACCTACAAGTAACCCCTGACAAAACCAGTAACACCCATACAAGTAACCCTAAAATACAAGTAACACCTACAATAACACTATACAATTAACCCCTGCCGCACCATGTGGCCAGCCGCATACAAAAATTTGTACTATCTATAATATTATTAAAAATCAATGGGATAACATGGTATCATCATGTGTTATCTTTTCTTTAATAAAATTGGTACCACATGAGCAATGACATGTCAAGAACTATACATCTACATTCTACAAGCCAAAATTCAATACAAATTTATGATTGAAATATAATTTGAACCACTAAACTTAATTAAAAACGACATTTACCATCAAACTATCAATGTCTCTTAATACTTATTATTGTGCTTAATAGAATAATTTAACCAACACATTGTAAATTTCTAATTTGAGTAATGCTCCTTATTTCGCAACTTTGTATTAAATACTCAATATATTATTGTTTTATTATTTATTATTCAATTAATAAGCAAACCTAAATTCATTATTTGATTTCAACTTCTATTCACTTTTGAAATTTTGTAACTGTTAATGAGATTAAATATCTCCACCATTTATTTTTTACCTTACTCCCTTTATTTTAATGTCTAATCAAAGTGACGAACTAAACATTCAATGTTGAAATTTTTTTTAAAAAAATTAACTATAATAAAATATAAACAATGATCCGGGACATCGTCCGAGCCAAAAACTAGTTGTCTTTTAAAAGGCAACGTATTATCTCTAACTAACAAAATATAATATAGTTGCATATTACCACGATGTCAGTATACATCAAAATTAAGACATACAACAGGTCAATAAAAAGCATTCAACTTCCAATAATTATTTCATAATCATTATCACAAACTTTTCATTAAACCGGGTGTTCATTATTTTAGTGAAAATCAAAAGGAAGCATGAGTTTGTTGGCCCAATTTTGGCAAGGAAAAAAAATGAAATCTTATTTTCTCTCTGCTCTTTATTCAACAGATTCTTTTTTTGATCTTTCTTCTTCAATCTTCTTTTTCTCTGTTTTTTCTCTCTCCTCTTGTTCTCATCTTCTTTTGTTTTTCTCTCTCCTCTACTTCTCATCTTCTTTTGTTTTTCCTCTCTCCTCTAGTTTCTGGTGATAATTGATGATGTTGATGTTTCTGCTCTAGGTTAGTGTTTGTACATTTTTGTAAATTTTTCGTCGCTTTGCTCGGTGAGATGGTCAGAAATGGTAGAATCAACAATGGTTTCAACGCGATCGGCGTCGCTAACGGTGGTTCCGGCGGTGACTTTTGATTTGGTTGAGTGATTATATAGTTTTTTCATGACTATTGTTAATTTTTGTGTTTGTTTCGTTAATTTTGATACTCTGTTTTGCATATATAGTTTAATTACTTTTGTGGTCACTTTTATGAAGAAAAAGGGTCACTTTTGTGAAAAAACAAAATCATTTTTGTGAAAAAAGGGTTATTTTTATGTAAAAAAAAAGGGTCACTTTTGTGAAGAAAAAGGGCCACTTTTGTGAAAAAAAGGGTCACTTTTGTGAAAATATGGAACACTTTTGTAGAAGAAAAAGGGTCACTTTTGTACAAAAAAAGGGTCACTTTTCGCAAAATGTTCGATGTACAGTAAAAATACTGTACACCGGGTGCATGCAAAAGGGATTGAATCATTATTATGTTACAACTTAGAAGAACTAAATACTGAATAAGAATTGTTTCAAAAAAAAAAAAAAAAATACTGAATAAGAATACATAGATCATCTCAGTATTTGGATTGAAAACTAAAGGAAAAAAAAATAATGTACGTGGGCACAATACAAAATTGTTAGAAATTAATTAAATCATGAAACTAAAGAAAATAGGTAGACTGTAGACATGTATACTAATACTACCGCCATCCAGACCTATTTATTTGTCGGTTATCACGTTAGTAGTTCAAATTAAATTACACTAAGAATAGGACAATAAAACTTCTGGATGGAGGGAGTATCTAGTACGTATACGTATATAATTTTTCTTGAGGACTCTCATTCACTTAACTAAACCTAGGAAACAGATGCATTCCATCACTACTCAAATTAAAATGCGTACCAACTAATTGCTGTTTGTCGTCCTTGGAAAAATGTATGTGCACAAACAAATACTATTAATAATAATTTGGGTTTTCAAGATTGAAAACATCATCAAATTCACCTTGATTATCAAACGAAAGCTCCGATGCAATCGTTGGGGAGTTAGCAGCCGAGGTAGATGATGGATGGACATCATTTTGTTGAATCAAAGTACCTTGTAATGGATGATCAACATCAATATTATTCTGAATGTTATTATGATCATTGAAGTTGTTGTTCATTAGACATTGAGAAGATTGGTATGTTGTGTATGGACTTGAATTTGTAGGAAAATTTTCATGACCAACAAAGTTATTATTAGTACTATGATTAAGCAATGGATTAAAGGATGAAGGGAAGGAAAAGGAAGGACATTTATTTTTTAAGTTGATATTATTATTATGAGTGGTAATAATAGGTTTGATGTCTTCAACATTATTGTCTCTTTTGAAATCCCATATGATTTTTTGTGGTTGTTGTTGAGGATGTGGATTTGGAGTGTAGATTAGGGTTTCGATAGGTTCGGATTTGGGTGTAGGGTTTTGAAGGTGGGAGGATGAGGAGGAGGAGGAAGCTGCCTGAGAACAGGTGTGTTTGCCGCGATAAGTGACATCAAAGGAGCTAGGATCATCATCACTTCTTTGCACTTGCTTTGTGGCCAAACACCCCTGGAAAACTCTATGAGTACACCTATAATATGCCCTGCAAACATAAAGATATTGCATTGGATGAAATAATATAACACCTTTAGGTGGTGTTTAGTATGAACATTGTACGTAAATGGAATGAAAAGGAAACAAATAAGAGGCCGGGAAGTACCTTTTATTTGTTTGGTTTAACCATGAAAAAGAACCACTTAAACCTAACTCTTTTTCTTTTTATTTGAGGAGGGGACAGGGTAATTGTTACCTTAGGTTTTAGAAAGGTAATAACAAATTAAATTGGTTGAAATCATTACTTATAGGTAATGGTATGTAATTGTTATGACCCAAACCTGCTAATAATAAAAAAAAAAAAATAAAAAAAAAAACACATTTTATATGTTCCGTTATTTTCCCCACAAGAAATCACATCATTTGTCCCGTTTAATTTCATAAGAGTAATCACATAAGATTCACATTATGTTCATTACATATATATGAAAGTAAAGTATTGACTTGTTTAATTAGAATGCATTCAGTAGATGATACAAGCTAAGTATACATTAATCAATAATGAGAACTTGTTAATTATGCAAACGCTATTATTGTACTTAAAAATGTCATTCAAAAATATACTTATAAGTCATCATATCACTGATAATACATGGATAGGTATCAATTTATAAACTCTTTAAACAGCTGGAAGCATGCATGATTAATGACTGAAGTACAACCAGAGTTTGCTAACTACTGTATATAATGAGTACGGATTATATATTAATATTCATATCTGTTATTTGAAGCTTCTTTTATGCTTTAATTTCCTTGTTTTATGGAGATTCATATGATAAAAAGGATAAACTATGCAATAATATAGTATTAAATATATAATTAAGTTATCTTAATTATGTACTGATTACATTTACATACCTTGGAAAATTGGCTCCAAGAATGTCCTTTTGTCCATATTTTCTCCAATTATAACCATCTTCAATTGGTCCCTCAAGCCCACTGCTAGTAGAGCCTTGCACTCTTTGTGTAATTCGAGGAGAAATCCTTCTGTAATACCAAGTACATAGAATAGTTAATTTGATCATCAGTTTAATTAAGCGCGATAAATCAATTTGATGATAAACATAAATGGGACATGTTGAGGGTGTCTTTATCACAAAAGTGTAATGTTTTTCAAAACTAAGACCTACAAATGATAAACATAGAAAACAAAATATTAAAGCTCTTAGTCATGATTCTCCCTATTCATCCACAAAAAGTAAACAACAATAATACAATAACAAACACTAAGAATCAAATTTAAGAAAAGTTTGTAAAGGTATCGATATACACAACCCTTATCCCTATATAGTCAACGGCTATAGGAAACCACAAAAAGTAAATCGTTCTTTAAACTGGATCTCTGTCTAAAATATTATCCAGTTTAATCAGTCAAATTGAATCTTCACATGGTAGATACTTACCTCTTTTTGGAGTCATCTTTGTATTCAGCTGGATCTCTAAAATCTCCGTCGGAATCTAGGCTTTTAGGGCTTCCACTGAAGGAATTAGGGGAGTCGTTTGTTGTAGTAGTTGTTAGCTGAAATTGAAACTGGTTTGTTGGATCATATTGCAAGATCTGTAATGACCTTTCAAATTTGGCCAATATGTCTTTAGCCATCAATCCATATGCTCTATTGGAAGATGAGCGTGTCTCGTTGCCAAGACCCAACTGAAGTTCCCTAGTAAGATCTCTCCCTTCAACAAGCACATTTACCAAACTCTTTGGAATCAAATCATTCACATTATTGCTCCCCATTCTTTTTCTTACCAAAAATAAGCCCTATAAAACCAACATATATATGATTCAATCAATATATACCTCTTATATATATCTTGCTATAACGAAAACTAAAACCAACTTATATACTATATATTTAGCTTCAAAAATGGAAAGATAAGATCATTAAAAACAAATTAAAAAAGGGACAACATGAGAGTCAACTACACAAGTTGCAAACTCATACTAGTAAATAAACACAAGTTGAGGATAATGATATGGATGAATCTTTCAATGGCGCCTAGCTAGGAAACGCAAGTTGTACAATGGCTTTAGCTAACTCTTCAGCTATTGGGGGGGTCGTCGTGCCACCCTACTGTGAGATCCTGGGATCGAATCTCAAAGAAGCATGCTTATCATGTAAATATATAGCTAGATCGATCAAGACTCAAGAGAATGTAATTAAAGAGAAAGGGTAAATAAAGAGTGTGTTACTCACCTTTGAATTAGCTAAGAAGATCAAGTATTTGAGAAATATAAGGCTTGTTTCTACATACGGTCCAATGTGGCTCGTTTACATTTCTTCCGTGTTATTACACGCGTTCTTGACTATTAACGTAAGATAAGGTCAAGCAAAGAGAAGAAAATGAGGAAGAAAATTAAGGCAGCCAGCCAAATTTATGTGGAAATTATTAATCAACTTATTGATAACCATGGTTAGTATGTAATTGTCAGATAATAATACAAAATACATATCGGCGTTTGTTACTCCTAAGCTTTTATTAGAATTAATATAAAAGAAAGGGAGAAATGTTTATAGTTGATTTTTTTTTCTTTTTTTTTTTTGGGTTTAAGCTATCTCGACTTTGGTAATCTCGATTACCTATACTAATTGATCATAGTGTTATCATTAATTAGTTGTTCAAAATTTTATTAGAAGGATTGGATTGTGAAGTTGTGTCGTCACATGATGTCATGATGACATGGTGTGATCCTGCATTGACACGTGGCCTGATCTAGGTGGCACCAAGCATCAAATTTTATTTTAGTACTATATCTTAAGGAGATATTTGGGAGTAATCTTTATGTAATGATTAATGGACAATTAATGATTAACATGTGTTAGCGTATGATGCTACTCATCAATCCTTTAAAAGCTAGAGCGAGTTTAACTTGTAATATTGCCTACATAGAAATGTGAATTGTTTTAAACCCTATCATATTTGAATTAATTCAAACAAAATTAGTCTAATAGAACCAATTCTTAATGACTCAACCAACTAGCATGTGAAAGGTTAAAGATCACAACCACAATCAACATAAGTTCGTTGAATAAATAAACGAACAACATCAGATGATGGTAAGTTTGACTATGATTTTGTTTTAGTACCAAAAAAAATAAATAAATAAATAAAAATAAAAACAAATTATCATGTAAAATGTATTTGGATAATATTAGCTACACCTTGTGGTCGTAGTTACTTATTCAGGGGTTACTCGGTCCGTCATAGGTTACTATATATCACACAAAAAACGCACTAGTCGACTGAATAACCCTTGACTGACTTACTGCTATAGGTGTTTAACTATTTAAAACACATATAGATAAAATTAAATAAATTAAATTCATAGTAGTATGACTAGTATCTACTTAAGTTGGGTTTCCAACTTTTTTGGTAAGTACATAGACTACATACGAAATTTTCCCATTCTACTATTTCTTGTGAAAAGGAATATGAATTTGTAGCACCTAATCCTTTTGCTAAGTCGTTGCATAAATGCATGATACAAGTGCTTAGCAACTATCCTTCAACACTAACAAACGATAACTTTTAAAAAATTGGAAAATTGCTAATTCTTTATTCCTAATAAGGATTATATTTTCATTATATAGAATATACGAAACACCATAAATTCAATTATACACTGAGAGACAAATTATTTTCCTAATATAAAAAAATATAATAATTTTTCTAACAACAACCCAATATCTAAAATAATGAAGGTGACAAAAAAATAAAATAATGAAGGTGGGAAAAAGTAGAAGGGTTGAATAAAAAGAGTAGTATATGACATCAGCATGAAAAGCCATGCTTACGTCGAAAATAAATAGGTCATCTACTCTGGTCAGACCATCCACGCACTAAGCTCAATCCTAGCCTCAATATATGGGATATGTTCCTATTTTTTTAAATCCTTAATTCATTGGGAATTATAACATCTTTTAACTTAGATCCATCTCCTAATTATAGTAATGTAATAATATTAATTTGTTTAATGTGTTACTTAGGTTAGTGTGTAGTGTGCACATTCAGCACATTTAGGCCGAAGATTCCGCACCATTTTTCCTTGCTAGATCTCCATTTCCTCGCTTGTTGGGACACTGTACTGTTCATACTTCTTATCCACACTCTCCGGTACGGATTGAGACATTGCTAGAGGGGTGCCACAACCGTGCTCGCTATATACGAGCTGGTTCAGATGATGTAACAACACTACAAACCCCCTTTAAAAACAATCTTGTCGAAGCAACATGGGTCAAATGTAGATGTTACTCCTCCGTTCTATATACTTTTTTTTTAGGTAAGAAGAAAAACCCTACTGATTCGGCACTTCTCATAAGTTTAGTCAGCCCAACTCTGCAGATCATCGCTTGAGAGTAGAGGGGGGAGGTAAGGGAATTCCCCTACTCCCAAGCATTTTGAAGTTGGTGGGGCTCGAACTCGTGACCTCAAAGTCACAAGGTGAGTTCCCCACGGACCCCACCAACTCACTATTTTATATACTTGAATAATTATTTAAAATAAATAAATAATTAAAACTTGTACAGTTGTACGTGATTTGTTGCCATTTACATACTCCTATGTACCAAATGGAAATACTTGTACTAATATTCGATCTGACAAAATATTAGTAGTACAATACAGTAATAGTAATAGTAATAGTAATAGTAATAGTAGTAGTACTAGATTGAAATCTACAGTGAGTATCTATCTCCCTATTGTTAATTTCATTTTTAATTTCATGAGAGAAAGTGCAGCCATTCAGTGATTGAGATGCCATCGCATTTTTTATTGCTGACTAATTAAGTAATGTAAATTACATTAAATTAATCATTGTTGCAGTAAAAATAATTATATTAATTAAATCAAGAACTTGTCTATACCACTTTATATGTCCATTTTCGTGCATGCCCTACTCTATATTAATACTTTCTTAGTTTTTTTATTAAAGAGACAATGGCCTCTAATTGTATAGAATCTAGGAAGCTCATCCTACTACGGTAACGTACGCAGGAATATACTATAGAATCAATTTATCAAGCTTTTTTTAGCCTAGATTTTATGTTCTTCTAATGCGTGTAGAAGCAACATAAGACCCCGATCTCAATAAGAATCATCCATAAGATGAATATTGTTAGTGGATCAACTCAACCGATAAGTTTAAGTTGTGATGGTTGAGGCCTAGGAATATGTTTTATACCCTATCTCCTCACATGAGAGCCCTTTGGCATGAGATTCGAACCCGTGACCTTTGTGTCACGTTAGGTCCGATACCATGTTAATGGACCAACTCAACCAAAAACTTAAACTGATGATTAAGGTCCAGGAATATATTTTATACTCCATCATAAATGATCTGAAAAACAATGTGAACGGCCTTATGGACGCTCATATCTGACTTGTGTCATTATTTGCATTTTTCGTAAAATTGTGTTATCCACAAAATATGCAAGTTCAAAAAAAAAAACAAAAAAAAACCAAAAAAAAAAACATACTCTAAATTAGATTATAGGATTATAAATATAGTATGATACTAATACATGTACATATAAGAAATAAAAATGGTGATTTTGTAATCAAATTGAGATTAAGAAAATAGTAGACCAAGTTATGATGACCGGCCAAGTGCCAACTAGACATACCTAGGTCACATGGTCAATTTCATAAAACTAACTTAGATTAATTAGTTGGATAATTAATTTGAGAAAATTCTATTTCCACGCCCAATACAATAATAGATCGAGGAATAATCATCTGTTGACTAGAATTGAAAGAAGCTGGCATCTGCATTTAATTATAAGCCAAGTTGTATCATTTTGTCAATCTTAATTTAATTAAATGATTGCGATGTACGAGTATTACTAGCCAACCCTAAATTCGACAATGAGCCAAATTGATGATTTGCTTAATTACTCTCCAAGTCTCATTAGCTTGGAATTAAAGATGCAGACCTTCGGTATATAGTCTATATACCAATCCGCCAATCCAAGAGACATCATTTTGTGAGAGATTCCGGACTGGTAGGTAATTCACCTGAAAAAATCCAAGCTGAACACTTGAACCAATGAACAAAACCGAGTATGAGTGAAAGTATTGTCTAACATTAAATAATTATGAAAACCCCTTCAAAAGAAAAAAAAAAATTATGAAAAATGAGGACGAACGTTAGGATGTGTATCACACATTGAAGAAAAAAGAAAGTTTTGATTACTTTCGTGGCGGGTACGGCCTAGGCCCGTCAAACAAAAATACATACTTTATACTTCTTATATACACTATAGATCATGGTACATTGGTACTACGTTATATTTTTACATAAGGAAAAATATAGCCAAATATTAGCTTATAGATGATTGAATATATACATAAAATAACTCATTAGGAACAAATCTTAAATTTGTTTCAATAATCAACTAACAAACGAAGAGCTAAGTGATGAAATTTGCTTGCTGTTGCTAAACAAGCTTGATTGCTTGGATTTAGAGCTTTGGGGTTTGATTGAAGATCTACTTTGTGCGTGGCCCAAACAAAATACGGTCCAACGAGACGATCTTTCTGGGCCCAAATATCTTCTACTAGCCCCTAAGTTGGTTGGCCAATGGACTTTTTTTTTTTTTTTTTTTTTTTTTTTTTTTTTTTTTTTTTTTTTCAATTCAATCTGTATTACGTAAACTTTGGATGATCAAAAGGACCCATTTTCTACTCCTGTAAAAACTACTCCGTACTCCATAATTTAAGTTCAATAAAAATTCTAATAAGATAAGTTTAACAAAAAGTAGATAAATTTAGTAAAAAAAATCAGTATCACCATACTACCAAAGAACAAAATACGTAGTATAATACTACTACTTCACTAAATAAACTAGGCTTAATCGGTTTATATAATTTTAGTTCAATAAATATTATTCTAATTTGATAAATATCTTATGAAGAGAACATACTAATAAGATTAAAAATAAGTAATACTTTGTAAACTATAAGCAAATTTTCGTTTCCCATTATACCTTTTGTGCTTTTGTCAAAAAAAAAAAAAAATAAATAAATAAATAAATTATACCTTTTGTTTGGATTAAATATCTTCTTGTATGAAAGATGGTGACACTTGTTAATTATTCATAGATAGTTGTAATTTTATGGTTATTGTGGATATAATTGTAGTTTTTTAATGAAAAAACTCCAATTATAAAGTTGCTACCAAAAATAAAAGAAGGGTCAAAAAATATCTCATGGCCATAATGTAGCAACGTAAGGTCCTTGAAGCCACCCAAATACAAATTGTTTGAGTCAATTACAAACCATATGCACGTGGCAAATACATCATCCATTAAATTATATTTTAGCTGCCGTGGCACATCTTTGTTCCATGCTGGCTGCCTATCGTACTCATAAATTAATTACTCAAATTTTTAAATTGTCAATTAAATAAAGTAAAGTAAATTACTACTTTCATTTATTAGAAATCCTACTTTCATATTTTATTTGTAAAATTATGTTTACTCGTGTGAAGTATGATAATTATACTCAATTTTCATTAATTTGAAAATGCTAAATTGACCTTAATTTTCTTTAGTAATTTATCTGGCATGCAACGAATATTTATCGTGCATTACGTTATCCCTTTATAATTTTACAAGTATGTTTTGAAACAACTATGTTAAATTTTTTTTTTTTATTTATATAGTTCAATGATTTTTAAAATTAACATGTTAGATTTAACAAACATATGGTTATCCTATGCAAAAAACAAGTAAGAAGTACTTCATATATAAGTTTGTAATGTGTGAAGTTCAACTCGCTTTTATTAGATAAAAATAAATTAGATGAAAATAAGTTAAAAAAAAATTTATTTATTTAAAAAAGGCTAATTAAACTCAAATACATCAAAACAAATTTTATAACCTAAGACAAAACAAATTCTTATACATTTTTGACCCACAAACTATTTTAGACAAATAAATTTAAATAAGATAACTTTAGTTAAAATAAGTTAAATTAAACATAGTTTAAGGTCAAATCTAATATGGAGTGTTGTATTTACCTCTTACTAAGCGACTAATATCATCAACCTGAGCTATCGTCTAAACACAAAAATTAGGTTAAATCTTGGCGCATAGCACCTATTGATTTCTAAGCATATAGGATGGAAATTTTACAATTAAAGAGTACTATTCAGATAACTTATACTTTAGTGGTACATTATACATGTATAATGGTATATTATATGTACCATTAGAGAGTCAGCTTTTTCCAGAAATTGAAACTTATAGGATGGTAAAAAGTACCATTACACTCGTAATAGTCTACAAAACGTACTATTTAGACAAATTATACTTTAGTGGTACATTATACATGCATAATGGTACATTATAATGTACCACTAGAGAGTCAGCTTATTCTAGAAGCAAAAATTGAATCAACGGAAATTACTTCATTACCCTCCTATTTACATAGTTCGCCCATAAGTGCTAATGTGCTATGCGCCCAGACTCACTCAAAAAATTACGGTAACTAGATAAAGCCCGTGCGATGGAGGGACACTGGTTACCTTAATTGAAAATCAATTTTATAACACACCCAATCATCCAAAAGACCAAAACAAATATCGAGCAAGATGGTTACATAAAACTGCTTCCACGTCACTAAAAAAATCGAGTAAAATTAGAAATGTAGAATTCTCTGCCAAAATGTCACTCGTTTCTTTGTTTCTTTCTCTCTCCTCTAAGCTTGTGGTTGCCATAATTTTCCCATAAATTCATTTTCTATTTTCTTGGTTCTTTATTTTAAAGCAAATTCTTTTAATTTTTAGTACCAAGAGTCAAGTTATTTTCTTCATTTTACTACTGCCCATTTTCTTTGATCTAGCAAAAACAACACATTTTTGCTTCTGGGTTTGCACCATAATTCCAAATTTCGAAGTTTTTCGGTTTGTTTTTCAATTGGGGTAAGTTTTCTGTTCATATAACTTTTTTTTTTTTTAATAATTTTGGCTTCAATTTCTATTATACTCGTATGAATTAGTTCTAAGTAAAAATTATAATATAATAAAACTTGTTTAAATTAAGATATTTTTTTTTATTATTTATTTTTAATTTGGGGTTGAGCTAGAAATTGAGGTTAAAATCATTACCGTTGATCATATAAAAAATTTTAACAAAAATAAAACGGAGTATATATAAATACATTGAAGTGAAATTGTGCATAAGTTTGATTATGAGTGATTGAGTGGTTCAGCTGAATTATAATTGTTGTAATTGATGACGGCATATGATCAATCTCAAAATTCGGGTAAAGATGCATAATTTTGTGGTTGCTTGTTGTTTATATGGCCGGAGTAGTATATTAGTTTGTTTATATTTCTGTTGTAGATGTCGTATGACTTTGAATCGAGTTTATCTATATGTTGTAGATGTCGTATGACTTTGAATCCATAATATTATGGTGTAGGAGGGTTTAACATTTTGATCTGGCTTTGGTGAAATTGAGAGTGTAAAAACTGTTAATGGTCTAGTAGTGAAGATTAAAGATTGAATTTTACAGTGGTTGCTTGAGTATTCTTATATGGTGATCCTAGATGATGCAAGTGTGCATATATGATTTTAGCATGCCTTAAATGAGGGTGCCTAAGGTGTGAACCCCAATGGAGTGTATACTGTATTTTGCATATAGAAGAGATTTTCGAGGTTACTCGGTGAAGGAGCAATACAAGTTTATTTACTCGGAAATTTTTGTGAAGTTGATAATTGAGATGTGATTAAAGATGAATTCATGTAGTGCTGTATACATTCATATGAGAATGAGATATTTGATCGTAAGGGATGGAGGAGGAAGATTTTTGTGGATGACTATACGGAATAATCACATTTGGTTCATGTAGTCGACCCCGCTTATGGGATTGATTGATTGATGCTTTGGTTGGTTGATTGATTGATTGATTATTTGATTGTATACATTCATATGAATGGGAATCGAGGACATATTTAGACTATTTTCACTTGGATCGTCCTTCTTTGATTGAAATTATCATTTTATTATGTGAATTATTCTATAATAGATTTGTTCAACTAGCAAAAGAGGTTCTTTTCCGTTTCCTAGAATTCTTCCTACCAAGGAAGTTAGGAGAGTATGTACGTAAGCGTGTCAGTTTAAGGAGAGATAAGGTGGTTATGAGAAAGTGTGAAATCAAGTGGGTCCAACAAGTGTGGCAGGAGAGGATAGAAAGGGAAATCTATTAACTCAATACAAGTAAAAAATTTAAGCAAAAGTGGGAAGAACTTTAAGGAATGATCTGAAACTAGAAGTGTGAAAGGAATTGTTTACACATCCACATGAATTGTCTACACATTGCAAGAGGCCTAGAAAAGTAAGATGAGAATTAAAAAGATGTTGGGGAGTGTAAGTCTTTTGTATATTTGAGTTGCTATTTGGTGCCTTGGTGGGTTATCTTCCATATTGTTCCTGTGTTTTGAATTATTTTACTCTCCGTTCTTCACTTCACCTCAAGTATGTCACTTTGACATGGATATGGGAACTTCTGTTTGGACCTTAAACATGCAGTTTTTTTCATAAATTGCCGAGTTGACACTTGGGTATGTATTGATACTGGCCCTAGTGATCGAGTTTGAATAACATGTGTTTGAACATTCTTGTCTAATATTATGGGAAATTAATTATTAAAAATCTTAAGAGCCAATGGCAATAATTTGGACATTATCTTATTTTTGGTAATCTTGAAATACCTAATTTATGCTCTCATTCTAGCTTCTGCTCATAATCCATAACTTGCAGGATTTCTACTGCAGTAAACATCTTCTGAATTTGGAGTTGATATGGGAGTTGTGACTGTTTCAGTCTCAGCTTCTCGAGCATCTTTAGGATTAAGCAGACGATCAACAGCTCATCAATCTAGTTCTAGCGGACCCTTAATTCTGGGGTTCAAAGTGGACAAAAACAAGAAGACAGCCTTAGTTGCAGTGAGTGAGCCTAGCCGTTTACATGCAGAGACGAAGAAAGAGAATCAAAAGAGATTAAGATCAGTCACGAAGCCTGTGAAAAGAGTTCGTGCTGCTAGCATAGCTGAAGCTTCTCCATATGCCGCTGAATTAGATCTTAACGAAGCTGCAGCTAAGCTTGAAAGCATTTTTAAGCTGAGTCCTGCAACAGATGCATCAGATGCATCAGATGCAGAAAACATTGATCAAGTGGTAAAAGAAAGACGAGGAAGGAGAAAAAAGAGCACAGGCGATGAGGAACAGGATAAAGGAACTGACAGTAGTGTGGTGAGGAACAGGAACAAGAAAGCAAAACGATTGAGCCTTGCGAAGAGAATTGAAATGAAGCAAAACAAAGAAAGTAAGGAAGAGAAGGCAGTCCTTTTAGCTAAAAAGAAGAAAGCGATTAAGAATGAAGATGAAAACATTGATGAGCTTGTAAGAGAATACACTGCCTCAACTGACTTGGCCAGCTTGGATTGGAAGAAGATGAAGATACCACCAGTTCTTCCTTCTTCTGAACACTTTTGGTTGTTTAAGTTGATGGAACCAATGAAGGTAGTAAAATCTTTTCCTCCTGACATTCTTTCCAAAGTGGCAATGTGAACTTGTGAAAGGCTGAAGGGATTATTTATTTATATCTATAGTAGGTTTCCGATGGAAGTGTTGGACCTCTTGGCGCCTCCTTCTGTTGCCTCCTTTCCTGCTTAGATGATACGTGCATGCACTTTTATCAATAATGGATATATTTTACTCCATGAATGTAGGCCCTTAATCAAACAAAGGAGAACCTGAGGACAGAACTGGGAAGAGATCTAACTGACAATGAATTAGGAGAGGCAACAAATATGACTGTAGTACAAGTAAGAAGACACATGGAGGTTGGTCATGCTGCAAGAAACAAGTTGATTAAGGTGAATCTCGTGTTTGTTTTATGATTTTGAAATGTTTTGAATCATTTCCAGAAAATATTACTTCATAAGTTGTTGCTTGCTTGTTTCTTTGGTTCTATTTAATGTTCAAACCTGTTCTTATTTTACGGTGTTGAAAACAGCTGACTTGCTGAGTATGTGTTTATAAAATGCTTAAAGCCTGCCCTTCATTCTTGTTTTTGTCATTTCACAATAAAGTGAGATCACATAATGTTTCTACCAAATCCTCTTTGACATGTTATTTAGGATAACTAAATGAACAAAAATGAATTTGACTTTTGTGAAGTGAGCCCTTTTAATTCTGTACATCAAATTTTAAAGCATGGATATGTCCAATGCAGCACACAGAAGTGGGCCATATTAAGTACTTCCATGGTGCCTGTTCTTTTGAAATAATTCGAAACCTGCCTGGTAATGAGAGTTCTTGATGATAATGCAATCATGGTATGTTTGGTGCTGTGAGTAATCAAGATCAATAATTTATTTACTGTTTAATATATGCTTTTGCAGCACAACCTGAGACTAGTTTTGTTTGTAATGAACAAATATTTCCAAGACTTCACAAATGGACCAAATTTTCAAGACCTGTGTCAGGCAGGAGTGAAGGGTTTAATTACTGCTATTGATCGCTTTGAACCAAGGAGAAAATTCCGGCTGTCTACTTACGCTCTTTTTTGGATAAGGCATGCCATCATTCGTTCAATGACCGTTTCAAGCTTTACTCGTGTCCCCTTTGGTCTTGAATCGGTATGTTTATATTTTCTTGTACTTGCTACTAAATTTATCCACTTGCCTTAGTATTGTTCTCATTAACCTATGTGCTAAACCATGATGCATCTCCATCATTCCAAGTATGGATTTCTGTTCTTTGTCTTAAGAACAATAACTTTACCTCTTTTCTGTTATTCATATGAAAACTTTTGAATTAAATATCCAAACCACATGTTCCAGAAAATTGTGATTTCATTTCCAAAGCATATGCACTGAAATTTTGTTTATTAATTTCCAAACCAATTCATCTTTCATTAGATTCGACAACTTCCCTAGGAAATATTTAATGATTGACTGCTGCAGGTCAGGGTGGAAATTCAAAAGGCCAAATTAGAGTTGATGTTTGAGCTCAAAAGAATGCCTAAAGAGGAAGAAATACTGGAAAGGATTGGAATCTCCCCAGAACGATATAAAGAAGTGATGAGAGCTTCAAATTCCATCTCTTCCCTACATGCTAGGCATCAAGTCACACAAGAGGAGTTCATCAAGGGGATTACTGATGAAGATGGTGTTGGGGGCGACAAGCAGAGGCAGCCAGCCCTTCTTAGACTTGCGATCGATGATGTGGTAAGTAACGTCTTTCATCCACATTCCACTGGACTCTAATATATTTCGTCTAAACATTATTTTTGAGACTATCTAGATTGAGGGCTTGTTACCTGAATTTTATTAGGAACTCTTACACCTCAATATTACATGACAACATTTTATAATTCACCGTCCCAACTTTTGTACACTTCATTTTATAATTGGTCGAGACCCCAAAAGACATGATGGTTGTGGACCAAGTTTTTAGAAATTGTACATAATTTGTGTTATTCCTTGACAGCTTGACTCTTTAAAGCCCAAAGAGAGTTTGGTCATCCGGCAAAGGTATGGTCTTGATGGCAAAGGAGATAGAACACTGGGAGAAATCGCAGGAAACCTTAGCATTTCAAGAGAAATGGTCAGGAAGCACGAAATGAAGGCACTAATGAAGCTTAAGCATCCAGCTCGAGTGGATTATCTTCGGCGTCACATATCCTGAATCAAATTCGCTTGAGATGCTGTCATCATGCATGGTACATATATATGATTTGTTCATTCACACCCTTCCATCTCGTCTACTGAGAATACTCAACTTCTTGTATCATAGTGCGTGCTATTCACATAAAACATACTAGTAGATATATGTTATACCCTAATGTTATAGGCTAGGATTGGATGTTCCATATATAATCCCTTCTTTCAAAAGTAAATATTACCTGTAATCTATTTTTTTACCCAGAATTCTATCCTCTTTTGTAGTTTTGTATCAAGTTGACAGATGACTGTCCTTTACCCCCATACTATATGGAAATATGATATCAATAATGATTACACTAAACATTATTTTTCGGCTTATTAGTTTTTGGCTTTCTGTACATCAAGTATTTCATTTTTGCTTAATATGTAAAGAGTATATGATCTTCGATTGTCTGAGTAAAAGATTTATTTGAAGAAATCATGAAATTCTTCGAGCATTGCCATTCGAAACCACCAGCCTGTCATCAATTACAGCTGATAGCGCAACAGAATCTGACTGCATGTTAAACCTTCTTGTTTCGAAATTCATCATGTGGATCTCTCATTGTCCAAAACAGCTTAATTTCTTCAGCTGTTCTACCTGGAATTCTCCCAGCAATCAAATCCCACCTGAAAGATTGTTTACAACATTGCATAAGTTCTCAGGGGTATTCTGGTCATAAAGTATAAATTTAGTTATTTAAAGTTTAAAGTAATAATTAGCTCATCAAGCATAGTTTCTTTAAGAAAAAAATTATTTTCTGCAACAGAGTACTTTACTTACCTTTCTCCAACTAACCTATGCATTCTGTAAATGAGATCCTCTTCATGTTCATTCACTATTATGGTTTCTCCTTCAAATTGTGCAAAATAACACAAATATATTAATAAATCTTGATAAACTTTAAAAATAAAATTGATGATTATTACCTTGATGAAACCTTGAGCTAGAAGCTTTTTCCATGGATATTAAAAATAATGAAGAGGAGAAATGGAAGAAATAGAACTGCAGATAGCAATTTAAGGAATTAGCTGCAAGAGACTGTAAAAAACTACCAACTGATGGTTGGTCTGACTTTTGGACTTGCAGTTGAAAAATAATGTTTAATTTTCTCTACTTCTCTCTCTATTTTTTATGTTCTTTTTTCTTTTTCTTTTTTTTGAATATTATTCTTCTTTTTAATTTGGTATGTAAAAAAAGTTTGACAAACTTGGCATACGATTATTTGATTTTACATAAAATAAGCATATTACTATTTAGAATTGTGTTAAATTTTAAGAATCTAACACACTTGGAATCAAATGAGATTTATTAAATACTTTAAAAATATATATATTTAAAATTTATCCATATGCTAACAAAAAAAAAATTACTGCATATATACAATTATAGACAAAACGTGGAAACTACTTAAGATCTTAAATATTCGAAATTCACAAGGGCAATCATAAGTTCCTGATATCCAAATTTTCAAATCTATGATAATTTTTTCGTAAACAACTCAACGTTCAATTAATTTGTATTTATATCAATTTTGGGCAGTATCTTCCAATTTTGGTCCTGATATCACTCTCAGATTGTGTGGTTACATATACACGAAACAGAACTTCTATAGACATTTTAGCAAGGCTTTAACATGTTGCTTGGTAGGTGGCAAAGGATGATACATATGTATGACTTGTGGCTGTTGTGAGAAAAAAAAATGATGGGATGATTGGGTAGGAGAAAGATGGGAAGCGGCGAATGGGTTGATAATGTAACTCGTAAGTAATAAGGTTATGAAATAAAGTAACGTTAACAAATTAGATAAGCACCCACCCCTAACTTTCTCTGTTGGCGAAAGTAAGTATACAAGTTGGTTCCTACGCAATGTATATCTTTACAAAAAATAAGTAATCCGCATCAGGTAGCACTAAGCTCCATGTCAAAGGGCAAAGCTCCCAAAGACAATTGGCTAGCTAATAATCCACTTGCTACATTAACATAATATAAAATTTTGTAGATAAATTGCTTTTGGCGCACACTGTTATCTGCATTGCCACACAACAGAAAAAAGCCTGAACTTCTTGGCTTGTTTTGAGCTGCAAAACTTAAAAAAAAAAAAAAAATTGAAGAATAAAGACCCCAAAATATTATACCAAATTCCATTTACATTAAGATTTTGTTAATTATAACCACTAATTTGGAGTATATATGCACTTTGTCCCAAAAAGGAACAATAACAAGATTGAGGGAAAAGAGAGATCAGATTTAAAAGTGGGTGCAGATATACAGAAAGATACAACAGAGTAAACTATCAGTCTGGTTTCCATTCACCTGGAAATGGTGGGAGTTCACCAATCCACTCATCCTAATAATGTACGTATCCTCAATTGACAAACACAAGATAAGGATAGAGTACGTACTTTAACACCAAATGAAGTCTCTCGGAGATGAATCAAATTCCTCAAACTCTGAGCTTTACAGTTGAATCATGCACGCATACAGACATAATTGAAATGTGGCTTAAAATGTTAGACATGAAGCTTCTACTTGCTGTTGCAGCAATCTACATGCACCACTATCACGTTGGAATCCTTTGGAGTAGAAATAGGGACTCCTCATACACCGTGAGACAGAGGGAACTTATTCTTTGCAACAACCGTAACAACCTAGTCATTCAAATGCATCACTGTGTACTATCATCGTTGATTAGGACATGTAAATCAAATAAGTCGAAAACAATCTGGAACACACGAAAGAAAGACAGTACGAAACAATAGTGTAGTTCCAATGATGCCACACATCATGACCATAATCTGTAAACTTTAAAAAGATTGTGACGATTCCAGTCTCCAAGATTCTAGATCAACAGAAATAGATTCTCTATGCATAAACAAGAATACATGAGATAGACAATGATACAGCACAAAAGATAAAAGCTACAAGCAAATTCTCAAAGAATATATGATTTTCTTAACTAAATGGGTCTTTCAGAGGGAACTAACTGGTTGAAGAATAGGGTTCTTTTTGCACAGCCGCACATTACTTAATATGTTACAGCTAATGAATTTATTTTACTCTGACAGAGCGTCCGACATTGCCGCTTCTTCCAACTTGTTTACCTCTGTTGTCAAGTCAGGTTGACTGCCTGTCAAACTACAATTTGCATAACTTTTAGCAGTCTATCAGACTAAAAATACTCTTCCATCTAATATCAGTTACTTGACTTACTTAACTAGTCATCTCAGCATCTCCTAAAACAGTTGTCTAATTATGCCCAGCTTTAACTTAGTTTACTTCCATCAAAGATTGTGAGTTAACAGAATAACCAATAAGATCTTAATCTAAAGGATAAGTATGAGATTCTTTCTAATTTAAGTCTTAGGCGCACAAATTCTGTCGTCCACAAATCCATGTAGGTCAGGGGACTTCGCGCCTCAATGAACCATAAGAAAGAAAAGGGATTTGGTCGCCATTCGTAATGGTGGTAAAAGTGTCTGTGACACACTAGATGCAACCAGGAAATGAAGTATGAGAATAAATTAACATTTAATCAGGATGTTGATAGCCACACTAAGAAATATTTAACAGAACTATGCTGAGGATTTAATTTATCTTATCATCACATTATGCTTTCTGATAATAGAGGTTTGATTGGTATTAGAAGAAAAAAAAAAAAAAAAAAAAAGGACAGCTCATGGACATGTTGACATGCATAACAATCGTCATTGATTGGCTTTTCTCCTCAGCTAACTATGCTTTCTATATAATATAATATCCCAACTTCAATAATCTGTATGTAAGCAACGGACTATGCAAGCTAAGACTGATCGAAGGCTTTGAGGCTATTTCATTAGACAACTCTTGCTTTCTTTATAGGCACAGTTTGATGATTCTACCTACACGATTCTTAATAGGCTTAGTTTGATGACCTCTACCTACACGATTCTTAATAGGCTTAGTTTGAGGCTATTAGACAATGCTTTCTTTATAGGCTTAGTTTGATGACTTCTACCTACACGATTCTTAAGCACATAGGTAATAAGTTGGATATCCAATGCACTAATAAGAGCAGTGCTCGAAGTAGCAGCAAAGAAAAGCCTACATCCCGAAAGTTATCTGTAACCCCCTGAATTGTGAGGATATGGAAATCAAATTGCAGTTACATGGCCTACGGATGATGTAGGCTACCAACAAAGCTAACCCCAATTGCCATTGATGCTGCTTTCCACGATGATACAGATCATTTTCTCTATCTACACCTTAATTGCTCAAACCAATTTGGTTGCTTCAAGTTTGCATAAATGACAAAATTCCACAAATAATTTCTTGCAAGGCTCGTGAAATGATCATACTGTTCAAAATTTTAACTACTTTTTCTTTAAAATCCACTACTGATTGTTATAGTATAATTTTTACACTGACAGTTTATTTCCAAAAAGTAATGAGAAGACCATCAGATTATATAAATTTCCATTAGTAGGAAAAAGGAAAATTTCTAGAATAGGAAATTCAATAAGTGAACAACACTATTAGCCATGTAAATTTTACACAGAATCAGAACATAAACAGTTCATCTCATGTTGTTCACCATCAAAATTATGTTGCCTAGTACAATAATACTAAATCAGAATAAGTTAAAAGGAAAATTATGCTCCCAATATTTTTATATCGTATGCCTTTTGTCCTATCTTTGGCTCTATATATATGTATCTATCAAGGCTTCCAAACAGATCATGCTGCATTAACAATAAATATTTGTGAAGTATCACTATCACACAGCCTTCTCCCTCTCAAGACCGGGATCATTAGTGTGATAACATGGGAGATAAACTACGGATAGCTGTTGGAATATTGGGTACATCCCTACACTCTTTACCATGTTAACTAAATGAGTAACTCAAAAGGTTTACCATATATCTTATCTTGTGCAGGAAATTTGGCTTCAGCATTACTTTACGCATCACCCATGTACTGTGAACCTCCATCCAATTGTAGCATCGACTTATATTTCTTCTCTTTCTTTTTCTCCATGATTAGAAGATATCAACTTACCATATAATTTCAAATTTCTATGTTTTCCCAGATTAACATTTTCAACGGTCATAAAGAAGAAGAGCACTCAAGGGTTTTCATATGTCCCGTATAGTGTTGCTCTACTCAACGCTCTCATCTACACTTGGTACGGCTTACCTATTGTAAGCAAAGGATGGGAAAATTTCTCCCTCATCACCGTCAATGGCCTAGGTTTCCTACTGGAATCCTCCTATGTCCTCGTCTATCTTTTCTTCTCTTCACCAAAGGGAAAGGTCAGTCCATTCAAACATCCTTAGAATCTTTTGATACTTCTACGAGTCAGAAACTACTTTTCTTTTTCACACAGTTTGGGGAATAAATGAATAATGTTTATCATTTAAGCAACATATTAATTGATGTAAACTAGTCAGTCAATGCTTGCACGAAGATTATGAAATATTTTCATGAAATGATGCAGGTGAAAGTTGCAGCATTGACACTGACCTTTCTTGCACTATTCGTAGCCACAGCATTAATCTCTGCCTTTCTGTTGCACGATCATCATAAAAGGAAAGTATTTGTTGGGAGTACAGGGTTGATAACTTCAACAGCACTGTATGGTGCCCCTCTTATCGCTGTGGTGAGTCTTCATAACTCATCATACTGTCTACAATAAAAACATTATGAGTCTGTGGTTTTCCAAATCTAACAGAAATGCTAATTGGCTAAAGCACTACATGAATGCACAAATTATCATGTAACATGAAATCTATCATGTTTTGACATCTTACCTGGATATACTGCAGAAGCAAGTGATAACAACCAAAAGCGTGGAATTCATGCCGTTTAGTCTGTCACTCTTCACTCTACTTGCGAGTTGCTTCTGGGGAGCTTATGGACTACTGAGTCATGATCTCTTTATTATGGTCTGTGAAAGCCCAGTAATCTTCACTTGCCATACTATCATCCTTTTACATTTCATAGCTTTTAAACTGCTTTATGATTCTTCTAATTCGAATCTTAACCAATTGGCAGTCACCTAATTTTGTTGGAATTCTCTTTGGCATCCTCCAACTGGTGGTTTATTGGAAATATAAAGGAAGAGGAATAGAGGAAGACACGAACAAATGGGATATAGAGAAGAACAAAGAGAAGCCCAAACAAGTGCAACAACTGGTAACTGAAGACGAGACAAAGAGCAAATATTGAATTGTGCATACAGATTTCTATTTACACATGTAATCTATGTATGCCACACAGCGAATATAGGTCGCAATTGCATAATATGGTAACAAACAAACTAATGGAAGCAATCTTTAATTTATTTCTAGATAAGAAACTCTAAAAAAAACAAGAAACTCAAAATCGAGTGCTTTTGTACCTATGATAGGTATCAAATTAGTCATATCTTGTACTATTGTACCGTATAAGAAAATAGGTACACCCATGGGTGACTACCTTACTGCCTTGCTAATCTTGATGTCGCTGACTTGTGTGCTATTCTAGAGTATACAACTGTCTTCCTGTAAACAAGAATAACAGGAAACTCATTTAGCATCCCTTTTTAAGAGATAGCACATCAGACACAACACACAAGTCACGCACGCAACTAAGAGATATAAGCAAGATAAACAACAGAGGAAATGGTGCTATAAAAATTCTACTAGCAATTGTTATAAAAATGCAGGTATAGAATTAGCTAACCTTCATAAGTTCATATGCAAGTTTAAGGTTCAGGGTAGTAGACAGTTCGTTGCTCAGGTATATAATTAGCTAACTAGCCTAAGAATCTATGATTAAAATGAAATTATGGTGAAATCTTGCAGCCTTGCAGGACCACCTTTGCAAATGCCAACAACAGATTAACAAAGAAGGAAACTTTAGTGCTTATTTTGGTACAAAAGATAGTGTACAAGGCCTTTTCAATGGCAAAAAACTATGATAGGATAGTTCCATATTAATTTCTAAGAATTAAAGATATTTAACCTTCCCTAATACATTATCTGATTTTGATAGGTAAATGATTGAACCAAGTTAGGAATAAATAAAGTCAGAAAGGCCAATAGCATCGAATTTTAAGGCTCGCACCGGGCGGCTAACCCCGGGTTAACACAGTCAACACAGATTCTATCAACATCTCAAGCATTAAACAAAACAACATCTAGTCCTGTTATTAGCAATTAGGTTCAGTTTCATGACATTGAAGAATAGCTATATTATCAACAATACCAAGTTATCAATAACTGTAAAATACCATCATAATCCAGTGCTACAGAAGCACAAGCACACACAATTGAACACAAACCCATAGCAAAGCTTCACAAAATCAATTGGGGGTTCAGAATATGACATAAAATCAAGAAACAACTTACATATAGTTCATAAGTTGATTGGACACAAATTCCAACAAAAACATACTTTCCCTATTATAATAAGTGCACCCATTTTTACTTGTACATTTGCCAACAAAACAACTTTGACCATTAAGAAAGAATTATTAAAAGTAACGGAGTAATACTTTGCAAATTTACATTGAAATTGAATCCCAAGTTTTAGCAACATGGTCAATGAGCAGTGTTAAAAGTCAATGGATTCAATTCATTGCAAATTGCAATTTAGTTGGTACGAGATTAAAGCAAACAAATTCTGTAGATTAATAATATCAATTATCATACAGGGCAAAGAACTGTATATACCTCAAATTGGGATTGGTGTACCCCAGTAAGCAGTGTTTGTAGGTGACTAAAACTTGTTTAGGCAATTCGTCGAACAGCTAGGGTGCAATCGCTTTACTTCCGTTCAATTTTCGGTAGGTGGTTACCAACATTCCGAAGATGGATGAAATGTAAGGTTCACAAAATATGGCATGAGATACACCATTTGCTTCTCTAAAAACATGAACAAAATTTATGAACTCAAAACAACTAGGATGTTCATATTCATACTGTACTAGTAACTTTAGCTTTAATGCTTACTATATTTGAGTAACCCTTATTCTTTTTATTTTGAAAAAATAACGGTTTACGTTTTGAGTGCCAATTTAAAACGAATGCTCTATTAAGATATGGTGAAAGTGTAATAAGTTGTTAAAAATTGACCTAATTAACAAATTACTAATCCATCTCGAAAAACTCAATTCAAATGACACAATAATTTAATATTAAAATAAATTCAATCTAATCCAAACTCAATAAAGGTGCCGGTCTACCCGAATTGACGTACACCCTCAGTGAGTAACATGTTATTTAACAATTCCCTAAACAAATCACCACCTCGTGCACATTAAAAGCTTTGAGCTTATTTTAAAAATATAAAATACGCAAGTATAAAAAAAAATGAAAAACGTGTCAAACCAATGTAAATCTTACACTTAGCTTGCTACTTCCATGCATGAAGACACGTATCTGTCCAACTTAGCTTCTCACCATCACTATTATATCATAACCCATTCTCTCTTATCATCATCATCATTAAAACTTTATGATAACCTGTTCTTCATAAAGTTATCATATCAAACGATCCAAAAATAAAAATGGTGAAATTAGCAAGTGCAAGAGAGAGTAGGCTATATGGGCCAAGACTAGCAAGAAATCGATCAGAATACATGAATGCTGGGCTATACTTGTTTGGTACAATCGTCTTATTAATGGGCTTTATAGCCCAATTCTCAAAGGAGCCCAAATCTGGGCTTCTCCTACTATTGATCGGTTTTTTTCTTATCACCGCCGTTAATGTTCATGATCTGGTGGCCCACCTTGCCGGAATCGATTACCGGTTGCCGTTGATGGAGTTTGATATTCAGCTTGCTCTTGTTGAGTTTGCTGTTCCTATTGTTCAGATTATTGGTTCGCTTTTGTCTTTCTTAGGAGTCCTTTTTCTACTCATTCTGGTATGTTCTTTTTAACTTATTTTTGTTACACTTTAATGTTGAGTATACGAGTATGTACTAGTGTACCACCGTTACCTAACTATTGCAACGTGCTAAAATTTGGTACTCCTAATGATATGAGACACGGAATAATCACTTTTGGTTTATGTAATCAAATTCACTTTAAGACTTTGATGATTGAATAAATTATTAAATGATCTTAAGTATGCAAATAAGCATGTAATATTATTATTAAATTTAGGAATATTATTATTGATTATTTGAAATTTAATCAATTTTGTTCTTTCTTACTTTTAAGTTACATAGCTAAATAGCTAATGACATAAGGAAATGTCTTGTGTCAACCCTTTTTGATGGTTTGCTTAAAATGGTAAAAAAAAAATATTACAAGTAATTTTATTAAACTTGGCATCGGTTCTTCCGCCGCAATGACAAGATATTTGATTTATTTATTTGATAAAGAGGAGAGATCACATAAAGCAATGATATAGACGGGATTCAATCTCCTTTAGTTTGACTCCACTAAAGGCTTATTCATAGTAGATAGATGCAACTAAAGCAATGTGGGTAATTTCTCTTCTACTAAATAACAAGAGCACAAGACTACATACAAGAGCACCTTGACCACTATATTACCCTGTCAAGATTTAGTAAGTAAGAAGTAAACTGGAGATCTTGTTATGAATGTTATATGTAGTATTCTAATTAGGATTTCTTTCAACACTAATTACCTGCAGGAAGAAAAGGGTGTTTATTACAGCAGTTTAGAAAGGCATGCCTTGAACATGCTGATTGCCGGGCCAGTTTTATGGCTTATTGGGTCGATACACAATTCATGTCAAATCTACGAAAGAGCTGATGGCCATATACAAATATTGCAAGAAAGTGTCAACATTCCCTTTCTATTGGCAAGCTTATTGTTTGTGGTTGGTGCAATTCTCAATAGTCGCGAGCAATCAAGATGGATTTACCATGGCCTCATGTTACTTGTAAGTCATTTTTTCCCCAACTTGTGCATAGTGTGCTCTGATTTCCCCTGTCCTTTATCTTGGTCTTTGGTTGTTAAGATACTCAAATCATCAACAAGCTCCCCAAGTCTTGTATTAGCTGAGGATGTTATGATGTACTGCATTCTTAAATCGATGTCATGAAACCTTATAATTTGTCGATATGTATGTTTTCAGCTAATTAAATTGTTGTACATTATAAATTCACAAATTTTTGTATGCGGCTGGCCACATGGTGTGGCAGGGGTTACTTGTGTGGTGTTACTGTAGGTGTTACTTGTATTCTAGTGTTACTTGTATAGGTTTTACTGGTTTTGTCAGGGGTTACTTTTAGGTGTTACTTGTATTCTAGGGTTACTTGTATGGGTGTTACTGGTTTTTGTCAAGGGTTACTTGTAGGTGTTACTTGTATTCTGGGGTTCCTTGTATGGGTGTTACTGGTTTTGGTCAGGAGTTACTTATAGGGTGTTATTGGTTTGGTACGAGGTTTTGGTCTGAGATTACTTGTAAGTGTTACTCAACCCATTCCAAGTTATCCATACAAGTAACCCCAGAATATAAGTAACTCTAAAAACAAGTAACCCAGAATACAAGTAACCCCTGCCACACCATGTGGCCTGCCGCACTGAAAAAGCTCTGTTATAAATTTACGACTTCAACTAATGGTAAAATGTTGGAATGCATGCAGGGGAAAACATGGGTATGGTTGGGCATATTTGGGAGCTTACTATTGTTCATAGGAGGATTAATGAATGTGGTGAAGGTGTTTAAGATGCAACAAATGAATGGACTACGATTAGAGAAGCTACGAGGAGGGGCTCAAGAAGGGTTAATTCGAGTGAGAGAAGGTCGAGTTCCTCTAATGAATGAGGAAAATCTTTCTTCTCGTCGATTACAATCAGGGGCTGAGCCAAAAGGGTTTGATCCGGCAACCCCTTATAAAGATGTTCTTGTTGGTAACACTTGAATTAAAGAAGTAATATAGGGTATGGAGCAATGTATTATGTAAATGACTTTCTCCATATTGATGTACTATTGAAGATTGTGAATCATTTCTCGGCCTATTTGAGTAACAAGGTTGTTGCTAGAATCTTTTTATTAGTTTTTTTCCATATAAAACTCCTTTAATATTCTTGTGTTATTGTATACCTTTCTCTTTAATCTCTCTTTTATGTGACAATTTCTCAAGTACAAACATCAAGGCTATAGAATCTCATGTTCATCTTTTTGTTGTTCACAAAATTTACAAAAAATTATAGGAAAGGTAAGATACTTGCATAATTTTGCAATTTATCAAAATAGGTCACGTTTAGATTGCTTTCATGCCGTGTCAACTTTGTATTTTATCTCAGTATTTTGATACTCTCGTTAGTTTCAATCGTGTTGTCGTGTTATAAATCAGGGCTAATTTTTCCTTTGTGAACCTTATTCAACACCCCTATTGGGCCCTCCCCCTAAATGTCGGCCTTTGAGGCCCTAAAATAATCGACGCTCGTAATAGGCTGAGAAAGTAAAAGCGTTTTTCAGAATTTTACTTAACATCACTACTTCAGAATTCAGATAAATAGAAATGAAACTAGCTATTGGCCCGGGCGATGCCCCGGGTCATTATAAAATTTATTACTTTAACCAAAATATATATATTTTTTGGCTTGTTTGTCACTAAGAGTTTAAGTGGTTTATAATTATTTTTTTAAAAAAAAGGTGATAGTTTAAGTAATTCTTTGTTTGTATGAGCTAATTTGACTATAAAAACAATTTTTTTGCATTTATAAATATAGGGTAAATGATAAATCAATTAATTTGTTGTTAAAAAAATTGATAAATCAAATCTATAAATTTGATGTCAATATATACACTACGTACTTAGTAATGCACAAAAAAATATTACTCAATAATCACAATTGTAATATTTCTTTTTAAAAAAAAAATAATCACAATTGTAATATATGTATATATAAATCAACTCGTTTATTCTATAATTACAATTTTATTAATTAATGCACAAAAAATGGAATAATTTTTAATTTCTTACAATTTTTATTATTGTGCAATTATTTAGGAGTTACATTCAAAGGGAAATTTAAATAGGGTGTTATGCACATGAAGAGTTTTTCAATTAAACTAAACATTAATACTATTAATGCATGGAGTTTTACAATCATTTATGGGCTCATATGATGTGGCGCCAAATGGCAAAATCGGTGACACATGGCAAAATAGCATGTTTTGCCATGAGTTTCAATATATATACTAGATGAAAGCCCGTGCGATGCATGGTTTTACATATATAAATCTCACGAAAAGATATTTTTGTATTTGATTATTTTACTATTGAATAATTTCAGACAAAAAAAAACACACACACACATAATAATCTAATTAAAGTGTTATTGCCTATCACAAAAGTATAATTTGTATTTAATTTGTGCTTATCAGTTATATGACAAGTATATTTAAAAATATGAATAAATTGTAAATATAATATCTTCAAAACAAAAAAAAATTAAATATGATAAATTATTGGTTACATATTAAGATAAAATCTTTAATGTGAAAAGCTTTTTTTTTTTTTTTTTTTACATATTTTAATCAGTAATCATTATTCATTGGTTTTTTAAAAAAATAGAAATATTTTAAAAATAATAATAAAAACATGTATACTACTTATCTTCTATTTCTTCATTCACACTCATATCTCATCCATCTAATAAAACTGGATAAATAAAACATGTTAGCAAAAATAAAATTTAGTCTTATAAAATAAATCAATATATTTATATATCATGAAGTGATTTTATTTATTTATTTATTTATTTATTTTTGGTGAAATTGATCCAAAAATTGCAATGGTACAAAATCAAATTTATGCATTGGAGCTTAATCGTCCCCAATCACCGCTCGTTTCTTAGTTGTGACGATTGAAAAGTATATAATGGAGTAAACTTTTCTTTCAATTAATTTTGGACGAAATTGTACAAAGTTGGCTTTAATTGATGCATGAACATAATCACTTTGTATTAAAAATAAAAAATAAGTTAAATTTGATGACTTGATTAAGCTACCTAAATCACAAAAAATTATTTTAATCATAAAGTAATTAATAATAATTAAAAATATTTATTAAAAATATTTATAAAAAATTAATATATGTAAACGATTTATACAAATATAATACCTCATCGTACTTTGATTTTCCAATCATTTTTGCCAAAATATAATTCCCTGATTAAATTAGATCTGCATGTAAAAACAGATTTCAGTAAACAAAACATAAACATATAATCATTAAGCATTCTAAATAAACACAATGTAAGCAATAATCACAAATTAAAATAAGATTTAAATTAAGAATGACGCAGCCATTGATGACCTAAAACTAACAAAAAATTATGACACAAAATTCTCTTGATTTGGTTTTGTATTGATATGAAATTTTATTGGTGTGGTAGGATGTGTCAATTTATAGTGGTAGGCATAAAAAAATTTAATTTAATTATTATTAAGGAATAATTTTAATTTCTTATCATTAACACTATCAAGATTATGTTAGATATAGTTCTATATCTATAGATGTTTTTTTTTAAAAAAGATAATTTTAAATTTTTTTAAATAAATTAAATCCTTATAATTCACTAATCGTTTTTTTTTAAAAAGATAATTTTAGTGTTTTTTTAAAAAAATTTCGATCTAATAAATCATTATTCGTTTTTTTAATAACGTGGCAAAATTCTTAAATCTCATTCGTCAAATTTATCTAGGTGGCAAGTGAATATTTTAATTATAAAATAAAATAGAAATCTAATTTTTAATTAGTCGAATATATACCTTTGCTTATGTGGCGCGCCGAATGCTCTCCAAAAATGCCTACTTTATTTATATATACTAGGTGTGAAGCCCGTGCGATGCACGGGTTAGTTTATATATTATTATTATTATTATTATTTTATTATTATTATTATTATTTTAGTATTTTTACTTTTTATATTATTATTTTTAATTATGAGATGCACGGGTTAGTTTATACTCCCTCTGTTCCCATTTGTTTTTTACGTTTCCATTTAGGGTGTTCCTTTTTATTCTTTACATTTAGAATATTTCCTTTTTAAGTCATTGATTTTAGACAAAATTACCCTTGCTTTACAATTTAAATACTCAATTGGCATTCACTTTTCATGTGCAAATGTATCTTTTATAATATTTTAATGAGTTTTCAATGCTCACTATTACTTTCTCTCTCATCTATCTTCTACTTTTTGCCAACTTTTATTACTTTCTCTCTCCTCTCTCTTCTACTTTCTTCACCCCACATGCACTACATTGTTTTTTTCAATAAAGTTGTACTTTCAATCATTGAAATATTCCAATATACCTCTACTTTACACAATTTCTTAATTACCGCGCATAATTCCAAACGTAAAGAACATTAGGGAACGGAGGGAGTAGCTTTTTATTTTTATTATTATTTTTTTAATATTTTTACTTTTTCTACTATTATTTTTAATTATGAATATGGTAGGGATCAACAGCCATAGGTGATCGTGTTGGATCAATATTCATTAATCAAATACATTAAAAATAATAAAGAGATGAATTATTAATGTAGTCGATATAATATTGCAGTTCTTTACAAAGAAAAAATATAATTATTTCAACTTATTAAATATTACTTTTTATTAATAACATAATTAGAAATTAAATTGCTAGTTTCAGACGGATTTTATCTCCATCTCCTCTATGGAGAGTATATTTTGCTTATGTAATTGTGGTATATAGATCTTGGTCCTCCCGTGAATGAAACCAGCAAAATAACTCTATTCTCCTTTTCCATCTCAAGTGTGTAGCATGTAGTGTCTATTCTTTTTATATAATTGTGGTACATGTATCTTATGTCTCCGAAGAATGTTGGTGGCAAGATTGTTCTTTTCCCGTCTTCGTTCCTCGAAGTATTTTCGTTTTCCATTGCATCCCTCATCATGTTGAGCTGCGGTTGATGTTGTTGGATATTCTCACCATACAGGTTTCGCGAAGGGTATTGTAAAGCCATGTAGGTTTGATATTAAACCAATGATTATTATTTTTATGTATTGTGTGGTTAATTGTTGATGCATGTACTATGAAATAGTTTTATGTCTATTTATAAGGAAATACAATAAATATTATCTTTTTTACATCAATTTTATCATATTTTTATTGTTGATCTTATCTAATAATTTGAATTCCAATCCATATTTCCATAATTTAATCATCGGCAGTAACATACTAACAACTAATGGTAATAAAATTATCCCTAATTTTAAATGATATGTTCCAACTTTAAATTATATAGGTTTTAAAACACATACTTGTAAATAAAAAAGCTACCCTTTTGATTTCGGAAAAATATAAATTAAAAAAAAGCTACCCTTTTTTTCTTTTAAAAAATATCAGTATTAAAAAAACTACCCTTTTCTGTCTTCTTCCATATTAAAATGTATCAATTTTGATCTTTGTCATTCATTTAAGTGAAATTTTGTCATAATCCATTTAGTTGTATATTATATACACTTTAATTCTTGAAGCTCAATGTCATCCAAACAATTGGCGCAGACACCATCATTAACCACCACAGCCACAGCAGAAACTTCACCCCCTTCACTTCCTTCTCTCTCCTCCTCCACCTCTTTCATTTTCCCCTGTTCCACACAATTACCCAGAAAAATAATGAATAAATTTGATCATATAATCCCAAATCCCCAAATCTAGATCAACTCGGATTAAAAATAAAAAACCCCCTATTTAATCAATAACCTAGATGCCAAAACCAATCAAATAACATCAAATCCCCAAATTGGGATCAATTTAAGCAAGAACCCTAATCAAAGGCGGAATAGATGGTTGTTGAGGTCGTTAGTAAGGGTTTCGTCAACAAAGGCGGTGAGTGAAGTCATAGCTATATAAAAATGGAGGATAAAAATAGAAGAGGAGAGAGAAAAAAGGGGGTAAATAAATGAAGTAGCCCCAAATTAGAAACAAATTAAAGGGAAGAAGATAGAATCAAAGATGGTATAATTCTTATACTTTTTCCAGATTGGTTGTGAAAATACATGCATTTGTGAAGAAAGGAAATAGTGAAGAAGAAGGTGAAGCTATTATCTATAAATTTCAACTTGAATTAACTTTTTCCAGATAATTAGTCCGATTAAATCAATGTTTTTCTTGTTGTCATCATAAATTGAGTTGAAAAATGTTATATGTTGCAGTGCATTAATTAGAAATTGAAGTTTTATTGTACTTTGTTGGATGTTATATATGTATATTGCAGTGTTAAATGTGCATAAAATTAAAGTTCGTTGCTTACTTGCTAACATACCTGTAGAAAAAGTGGGTGGAGGTGGTTTCAAGGCTTAAATCGTTGTTTTGTAACTAACAAAATGAAAATCCAACAAATAATAATATCAAAACTTTTAACTAATCACCATATACTTTGTTTTTGCGTGATAGGAGGATGTCTAATCTTTTTAATTTTAATATTGTATCCAAACCTGAGAGCATAGAAGTGATAATTGATTGCTTATCCATTAGCTTGTTTTATTTTTGTTAATATGTGTATATCTACTTTTTGCCTCTAATTTTGAAAGAAAGATATCATAGATAGCAGTTAAGGAGAATTCATCTCCTAAATTGCAGCCTTGATGAATGAGCACGATTGATTACGATCAATCACAATATCGTATCTTAGTATTTATATTATTCTTTGATGCCATGTATAATATAGTCTATACTCTGTAATCTCTTTATTTAAGTTAGTACATTGACTTTTTGTTCTATAGTGGTCACTTAAGACTTGTATATAAATACTCTGTAACTCAATAATACTAAGTAAGCTTTTCTCTATTCTCTTCATGCATCTAATAGTTCTTTTGTTACTGGTATGGCCCCCAAACTGCTCTTATTTTGGAACTGGTTTAACCCCTAGCTGCTCATTGTTTATAATTGAACATGTTTTAGTTGAGTTGTAACTCCGTAAGTGTAATGAATAATATGGATTATTTAAATACAAAAATCTTTATATGATTAATTTGGAAAGTAAATTATTAAAATATTGTGTTCTGCTAATATTGTGTTATGAATGCCCTAACAGAGTCACAGCTTTGTTTGTAGTTATTTTGTACCTTTCTAAGCTCCATGTTGTTGTTTGAACCTTCACTCTATATATTCAGAATGTATTGTTTAACAGTTGATTTGATTCAAGTTTGTTTGGTGAATTTATTCAGCAATGGAGAAATTGGGAGGTTGTATGGTTGAAATATTTTCGATATGGATAGAACCGTACTACATTGATGATTTTATATATTTGTCATGACGAATTATTCTGTTACATGTAGCTTCATAATGTTGAAAATACTCCACAAGATTTGGGAACTACTTTCTGGTGCACCAAAAAGAGAAGCAGCTAATCTAGGTACTTGGTATATATTATTAAAACAAAGGGACATTCCTAATTATGTCCGTTTTCAATTGTTGCATTAATTTAAGCTAATATAACTGAAACAGGAACATGAATACAGTAGCTGTTCACATGAATTGCATTGAACAGTTCCTAAGTTCTAGATTTATAGTACTCTGGATTAATGGTTCATGTATAGATATATTTTCAGTGTTTTCCCTCTAATCTTGTAACATTATGAACGGAGGGAGTACTCCCTCTAATCTAGAGCATATATTGTTTCATAAAGAGCGTATAATTCTTGTATTACATACGGTTTCATGATTCAACTTTTTGTTAATGGTAATCAAATTACATCACTATCAAGTCACAGTAGATTGATATGTTGATTAATTTTATTAGAAAGAGCAAGTTATGTTTTATATTAATTACCTGGTCCTATATGCAGTTGTCTTCGTGCTTTTTTCTCATTGAGTATTGTTTCTGGAAAACAGAGTTGCTCCTGGGAGTCTTAAAGTATTCCTCGGGGTTACGGTAATAGTGTCAAGATGTCTTAAGGCAAGAGTCCTAATAGTGTCCGAATTTCTCTCCTCTATGCCTTGCTGTCCGAGAGCTAGGCCTGCAAAAGAGAGAGAAGGTTAACTACCCCAGGGGTGTGACCCGGGAAAGCCCCTCCGATGCTTAAGTCAGCGATCGTACTTTAGAGAGAAAAAGTAGAGAGAGAAAGTAGAGAGAGAATTAGAGAATTAGGAAAAAGTTACCCTTGCTAATGATTGGAGAGCTATTTATATATAGATGTACTTTCAGGTGGCAGAAGTTGTACTTAGTTGGATTGATTAGGGGTAAATCCGTACTTGGTGCTGACTAATGATGGGCTGGATAATAGAGGGGTATTTTCGTAATTCCCGGTCAATGGGCTTAGGACAATGGACTTAGCCCAAACATTTAGCCCCACGCGTGATGTGGGAACGAGATCACATGAAGTTCGGATATCATGCGGAATAAAAATAAGAGAGAATGTCTGATATACCGGAGAGAATCCCGAGGTGCACCCGGGGGCTAAAACGAGCCCCAAGCGACTTGCAAGGGTGAAAACCAGCCCCAAGCAATGCATTAAGAGTACTTTAACTCAGATGATTGAGCAGTTTGGGGGGCTAAGCCTGATAAGGGCTTAGGCACAACTGATGATTTATCCCTTTTTAGAATTTTTCTCAGCTCCATGTATTTTGCTGAAGGCATGTCTTATCTCCATCTCCCCTACCCTTAGGGCTTTTTGAGATAAGCTGATGATGTTTTAATGCTGATTAAGCTTGTAATTAAGCTTTAATCCTTCAATGGTGATATTCTGGGCTCAAGTATTACTTTAGGCCCAACTGAACCAGGGTTTTGAGGAGTTGCCATCTCCTTAGCTTGGAACATATGAACTCCCACTATACTTGCATTTGCCTGGGAATATTGGAATTCGGGTTTGACTTTGATAATTTTTTTGAGTTTCTGAATTTCGTGAACTGATGCTGGGGGTAAGTATATATGAGAATTTGAATTCCTTGATTTGATTGAGCCCCGGGGTAGAACGGCTATGCTCGGCCGAAATTAAGGGTTTTAATGTGAAAATTTTCGACTTTTCTGAGGGTGTACAAGCTGAAATCTGGGTGTGAATGCATTTTTATGTGTTTAAATTTCGGGTTCTCAGGAGTATAGCTAGTTATACTTGGGGGTGAACTCTGTGAGTGAGGTTAGAGATAAGCTGAGAGAGTGCGTGTGAGATCCAGAGGGGTAGGATCGAGAGAATTCGGGGTAATTGTGTTTTCGAGGCTTAGGATAAGCTGAATGCTTGGGTGTCTGCCTGATATGCTGGAGAGAAGGAGTGAAGAGTGAGGCCGGGTGAGGAGCGATGCCGCGGGATTTAGAGCAGGTTGAGAGGGTCGCGAGCATGCCGAGGGGGTACGCGACCCTGCTGAAGGGGTGGCTGCGCGAGGATACCGAGGGATACATGGTGCGGCCGAGGGAGTGAGATGCGAGAGAGTAGTGGTGAGCAGGTGCGGCTAGGCAGAGAGCCGAGAGGGTCGAGTGTGTCCGGAAGGATGGATGCGCGAGGACCCCGAGAGACAGCTAGGTGCTGAGGGGGTATGAGTGCGGGTAGCCCAGGTGAGGCGCGAGAGAAGTAAGAAATATATGAGTCTTACCCCGGGTTTTACTTGAACGCCGAGGAGTGAGATGGTGAAAAACTTGAATTTTTACCCCGAGGTGAGGGTGGAGCGAGAGAGATAGAGTTTTACCCCGGGGTGAGGGAGGAGTGAGTGAGCATTACCCCAGGGTGAGGGAGGAGTAAATGAGAGGAAGAGTGAGGTATGCTACCCCGGGGTGAGGGAGCCATACCCCGGGGTGAGGGAGTCATACCCCGGGGTGAGGGAGCATTGAGTGAGAATGAGAAGAGGGCATGCTCTCCGGGGTGAGGGAGCTAACCCCCGGGGTGAGGGAGCTATACCCCGGGGTGAAGGAGTACTGAGTGAGAGGTAGAAGAGGGCATGCTCTCCGGGGTGTTGGAGCTATACCCCGGGGTGAGGGAGCTATACCCCGGGGTGAAGGAGCATTGAGTGAGAGGTAGAAGAGGGCATGCTCTCCGGGGTGTTGGAGCTATACCCCGGGGTGAGGGAGCCATACCCCGGGGTGAGGGAGTATTGAATAAGAGTGAGAAAAGGACATGCTATCCGGGGTGTTAAGGTAGTTTGAGAAATAAAATCAAGTGACTTATACCCCCGGGCGAAGTTACTTTGAGAAATAACCAATTGACTTATACCCCCAGGCGGGAGTACTTTGAGAAATAAATCTGAGAGCTTTATACCCCGGGCCGAGGCACTTTGAGAATAACCCAAGAAGCTTTATAACTCTAATCAGAGGTACTTGAAAAAAAAAATAAACCAAGTGACTTATACCCCCAGGCGGAGGTACTTTGAGAAATAAACCAAGTGTTTTATACCCCAAGCCGAGGTATCTTGAGAAATAAACCAAGAAGCTTTATACCCCAAGCCGAGGTATCTTGAGAAATAAACCAAGAAGCTTTATACCCCGGGCGGAGGGAGGCTGAGAGAGTGACTGAATAGGCCGAGCGGAGGGAGGCCAAGTTGAGAGAGTGATTGAATAGGCCAAGCGGAGGGAGGCCATGTTGAGAGAATGATAGAATAGGCCAAGCTGAGAAGGTGATTTAATAGGCCAAGCTGAGAAGGTGATTTAATAGGCCAAGCGGAAGGAGTAAAGAGAATACTCTATGCTGAGAGATGCTGATGGGCTTGACTTGTCATGTTGAGGCCTCCTCTAGGCCGAGGGCCTGGCTTCAAGTACCAAGAGCTTGCTCGAGCTGGGTCTATTAGCCAAGAGTTCGGCATGCATTATCTTTGCTAAAAATTACCCAAGGTTGAGGGGTGATATAGATAAGCCGGGAGCTAAGCCTTAGATAGCGACGCTGAGAGCCTGGGGTATGCCTTGTTTTGAGTTTGTCACAAACCCAAGAAAATTATTTTTCTCCTAATTGAAGCTTGATGATTATCTCTAACTTTTAAATTTTGTTGATGTTGTAGAGGCTAGTCCCCGGGGTGCGCTTGACTTGTATTGAAGAGATCTTTCGGCCGAAGTAAGCCTCCTAAATAAAATAGATGAGAGGTATGCTATTCCAATCATAGGGATAGGTTGGGGGCTAAACGAGACCCTTGTTATAGATGTATGAGAAGTAGTTCATCCCAACTTTTGGGATAGGCTGAGGAGAAGTATGTTATCCCAAATCTTGAGATAGGCTAGGGGCAAAACGAGACCCTTGTTATAGATGTATGAGAGGTAGTTCATCCCAACTTTTGGGATAGGCTGAGGAGAAGTACGTTATCCCAAATCTTGAGATAAGTTGAGGGCTAAACGAGCCCCTTGTTATATATGTATGAGAGGTAGGCTATCCCAACTTTTAGGATAGGCCGAGGGCTAAACGAGCCTCAAGTTATAAATATATGAGGGGTACGCTATCCCAACTTTTGGGATAGGCCGAGGGCTAAACGAGCCTTTTGTTATTTTAACGATTCGCCAGGACACTATCTCAAACATTGAGTATAGGCTAGCATCTTGCCCCAAACATTGGAACAAACTTGTTATTGATAACGTTAGTTAGCAACCCAGGGTGTCTTGTACGAAAGAAGGACCGGTGCTTTTTGAGAAGATAATGAATTCCCAAGATTTTAAAGCTTTAGGCAGCTATGTAGATAACCATCCCGAAAAATGAAAATGATGCACTATTAAAAGAAATAACTTCTAGTATAAGTTCTTATTGCCCCAAGGGCATCATTGTCATTTGAGAAGTTGCTCAGATACAACAACGTCTTAAGTCCGCATTCCAAGCATATCGGTTGCAGACTCCACCTTGTAGATATTCATGATATATGGGGAAGGATAGCTTAGGACCATGCAATTTAGAACTTGTGAGTGGAAGACCCTCGAGTGAATGACCTCCTTGATCTTGTAAAGTTCATGTTGAAGAGGGGTGCTTTCATCTTAGTATGGCCCTTAGCTAGGCATGTCAAGGGATTGGTATAAGCATATCCCTCGCCTAGGCATGCCGAGGAGATAATAGAAGCATATCCCTCGGCTAGGCGTGCCGAGGAAATGATAAAAGCATAGCCCTAGGGTAGGCATACCGAGGCGGTTGATAGAAGCATAACCCCAGGCTAGGCATGCCGAGGAGATGATATAAGCATGGTCGAGATGATAAAGGCATAGCCCTCGACTAGGCATGCCGAGGCGGTTGATAGAGGCACAGCTCTCGGCTAGGCTTGCTTAGGCGGTTGATAGAAGAATGACCCCCGGCTAGGCATGCCGAGGAGATGATAGAAGCATGGTTAAGATGATAAAGGCATAGCCCTCGGCTAGGCATGCCGAGGCGGTTGATAGAAGCATGGTCCTCGGCTAGGCATGATGAGAATATGATAGAAGCTTGCAAAGGAGAAGATAGAAGCATAGCTCTCGGCTAGGCATGCCGAGGAGATGGTAGACGCTTAGCTCTCGGCTAGGCATGCCGAGACGGTTGACAAAAGCATAGCCCCTAGCTAGGCATGTCGAGGGGGTTGATAGAAGCATGGTCCTCGTCTAGGCATGATGAGAATATGATAGAAGCTTGCCAATTAAGGAGAAGATAGAAGCATAGCTCTCAGCTAGGCATGTTGAGGTGTTGATAGAGGCATAATCCTCGGCTAGGCATGTCAAGGGGTTGATGGAGGCATTGCCCTCGGCTAGGTATGCCGAGGCGGTTGATAGAGGCATAGCCTTTGGCTAAGCATGCCGATGGGCTACGCTGGCAGGCCGAGGGGGTAGTCAAGCATGCCGAGGGGGTATCCTGGCAGGCCGAGGGGGTATCCTGGCAGGCCGAGAGGGTATCCTGGCAGGCCGAGGGGGTAGTCAAGCAGGCCGAGGGGGTATCCTGGCAGGCCGAGGGGGTATCCTGGCAGGCCGAGAGGGTAGCCTGGCAGGTTGAGGGGGTATCCTGGCAGGCCAAGGGGTATCCTAGCAGGCCGAGGGGGTAGCCAGGCAGGCCGAGGGGGTATCCTGACAGGCCGAGGGGGTAGCCAGGCACGCTGAGGGGGTATCCTGGCAGGCCAAGGGGTAAGCCAGGCAGGCCGAGGGGGTATCCTGGCAAGCCGAGGGGGAATGCTTGACTCTTTTCGCTTAGGCCAGGAGGAGGCTTGATGGAGCTGGGATACGTGAGGCTGAGGGTTAAGCTGTGGAGCGTTCCCCATCCTACTTTGCCCCCCGCCCGGGTTGATAAGTGCCCCTAGGCTTTCCTCAAGGTTTTTGTTGATGTGGGCTGCCAACTGATCCAAGTCTCGGCGGGTGACCACCTGAGGGCTATTCACCTCCTCAACGGGGTCGCTGCGAGCATGGGGCATCTCCTCGACTATATGAGCATGCCTAGACAAGAGAATCGGAGATTATCTAATAGCATCTTGATATGTACTGCGGGGACGCCTAGTGTTCACCATGACTTTTTGTTACTTATCCCCACAGACGGCGCCACCTGTTTCTGGAAAACAGAGTTGCTCCTGGGAGTCTTAAAGTATTCCTCGGGGTTACGGTAATAGTGTCAAGATGTCTTAAGGCAAGAGTCCTAATAGTGTCCGAATTTCTCTCCTCTATGCCTTGCTGTCCGAGAGCTAGGCCTGCAAAAGAGAGAGAAGGTTAACTACCCCGGGGGTGTGACCCGGGAAAGCCCCTCCGATGCTTAAGTCAGCGATCGTACTTTAGAGAGAGAAAGTAGAGAGAGAAAGTAGAGAGAGAATTAGAGAATTAGGAAAAAGTTACCTTTGCTAATGATTGGAGAGCTATTTATATATAGATGTACTTTCAGGTGGCAGAAGTTGTACTTAGTTGGATTGATTAGGGGTAAATCCGTACTTGGTGCTGACTAATGATGGGCTGGATAATGGAGGGGTATTTTCGTAATTCCCGGTCAATGGGCTTAGGACAATGGACTTAGCCCAAACAAGTATCAATCGTCTTCTTTTCCTTTTTTCTCTTTGCAAAGCTTTTTGAATGAAATCTTGGTTCATGGTATCTCTTAGAATAGATTCACTGTACAATGATTGTGTTCTTTCTTGAGTTGCATATATGTAATTTTTATGGGTTAAATATGTATGATAATTTTATTAAAGTTGTTTATTAGAATATAGAGTTTGAGTAATATCTTTACAATGAAAGTAAATTTTTATCTTTTGAATTTAAGGAATTTTTGTAATTAAAATATCATCACATGAAAAGATTAAAAAAATAATAATAATAAATAAATAACAAATATGCCATAAACATGTTTAGGCCCTATATACTATCACGTAAATGTTTATGGTAGTTTTTGGACAAAATTAAAAAGATAACTTTTAGTCATATTAAACGTATATTTTCATTTCATTCTATAATACTCGTATATGCTTTTTTATTTACACGGTTTTTTCCTTATTATTTCTATAATACTCGTATAAAACTACCCAGAACTTTCTGTTCTAATAATTATATTATTAATGAAAGTTACGTATAGAGTGAGTGCATTTTATCTTGCTAACTTTGGGAAAACGAAAGTTGGGTCCATGGTGTATGTTTTACTCGCCACCTTTTATTAATAATAATTAAGTACTTACGATCAGTCGTAATTACTTGCTAACTTTGGGAAAACGAAAATAATAATTATATTATTATATGCATATCTGCATGATAAAAGTTTAAATCTAAGTTTGATACTTATTTTATTAAAGTTGGGTTAGGATTAGATAGATTATGGATTATCTTTTATTTTATTTTTTTTCACCTTTTTATCTTTTATCTTAAAATATATACTATTGTTGAACGATCATATAAATTAAAAATGGTAACAACCTTATTAAACTACTTTGAGTATACACAAATTGTCAAATTGCGTTTCCTTGGCGTGGCGAGCTTACTTTGAGTAGGATATGGGATAACTGAAATTACTGATATCACTAACAAATGTTGCACATCAATTTTTTAATACCTCAAATTTATAATTAATAATAAAACGTATAAGAACTCGTATAAAAGTTAAATTCTAAAATATTTGAGTACATAATAATATAAAATCATATGAAGAAATTGCTAAATAGTCTAATGGCTAACTTAATACTGAAATTCTAAAATAACCAATGATTATTTAATGAAGTATATAAAAACTACATAATGGATGATAATTTCGAAGCTTGAATATCCCTTCGCACTATGAAACTTGTTATCTTGATCATGAAATTAAGCCTGCAATATGATTGGATTTTTAAACAATTAATTAGTATATTATTTTTAAAATAAAGTAGCTAATTATTGAGAAAAATTAGATACATACCTTTGCTTTTTTAAATGTGTTGTTTGAATCTTTATCATCTTTACTATCAGATTCATCATGAGACCGTTTTCCATTATCCTTACTTGTATCTTCTTCTTTATTTGTTGTAGCTTCTTTGTCGTCCTTTATATCAAATAGTTAGTATAACAATTATTTTTTGGAAAAGTTTAATATAAATTTGATAATTTCTAAAAGTTAAAACATACCTCAAGGATAATTGTTTCAAAAAATTTTATCACAGTGAAGGTTTGTCGTGATGTTTTACGATTATAAGCAGTGATTTTAACTTTAAAAATCAATTCTTTCCCAATAATATTTTTAATTATCATTGGTATTTCTGATTGTGCGTCATTATCGCTAGCATCATCTTTGTTATTAGCCTACAAAGTGACAATAAAATACGCAATATAATCAATTAAATAGATTATTAAAATATATAATTGTATTTTATTAAATTTTTTGTAAGTAATTTTAAAAAAGGATAACCTTTTCATATATATGAGCTTCAAAAACAGCACTCGCATCTTGACCAATTAACTTCTTAGCTTCTTCATCAAATATAACAAATATGGTCGACCCACTATGATCTTCAACACCAAGCTCCAAACGATACCTATAGGTCATTATTAAAAAAAATAAAAAATCAATAGCTAATTAAATATGATTAACATTTAAACCATAAACTATTCTTAAAATTCTAACCTTGGTATTGGTCTATCAACTGATTTTTCGCAAAGAATGCATAAAAAATCTGTCAATCTTGGAGTGACGCGTTTTCTACAAACCGGACATGAGATATAATACCAACCAGTCTCACCCATGATATCAGTCACTTTAGCCTTACAGTAGAATATTAAATCCTATATTTACGAAATTATTAGAAATTATATTGTATGATATATATTTAATTATTAAATAATGATTCAAAATAATAGAAATAGCATTTTTGATATAATACCTTTTCAACAGTTTTTTGGATGTGATTCATAAGAGTTAAGATATCATTCTTCTTGGAGATAATTTCTTCTGAGTTTGTAGAAGTACGTTGTATCTCAAGTTTTCCAATAGTACTATTTTTCGATTTTTCACTAGAATAAAAATAAAAAAATAGATAAAAAAAATATAAATTAATATTTTATTGCTAAAAGCAGACACTATGTACCAAAATAAGAATTTTGAAAGATAGGAATCATACTTCCAAATATCTTTTAACAACTGCACCTCTGGAACTTCTACATTTGTATAGATTTTGGTTGACGACGAAGAGGTTAGATTAAAAGTACCTACATATTAAGTAATAATAAAAAATAAAATAGATAGAAAAATAATGAAAATAATAATTAGTAAAATAATAACCAACAATAAACTTAAATTACCATTAAACTCTTTCACCATCGTTGACGTTATTATAATAGGAAAAGGTTTAGTGAAATCAGTAAGTTGGTTTTTCTGTTTTGTATACTCAGTAAAAACATTATTCCAAAGCTTAATTTGAACTCGTTTCCCCCTAATTACAAAAAAAAATATTAGATACACATAAAATAAATATACGTAAGAAGAATTATTTAAAAATAATAATAATAAAAAAAACATACATACCATTTATCTTCTATTCCGATAGAATCACCGATTTCGTTTACAACCATACCTACTATGTCTAATATAAAAATACAACACTGAAATATTAGAAAAAATAAAATTGATATAAAACAATCTATACATTTAGATAAAATAAACCAATATATTTACCGGGAAGTGAATAATTGTTGCGAAATTGATCCAAAGAATGTAATTGTATAAAATCAAATCTATGCATTGGAATTTTTCCATCATCCCCAATAGCTCGGACAATAGTGTTTTGAAAAAATTGAATCATTGTTTTGTTGTCACTGACAATGCGATATTGCTTCTTATTTGGTATGACTGAAAAGTATCTAATGGTGTAAACTTTTCCTTCAATCAATTTCGGACGAAATGGTTGAACAAAGTTGGATTTGATTGAGGCGTGAATGTAATCACCCTGTTATTAAATATAAGAAATTAAGTTAATTAGTTATAATAAAAACTAAAGAGGTTTAATTCAAAATTAATAGAGGTAATATTTTATAAGAAATACCTCCTCGTCCAATAGGACCATATCCAAACTTATTAAGTTATCTTGTTTGCGAAAATTCAGTACGTCAAACAGGCGAGAAACACGTACTTTGATTTTCCAATCATTTTTGCTTGAATTTAATTCTCTAATTAAATTTGATCTGTATGTAAAAACAAAAATCTCAAAATAAACACAATGTACATAACAAATACAAATATAATTTTTTTTTGAAAAAAGCAAAGAATTACCCAGCCATTGATGATCTACAACTGACACAATTACTAACACAAAATTTAATTGAACAAAATTTGATTGATTTGGTTTTGTATTGATACGAAATTTTGTTGGTGATGTATGATTGTCAATTTATAATGGTAGGTAACAGAAATTTATCGTATAATGGTAGATATGTTTTAAGATATGGTTATAAGTGTTTTTAAGTTATATTATTGGGCTATTGTTAAAAAAAAATTTATCTTATATTGATACTTATGATTATCAAATCCTAATATTGAAAATAATATTGTACTGTATTGTATTGAAAATAAAATTATATATTTTATTCCAATGCAAGAGTCCGGAGCTTGTGAGAATGAGGTATGATTGGCTGAGGAGTGTGGCTGGAAGGATTCAAACCGAGGTTGGTGATGCTACAACCATCTTATATTGATATTTAATAATGATATTTATTATCATAAAATTTATTGATAAATTATGAATGATTAATACCATATGATATGTACGGCCCTATTTTGGTGAAGATTTATCCTATGATATGCATGGCTCTTTTTGGTGAAGATAGTTTTTAACCATCTAAAATAAAATAAAATTTAATGTAGTAGGTGTTTACTATCATATGATATTTAAACTAAAGATATTTCAAAGAATTTTATAACTTTATATTATCATGCAATTAAATAAGATAATTATTTACATGGCATTAAAATTGGAGATATATCGAATCTTATTCGTCACTTTTATCTAGTTAGAATTTTATAACTTTATATTATCATGCAATTAAATAAAATAATTATTTACATGGCATTAAAATTGGAGATATATCGAATCTTATTCGTCACTTTTATCTAGTTGGCGAGTGAATTTTTTAATTCTAAAATAAAATAGAAATCTAATTTTTCATTGGTCCAAAATCTACCTTTGCTTACATGGCGCTCCCAATGCTCTCCAAAAATGCCTACTTTATTTATATATATTAGATTAGATTGATCACCCATAATTTGAAACCCATAAACGCAAGATTTGACAAGTTTTCGCTCATCAGTCTTCAGGTACACTTTCTCTCTCTACAATTTCCAGGGTTTTGATTATGCTGCTTTAATCAGAAATTACTGTTATACTGTTTGATATACGTACAATTGCATCAACAATATTGAATTTACGCCCAATTATTTCATCAACAATGTCGTTAAACCCTAGTTTTTCAAGTTTCGCCGGAAATTTTCACAATGCTTGTTTAAGTGTTTATGCTTTCAATTCAACTTAAATCTTTAGTGTTTCTGATCATTCTTTGTTGCTGCAACTCATACAAACAATGTGATTTTGGAGAAATTGAATTAGGCTAGGATTAATCAATTAGGGTTTAACTCGATTGTTTGTTTGATAGTGCTTTTGATTAGAATTTCATAGACGAACTAGCTCTAATTGACACTGTTGATTGTTCCCACTATTTGAGCAGGATGTTACATCAGAAAATTGCTGCAATAGCTTGTATGTGGAGTTCTGTTATGATATTAGTGGGGTTTCTTGCTCAATTTACGACGTATTCGAAATATGGGACGGTTTGGCTTATGTTTGGTTTTTACGGGATGACGATGGTGAATGTTTGGTATTTTCTTGTGCCCAATGCCAAAGCTCCATGTTACAAGGAACTGCATGTTTTCGATCTGGTTGCTGATCTGGGTCGGCTTTTTGGCATAATTCTTGCCGCTCTGGGTGAACTCTCAAACACCACCATCAAGGTATATATAAAACGTAATAATTTTGTTTTCGGGTTTTTCGAATTGTGCCTTTCGATTGCTTAATTGCTGGTTTACAATATGTAAGAAACAAGATACAACAATGTTTGTCATTAATATAGTCTGTCTAATATGTATGCAGGGTCCTGTTTGGTTGTTGTGGGTTGGTGTCGTTGGCTGCATACTGATGTTTGTCGGAGGTATGGCGAATCTGGTAGAAGAAATCGTGATCGAGAAGTTGGAAGGAAAGAGCTCACTCCCGGTGACGGAAGGCGAGTAATGTTTTGGTGGTTTTCCCTATATAGAGTGTTAACATTCTGATATCATGTTCTTGGTTTTTGGGTTATCATGGCTAGCTTGTATAAAGGTACTATAACTGAATTTTTTTGCTATCATGGTTTGTAAAGAGGTATAGCAAGTTAACTCGTAGGTATTATGCATTTATGCATATCACAATAGTAGTATTACTACCAAGACAAGCATCTAAGTGCTAAATACTAGTATTACTACCAAGACAAATACTAGCTTGGCAGGTTTGAAATGCTGAGGCGTTGATGAATTTCTGCTGATAAATACTAGTATTACTACTAAGACAAGCATCTAATTGCTAAAATTATACGTATCACTCTCGAGATTTTGGGGGAAAGATGTTCTTGTTGGTAACACTTGAATTGAAGGAGTGATATAGGGGATGGAGCAATGTATTATGTATATGACTTTCTCGAATCCATATTGATGAACTATTGATGATTGTGGAATCGTTTCTCGGCCTATTAGAGTAACAAGTTTGTTGCTAGAGTCGTTTACTTAGTTTTGTTTGATACAGCTTGAAACTTCTTTGATATTCTTGCGTTAATACCTTTCTCTTTAATCTCTCCCTTGTGTGATAATTCTCAACTACAACCATCAAGGCTGTAGAGCTCCAAACAAACAATGGAACAAAGAGTAAGGTTAAGTATAAATCACATGTCAAAATCACGCATCGATTATTTAACGTTTAATTTACTATAATAACCTAACGCCTTGAGGAAGCTTGTTAGCTTTTGCCAATTATTTATACTAATTTAATTTATTTTAAGCCTCCCATTATCATTAGGTATGTAATCATTTGTTTCATGAGTTCTACTATGTTATTTTACTATTAAGTATTAACTATTGTAATAACAAAAACAAGGATAAATGAAAATGAGATCACTCATATTATTCGTTATACTTTAAAGATTAAAAAAGCCAAAAGCCTGAAAGTAAAGAAATATTAGTAGATGACATAAACTAATAATAATAAAAAATAATTAAAAAAAAGGCGCCATAATTTGACATTACCCTATAAAAAAACACATAGACTTATCATCTCGTGTTTATTTTTTTTTTGTTGTTCATAAAATTTTTGAAAAATTATAGCAAAGGTAAGATACTTGCATAATTTGGCAATTTATCAAAATGGGTCGCATTTATATTACTTACTTGTTGTGCCAACTTTGTGTTTTATCTTACTATAGTATTTTGGTATTCATATCAGTTTCGATTGTATTGTCGTGTCGTGTTATAGATGGTCAACTCTAATTATTCCGACCATAACCGGTTATTCAACACCCCTAATGGGCCCTTCCACCAAATATTGGCCTTGAGGCCCTAAAAGGCTAAAATAATCGACGCTCATAATAGGAAAGTAAAAGCGTTAAATAAAAGCGTTTTCCAGAATTTCTCTTAACTTCAGAATTCAGATAAATAGAAATGAAATCACCCAAAAATTGAAACCCATAAAAAGAGGGAAAACCCAATATTTGACAAGTTTTCGCTCACCAGTCTTCAGGTACACTTTCTCTCTCTATAATTTCTAGGGTTTTGATTATGCTGATATACTGTTTAATTTACGTCCAATTGCATTAACAATGTCGAATTTACGCTCAATTGCATCAACAATGTCGTTGTTAAACCCTAGTTCAAGTTTCATCGGAAATTTTCACGTTGCTTCCTTGTTTATGCTTTCAATTCAACTTAAATCTTTAGTGTTTCTGATCATTCTTTGTTGCTGCAACTCATACAAACAATGTGATTTTTGAGAAATTGAAATTGCTTAGGAGTAATCAATTAGGGTTTAACTCGATAGAAAATGCTTTTGATTAGAAATTAGTAGACGAAGTTGCTCTAATTGACATTGTTCCCACTGTTTGAGCAGGATGAATTGTCACAAAATTGCTGCATTTTCTAATATATGGAGTGCTGTTATGATCTTAGTGGGGTTTCTTGCTGAATTTACGTCGTACTCGAAATATGGGGTGGTTTGGATTATATTTGGTTTTTTCGTGATAACGGTGGTGAATTTTTGGTATGTGCGTATGCTCACGGTCGTCAAAGCTTCATTTTACAAGGAACTGCAAAATTTCGAGCTGGTTGCTAGTGTGGGTCAGGTTTTTGGCATAATTCTTGCCGCTGTGGGTGACTTCTCAATCAACATCATCAAGGTATATATACTCTTGGTGGTAATTTTGTTTTCGGGTTTTTCGAATTGTGCCATTCGATTGCTTTGTTGCTGGTTTTCAATACGTAAGAAACAAGATACGTAGTACAATGTTTGTTACTTTGTTATTAATGAAGTCTGTCTAATCTGTATGCAGGGTCCTGCTTGGTTCGTGTGGGTCGGTATTGCTGGGTGTCTAATGATGCTCGTGGGAGGTGTGGCGAGTCTGGCTCAAGAAATTGTGATCGAGATGTTGGAAGGACCGAGCTTACTCCCGGTGAAGCAAGGCGGGCTGAAGAAGTAAAGGTTTTGGTGGTTTTCCCTATAGAGTTTTAACATTCTGATATCATGTTCTTGTATAACATGGCTTGTATAAAGGTACTGCAACTTGTTCACATGGTTATGGTTTGTAAAGAGGTATAGCAAGTAACTCGTAGGTATTATGCATTTATGCGTATCACAATAGTATATTAGTATGGCAGGTTTGAGATGTTGAGGCGTAGATGAAATTTTGCTGATAAATACTGTAGAATTACTACTAAGACAAGCATCTAAGTGCTACGGAGTATAATTACACTTATCACTCTCATTGTGAAAATTTTCTCGTCTAATTGCAAAATACTTTCTTATTCATGGTAATTGCAAATTACTTTCTTATACACTTTGTTCATGCTTCTTTTGTTCAATATCAATTTTAAGCTTGCACATTTGGATTTAAGAAATTCCCCTTGAAATTTCTTACTACCACCTTAAGACCAATATGAAATGCTGCAGCAAAAATGAAATGCTCGCATAGGAACCACATTCCACTGCATTGTTGACAAAGCTTAGAGTCGTGCAAACCACATGGAGAGTTTGTTCTCGATCACAAGCTCATCAGTCACCACCCAAAATATTTATAAATTTAAAAAGTTGTGACAAAACACATGTATATTGGTGTAAATAAGTAAATTATGCTTAGGTACTTTAAACTCTTTTTTTTTTTTTTACTCATGATAAAAAGATGCTATAATTTGACATTGCACTTTTAAAAAAATTCGTAGTCTCGTGTTCAATTTTTTGTTGTTCACAAAACTTATTAAAAATTATGTAAAAGACTGAAAGGTAAGATACTTGCATAATTTGACAATTTATAAATACGAATTGCATTTAGGCTGTTTTAATATTGGGTCAACTTTGTATTTTTTTTTTCTCAATACTAGTGCGGATGCTTGCTTCAATACTAATCATGTCTAAAAAGTTCTTTCAATTTGACATTATATTATAACTTTAGTTGCTAGTAGTGTTAATGAGAGAAGTATGTAAACAAATAAATTTTTCTTGAGTATAAATGTTCACACAATATTCAAGAGTTAAAAAAAAACAATTAACATTAATGAGAGCAATATATGTAAATAAACGTTTTATAGACATTCTCATTTTAACACATTTCATAAATGCATGGTCAAAATTTTAAAAGGAGTAAATACATAAATAAACATTTTTAGGGGTATTATCCTCTTATTACATTCATAAGAGTTTTCTCATACTTTTAAAAAAAGGTAGGGATTTTGACACTCATACCATTTTTGATCCTATTGTTGTGTCGTGTGGTGTGCTTTTAGAGGCCAATAAACATTCGACTATTCATGAGTAAGTATAGGCCCATATCTAGTATAGTTCATACCAAATTCTTTTTTTGTTTCAGTTTATATTGTTATTATTGACAAATATACTGTTATTGTTGATTTTATACTTTTATTTTTTATTTTTTTTTATTGTTATTATTCCAGTGAGATTTTCGATTAATAAAAGAAGGAAAGAGGAAAGTACGTATTTTCATTATACTGTTATTGTTAGTTTTATACGGAGTACTATTTTCGCCCCTTACTATGATTCATACCTGATAGCAACCCACCAGGCCTCTTCTTAAATATAGGCCCATGCCGAGTATAGTCCATACCAAATTTTCAGACTGCCAGCAGGAATTCTATTAGCCCCTTACGTGGAACTGTGGAAGTATAAAATTTACACTTAAATTCAGATAAAGAATTTTACTGAAATCAAAAAATTGACCCGTGTGATTTGACAAGTTTTACTGGAGAAGCTTTTTCTGTGTTCGCTCATCAATTTCGAGGTACATCTTCTCTCTATAATTTCTAGTGTTTTGATTATACTTTAGTTAGAAATTACTGATATACTGTTTAATTTACGCCCAATTGCATCACCAATGTCGTTGTAGAACCCTAGTTTTTCAATCTTATCGGAAAGTTTTAGGATGCTCGTTTTTGTTTTCAATTCAACTTAATCTTTAAGGTTTTTGATCATTAATGAATTAGGGTTTAACTCAATTGTTTGTTTAGAAAGTGAATTTGATTAGAATTTCATAGACGAATTTGTTCTAATTGACATTGTTCCCACTGTTTGAGCAGGATGTATGGTATGAAAATTACTGCAGCATTTTATATGTTGAGTTGTGGTATGATATTTCTGGGGTATCTTGCTCAATTTACGTCGTTCTCGAAAGTTGGGCATACGGTTATTATGTTTGGCTATGCCTTGTATATGGTGGTGTGTTTATGTCTGATCAAAATCAATCCCAAGGCTTCAAAGGAACACTGCGTTTACGAGTGGGTTTCTTTTGTGTGTCAAATTTTTGGCACAATTATTTCTTGTCTGGGCACAATCAACATCAAGGTATCCAGTATGGAGTAGTAATTTTGTTTTCGGGTTTTCTAATCGTGTCATTTGATTGTTTGGAGTTCGTTTGGGATCGTGTGTACTTTGTTTTTCAAAATTATAGTTCGTATGTTATACTATGTCATATAATTAGTCACAGTTTGGTTAAACTTATTAAAACCATGAGAATTTACGAAACTGACAACAGATCAAGTGGAAAAACTAGCCCTTAGTTGGTGGTTTACAATATGTCAATATGTATGTTATTGATAAGGTCTGTCTAATCTTTATGCAGGGTTCTAATAGTTTTGTTTGGGCTGTGGTCGGGGCCGTTGGGAGCCTGATGATGCTCATCGGAGGTGGGGTGATTTTGGCAAAAGAAATCCGGGTCGAGCAGCTTGAAGCAAAGATACTCCCGGTGGATCAAGGCGAGATGTAGTAGTAATTGGTTTTCCTATAGAGTTTAAACATTCTGAATTCATTTTTTTTTTGGGTTATCAGTCTTATCACACAGCTTGTATAAAGTTACTCTAACTGAATTTTTTGCTATCATAGTTTGTAAATAGGTAATACAGTAGCAAGTTACTCGTAGGAATTATGGCATTTAGATGTTGAGGCGTTGCTGATTTTCTAGTGATATGATAAATTTAAGTGCTAAAACTGCACTTATCACTCTCATAATGAAAATACTCTAATTTTCTAATTATTAATTGTTATTTTTAGAAAATCATTTTAGTCATACTTTGGAGTAATGGCCAGTAAATCAATCTCATGAATGTCATGAATTGGATTTTAAATTAGATCATGAGTTTTTTTAAATCAAGTTGGAATGCAGCCAATTATGTTGACTGGCCATAAATTTGGAGTAAACTAGACATATTTGGACTAATCTAATACGAAGTACTTCGTATATACTTTACTAGGTTCATGCTTCGTAATGATATACGTTATAAAAAATATGTTTGGTATCTTTATGGAATGGAAATAAATTGAGGAGTTTATGATCGAGGAGGGAAACACATTTTGTTTTTACTAGTTGGATAAGGGTAACTATTTGAGGGATTTTGTTACCTTTTGAAAACAGTATTTGTTACTTGTAGCTCATACCAAACTAATACAGTAGAAAGGGAAACACTTATTTGTTTACGTTTCCTACATTACAAATTTTCATACCAAACACCCCCTAAAATGCTCAAGATCAATTTAAGGTAAAAGCTTGCACATTTGGATTTAAGCTTAAGCTCGGTCAAGTTGAAGAAATACGAAGTAGCAGAGTTTAGGGAAGATTGAATAGCGTCTAATTTAGTACCCACACACCTTTTGTAAAAACCAATCTAAAACCTAGACTAGATCAACTAGTTTGGACAAAGTTTAGATCTTTGTATAATTTTATTCCTAGGGTTTTTATTTAATTTCGTGGCGCATCCGCTGGAGATGGTGGTGTCGATAGTGTTGGTGGACGGTTTAATGGATGAAGCTTGAACACGATGAAGATGGTGTTATCGTTGGTAGCTTCAATGGAGGAAGCATATTGGACACCATTATTAACGTTAACAAACAGAGTTATGATATGAGCTATGGTTGTTAATGATTATGTAGTTGACGAAGCACAAGTATGAGCTAGTTGTTATGACTAAGCACGACAAAATATGTTGATCATAAAGATCAACTAGGGTGAGCTTTGATTGCATTAAAGGCATGTTCACTTCAGCTTAATTTCAGTTTAGTTCAGCTTCTAATTTCCTTCTCTCATAAAATATTCATTTCAATTCTATTCAGTACAGTTCAACCCAGCTCCAATCAGTTCACCTCAGCTCTAATCAGTTCAGTTCAGCTCAGCTCCAATCAATTCAGTTCAGCTCAACTTAGTTCAGTAAATGTGAATAAGCCCTAAGTTAAAATTATAAATTGATTGAAAAGCTCTAAAAAAAAATTCCATATAATTCAAGATAATAAAAAAAATACTTTAATTCATAACTCAACAAAGTTCCTTGATAAACAACTCTTATGGCTACATTGTGAATCAACAAAAGTATGAGGGAAAAACATCTGATAAAAAAAAAATAAAAAAAATAAAAAAAAATAAATCCATTTATTATTATTTTTTAAGAAAAAAAAAACAAGATAAATTAATTTCAAATCAAGCTTTGTCGAGGACCACGAACTACAAGGAAAAAAGCTCATACACATGCATTCAGATTTGTTAATAGTATCCAATCTTACCTCTAATTCATTTGTCATGTGTTTATCGTACCACTTAATGAGCCATCATGTGTATGTTAACATGATAAATAAAATAACACATTACTCTTTTAAGAAAATTTAAAATATTCACAAGATACTTACTTAACGCATTTTTTTTTTTGGTGAAGGTACATAACGCATTATATAATTGCAATAGATTTTTTTGCATAGCACATTATACTTTCAACTCTTCAAATAATGTGTGACGCTTTACATAAAATCTAATTACAATAATCTTGGACTAGTGGTGATTAAAAAAATATACATTATTGATTATTGAACCATCCTATTACAAAGTAATGAAAGCATGGAGTAATTTTTTTTTTTTTTAGGTATGGAGTAATTTAGTCAGAATGTCTTTTTACACTAAACGAGTATTTATCTTGAAAATAAAATGATAACCGTTGATCTGCTTAGATCTAACGGTTGGAATTATATGATGCGTTTCATTAATCTTCATCCTCCCCTGTTTTCATTTTTATTTTATTTCTGGAGCTTCTCACTTAAACGCTGCGTCTCTTTATCTCTCTCTCCTCCTTGAAGCGTACTCTGAATTCTCCATTGAAGCAGCTGCTGAGCTTACTCTCCTCCATTGAAGCAGCTTTTGAGGTATGATGTTTTTTTCCTATTTCTGTAATAATCGAACACCAATTTCACAATCTAGGGTTTAACTTCTTGTTATAGTTGATTAATTGCCAGTATTCTCAATTTAGGGTTCTTCTTAGGCAATTGAATTATTGTGTATAAATTCTGAAGTTATGAAAGATTATAACGAGTGAATTTGGTGCTAGAATTTTGCTATGTGCAATTAAGTTAGATTGCTAGAACTAAGCGAGATTGCGAGAAGAATGTTATTTGATCTTCCGATCCTAATCTGATTCGGTTGCTAATGTGTTGCACTTTTTGACCCTAATCTAGCCCTCGAGCTGAGCCGAAAATATTTGAGGCAATTCGAGCTTCGAGCCGAGCCTGTCTAATATATTGTAGCTCGAGCCTATCACTATTCGGGCTCGGCTTGAAGGTTTAGCACGCCTAATATTTGATTATATACTCCACAAGATTGCATGAGAAATTGGATGTTGAATTATCTATTTATCTTCTTCATTGTTAGGCTATGCAATCGATGGTTTTATTATGTACAAGTATAATGATACGATATCTGTATGGTTCGGTGATAATTACTACTATTATGGTTTGTTTAAGGAAAATTTGTCGCTTAGAGGCTTTAATATAGGTCCCTTTGAAATTATATAGTTTTAAAAATAATAAAATTTTGCAATATACATCTTTATGAACCGCCTTTGAATCTTATATTGAGACCTCTTTCAAGTATAATGAATCGAGCTTGATAGTATCAACCAATCAATCAATCAATCAAAGCCTTAATCCCATAAGTGGGATCGGCTACATGAATCAAAAGTGATTATTCCATATAATTAAAACCAGCAAGATTACTCTCTATTATTCTTCGATCACCAATTGACACTTTCTTCATAAAAATTCTTTTAATAGATCAAACTAACTTTAATGCCATCTTTATATACATATCTTGATATTAAACAATAATAAATAACATGAGATTCCTAAGCAAAATTATTGATCAATCAATCGAGCTTGATAATAATGTCAAAAAATTCCATATTTACCATCTGTCTTGTATCCGGTCAATAAAAGAAAAAGAGAAAAAAATTGTATCGTCCTTATGCTCAGCAAATAACGAGAATCCTCCTTTCTTTCTGGTAGAGCAGGGCCTATGTTACTCAAACTCGGCTAGAAGTGTAATACACCGGTATGTGTCCAAGTGATAGGCATGGCCACTTTATGATTTTATTTGCCTAACTTTGGCAAGAAATGAGGTGTCCAAGTGTCAAACAAATAACCAGAATCCTCCTCTCTTTCTAGTAGAGTAGGGCCTATGTTACTTAGACTCGGCTTGAAGTGTAATTCTCCGGTATGTGTCCAAGTAACAGGCATGGCCAATTTATGAAATTTTTTCCTAACTTTGGCGAAAAATGAAGTTTCCAAGTGTCAAATCAAAGTCCGAATGTTGAGTATCCGTCATGAGGGTCGTTCGTATTTGAGGTGAAAGAAGAGCTTGAAAAATCATAAATTGGGTATAATAAAAGAATTTTTGTTTGCCTAATTTATATGACTCATGTTGAATAACACTATCCTTAAGCTGTATAATGGACCTAGTTTTCCTTGTAATATATTGTCATTTTGTCCATCAGGAAGAAATAATGAATAGTTAATAACTATTCTTGCTTAATTTAGAGTAATGTGATGTCTAATTGAAGGTCAATTTTTAGCTTAAAGATTGTTTTATTAAAATATCGAAAATGTGTGGTTTGGAAATTTTGCTAATGAATTTCTTAAAGAAAATGCTGGATATAATGATATTTTGTGAATGCTGCAACCCCTCTACTCCCAAATAAAATGGTAGTAAATGTTTGTCAAACTGGAAATGCAACACATAGCTAATCTGAGCGGGTGATTGATTTCATTTTGGAAATTTTCAACTGTTGTTGACCTTGTGCTGCAGGAGTTTATTGCTGCATCTGTGTGGGGCTACTTGTGTAATGGCATCTGTGTCGAGTCAGCCACAGTTCCGTTACACTCAACCACCATCAAAGGTGCTTCATTTGAGAAACTTGCCTTGGGAATGCACCGAAGAGGAGCTGATTGAATTGGGGAAGCCTTTTGGGAAAGTTGTCAACACAAAGTGCAATGTTGGGGCCAACAAAAATCAAGCGTTCATCGAATTTGTAAGTGCCAATAATATTTCTGTCTTACTATCAACACCAACAACCACCCCCCACCCCCACCCCCACCCCCCCCCCCCCCCCCCCCCCCCAACCCACCCACCCACCCAAAACTAAAAGAAGGAAAGTGGCATTGTAAAAAAATTTACTAGGTAATAAATAGTACTGATAACAAATTGTTTGGACAAGGGCTGATTAGCATTGAAATTTTGTTACTGAGCTGAGATTTAGTAAGTAGCTGATGCTTACCTTCTGTGTGCAATTTATATTTATTTTTGTTTTAATTTTATAAGTATAGATATCTTGGGATTTTCAAGGATTACTTGATTAACGACGTTCATAGGAACCGGGTAAATCTTTAATTTATTTTTTTGGTTTTAAATGACTGTTTGTCCTCTTTTGTTTCTACTCCTGTATCTGCTTATCTGAGCTGTTATCATAATTGAATTTCCCTATAAAGAAATCTATCATTTTTTACTGCATTCTTGCGATATAGTGTTTATGTGGTCAGAGTATGGTAGATTGATTGGAGTGAAGGATAATGTGGAAATGGAAGCCTGCTATCATATTCTAGGTGAACAAAAGATCTTAGTATGAATATATATTGTGCAGACATGACAAATCCTGTTCTTAGTCTTATGTGTTTGTTGTTGAACCTTATTGATCAAATCTCATGAGGTCTTGCTTAAGGAATTCGGAGTCAGATTTTAACAGAGTTATACTTTCTGTCGTGTCAGATTAAGTGGAACATGGACTGGAAATGATGGATTTTTTTTTTTTTCTTTTGAAAGAAGGAAGTGATGGAGTTTAATGTGCCCCTATTTGACTGTTAGTTTTGGATTCTGGATGTCATGATTGATATACATGTTTATTTCTTTTCTAGGCGGACCTTAATCAGGCCATTGCCATGATATCCTACTATGCTTCATCATCAGAACCTGCTCAAATACGGGGAAAAACTGTATACTTACAGTATTCCAATAGACAAGAAATTGTGAACAATAAGACCACTGCTGACACTGCAGGAAATGTGTTATTGGTTACCATTGAGGGAAATGAAGCTCGGCAAGTCAGTATTGAAGTATTACACTTGGTAAGTCACACATATGCTCCTCCATGTTATGACATGAGATATAGCTGAGTCTGACTGCAGAGATCCTTGGGGTTAGTTTTCGGACTAGGCTATAATTGGTCATACTTAATAAGCCATTTATTTGACATGAGTGTAAATGGATCAGCAGGCCCTTGTCAAGGATATATCTTCGATGGCAGCTTAATGCGTCGGGAGAAAGAGCGCATGTGTGTTTGTCTCCTTTCTCCTTTTCCTAACACTGCCTCTTTCTTCCCTACTTTTCTCCCTCTTTCATCTACCCCTACAGTTCTTAAGAGTTATGAGTGCTCATTATGCTGTACTGCTGTGCTTCCTCTTTCCTTGTGTGAATGTCATGTTATATATTTTTTAAATTACAGTAATATTCTGATTGATGATAGTAAATCATGTTAAATTTCCGTACATAGAATATAATTTTAAACATTCATTATTATTCTGTTTTGTATACAACCTGGCAATCTGCTACATGTTGTGTTTCTATAGTTTCTTTGTGCAATATTTTTTTCTCTCTCTTATATGTTATGTTAAGGCATTGTTGAAGGATGCGTATGTAGCCTAATGCCTACTATGTAGGCATTTGGATTGGCATATTCTGACTCGATAGTCTGATCTAATATTCTGGAACCTGGTATGGGAACTCAATCTCTGTCATGACTTGGTAATATTTGACTGTTACTTGTTGAAATAAAACTTGCATTGACTTAAGATTATTTATTCAGTTGCACTTCAAATGTTTCTAAGCCCTTAAGCATAGGGTTGTATATGTAATGAGCTTGAACTAACTTTTCTCCCCAATTTCAAGATTAGTGGGTCTATTTTAATTCAATAGTGTGCTGTTGTGAGCTGAATTTTCTCCTTGATTTCCATTGTTATGGATTTAACATCACCTAGAGGAACTTTTCTAAAGAGGCTTCCTCCTTGGTTGGATCTTGATTCTGTGTACATTCTATTTGAAGTGCGGACAATTTAGTCTATTATGAGCCAAAATGCTGAAGAACAGTGAATATTTTACTTTCATTGACATCAAATTAGATGCAAGTCTATTTGTATTTTGTACATCATTAAGCTTTGTAGATTTAGTGATGATGAAAACTTTTGTATTGCATTTAAGTATTTTTGGTTCGGTTATGCAGATTGAGTATATTTTTCCTTTTCAATCCACAAAGAATAGGCTGACCGCTGACTTTATAATTGTCTTGATGCTGTTTTCAATCGTATTCTCTAGACATGTTTGTTTCTGAATGAGATATTGCTGATGCAGGTATTTTCAGCATTTGGATTTGTACACAAGATTACAACTTTTGAAAAGACAGCTGGATTTCAGGCAAATCTTTTAATTTTTGTTCTTTTTGTTTCTTCCTCTCTACGCTCCTCTCCTGTTGTTTATCATCCTTTTCACTGCTGCTGCTGATTGTGGTTATTTAAGAAATCATTGTGCTATTTTGCATGTCTTACTGAAAATGAAGCCTCACTCTGTTCTCTCTTTCTCCTTGCAGGCGTTGATTCAGTTTTCTGACACAGAAACTGCGTCGTCTGCAAAGAATGCTCTTGATTCAAGAAGCATCCCAAGGTGATTTTGGATTTATTGTGTGGCTTCAGGCGTTGTCCACATTTAGTGGATCTTACACTATGCATGTCAATCCTGTATGCGCTGGAATCAGTTGAAGTTGTGAGAATCCTTCTCGCATCATTTTTCATTGATAGTCTTAGATTCCTGCGTGTGGATATTATGCAAACCTCATCACCCCCCCCCCCCCCCACTCACCCAAAAAAGGGGAAAAAAAAAATCTTATCAATTACACTCTAAATTCTTATCTTAATAACTGTGTTGAGATGCGAGGTGCCCACACTTAGGGTCGTCCTAAAGGTATATAGCATCTCATGATAGCATATTAGCTGATGCGTGGTATGGTGTCCCATTCATGCAGTGTTAGTATTTTACAGAGTATGATCTAGGGTTTCCTTCTCCGTGCTTACGCTTGTCAAGTTGTCACATTACCTGGCTATATGGATACAAAGTTATGAATGAATTTGATTGTGTGAAAGTGTATGTTATTAGTATTGTGGCTGATTTTATGCTGTTGACTTAGGTACCTACTTCCAGAGCATGTTGGGCCCTGCACTCTCAGGATAACTTATTCTGCACATACTGATTTGAGCGTCAAGTTCCAGAGTCACCGCAGCAGGTTAATTTCTCCTTGCTGTTATTGTTTTATAAAGTTCTCACAGATTTTGACATTATGACTTTTATTGTCTCAATTATAGTATCTCTTTTGTGAACAATTATTTAATTATCGATCTGTGTTTTTTTAGGGATTACACTAATCCATACCTTCCGGTTGCCCCATCTGCTATAGATGCAGCTGGTCAGGTAAGGCATACAATCTTGAACTTTTACCCCCCCCCCCCCCTCCCCCCCCCCCCCCCCCCCTCCTCTTTTCCTGGTGATAGGGTTTTTGTTTTTCCTTTCGTGGACATTTTACATTCATCTAAAAGTGTCCTGGATCAGAGAACTTTTGTTTCTGTCCCTAAATAAACTTCCACGCTACTAATTAAGTTGTCTTGAAAATAATTCGCTCTCTTTCAGTTTGGTAAAGTTCATTATAAATGTGATTTTCCATTCTTGCCCTAAAACAGCTGTAGGGGCGTTTGGCTCACAAGTTAGTATGGGTTTGAAGTTAGGAATGAAATCATAGTGGTATCGATTTGGATCTTGATATTAAATACCACGTGTTTGGTAAATATTCTGGAATGATTTTTTTTTTTTTTTTTAAAAAACTCCATAACCTTGGGGGGGTTTGAGGTATGAGTTTTAAATGTAAACACATGGTATGTGTTTTAGTCATTCTAAACCCATACCTTATACCAAAATATTGTGAACCAAACACCTCCTGTGTAGTATGCTTACAGATGTGGAATGCATTGAATAGTTATGTAACTTATGTTAATCACACAAGCATTCCTAATTGCATGTTTAAGACCTTTAAGTTGAAAGATATTGATTAATGTTCAAAGTAATTATCATTTGATTTACATGCTGACAATTGAAGCAAGAATTTCCTTAATAACCATTTTTGTGCTTGTGTAGATACTGTATTCATATGTTTATGTGTACACACACAGAATACTCATACTTGTGCTTGTGCTTACACGTGCTACTACAACCAGAAGTTTCTAGATTCTAGCTAGTTTCATGCATTACTAGGTTGTTGGCTGGAAATCTGTACTTCATGTCGGTGGCAAATTGTTTACTGTTGTATTTACATTTTCTCCCTTCTCTATTCTTATGTTTTGATTGCCAACATTATTCATATTTGCAGCTTAGTGTGGGTGTGGATGGGAAAAAGCTGGAACCTGAGAGTAATGTACTATTGGCTTCAATTGAGAACATGCAGTATGCTGTCACATTAGATGTCCTGCACACGGTATTGTCATTATATCTGGATATTTATTTACCTTTTACAGACCCTTTGGTAGTCGATAATAAATGGTGGTAATAAAAATGAAGTGTAAGTGTAAATTAGGAAGGAAATTAACCTTGTAATCGCCATGGTAAGGCAATTTTATCCTCAAGCATGTGTTTTCTTCAAGTTTTTTCATTACCATCCTTTACCACTTGGGAGGAGGTATTAGGTGGCAATGAAAATTTCTAAAGAAAAATGGTCAATTTGGGGTGAGCTAGCATTACAATGGGAATGGACGTAGATTTTCCTTACAAATTTATTCCCCCATAGGCCCCATTAACATCATTCATGGCTCTCTACCAAACATACCGTTAGGGTATTGCAGATAGTGTCATTTACTGATTTCTTTCCTTGTTCTAGGTCTTTTCTGCCTTTGGACTTGTGCAAAAGATTGCTATGTTTGACAAAAATGGAGGGCTGCAAGCTTTGATTCAGTACCCTGGTGAGTGCCAAACTTATGGGCTTTATTTCCGCCTATTATGGTTTTCAACTATAAAAAAAATTGTTCAAAAATAGATCTCTAGTTTTTAAGAAGGTAATGATCTTGCTGATGCCTATGTCCATAGCAATGTAAAAGGGCATGCCTTTATGGTTGATAAATTTTCTGGAAATATTCCTTGATAAATTAAATTATGCTGGGCACAGGAAACATCATGGATTTTTATATCATCCATATAATTTGCATGTGGTAAGGAGTTGAACTTCCTTCTTGTCTGTCCTTCAGCTCTCTCTTTCTCCTCTTTAGCTTTTCAACTTCTCCATCTCTAACATGAGCCATATAATTTGTTTATCATCTCTGGGGTTCTTGGTGTCATCTCTTTGCCTGAGGCTTCCCTATGCTGCAGCAGTGTGCATTTTCTCAAAAGTAGCTGCTAGTTACGCTGAGTGGCAGGGAGTACTCTCTCTCTCTCTCTCTCTCTCTCTCTCTCTCTCTCTCTCTCTCTCTCTCTGGCTCCTTTTCTCTTCTTTGAAAGGATTTCACTTTTTTTTTTCTCTCTTCAAAATTCCTGTATGAATCAAGGAACATGCTTTTGTGCTTTCATTAGCTAAAGAAGGTTCTGTTGAGACTAGCTTGATGAATTTATACTTATAAATGAGATGTCTTGGCAATTTATGGTATGACATTGGAGATACCTATTTTCCTGCTATGGGTTAACGTTTTAGAATTGTTGGTCTCCTAGATAGTACACTTAAAAGTGTGTTAGCTATCATTCGTCGCTCATTATGTAGCTGTTAAAAATGAAACTGGAATATAGCATGCATGAAGCTTGCAATCTTGGGAGGAGTGTTTGTTGCTGTGCTCGGAATCTCTGATAAGTAGCCCACTAGTTTTGTTGTCTGCTTCTCTCTCTAGCCTTTTTTTTTGTTTTTTTGTTTTTTTTTTTTGTTTGTTTGTTGGGGGGCGGGGAGGCATATTGGCAAAACCAGACTTGTCTTTTAACTGCTGCTGATACTATACATTCCTTGAGAATTTTGGGGTACTTAGAAGGATCTGTGCTTTGAAAGACTGAACTTTGTGATTTTCACAGATGTTCAGACAGCTGTTGTTGCAAAAGAAGCACTTGAGGGACATTGCATATATGATGGAGGGTTTTGCAAACTCCACCTATCATATTCACGGCACACTGATTTAAGTATTAAGGTACTGATTACTACTTTCTCTTTTGAATACATTAGCAACATTTTCTTTGTTAGATACAGCTAACACTGATTACCTCTTTAATTCCATTGTTGGATGTAATTTGGTTGTAGGTCTTTTTTGAATCATGGGTGTGTATCTTCTTCTTCTTCTTATTATTATTAAAAAAAATTGTGATGTGCTTTTTTTTTTTTGAGGAAGAAATTGTGATGTGCTTATATATTAATAAGTGAGCTCAAAAATATAAAATATTTTTCATTTAAGCTACAAACTGTGCATCTACTTCTAATTCCTGCTTGTTCTAAGCTTCTTATTTCTCAACATTACTTTAAACCTTTGCTCAATAAACACCCTAGGAAACAGTAGAGTGAAAAGAAATGAGTGAACCTATTGCAGATCCATATATATTTTATGATGTACTTAAGTTCTAATATCTTTTCCTCATCTAGAAGATTTCATTGGATTTGCCATGTGCCATTCGTATATTTTTCTTAAAATTGCTTTACTCAAAGTCACAGTTACTTTTTGATGTGATTCTAACTTATGTTACAGTGATGTCCATTTTTAATTTTGCGAGGACTTTTCTTCCTTGATGTGTAAACATTGTTGACTGTGTATGTCTGAAACTCCAGGTAAACAATGACAGAAGCCGAGACTATACAATTCCTATTCATGGGGCCATGATTCAACCCTCAATTCTCGGACAACAGCCAACAGGAGGGCCAATGTCGGGAGTTACTGCTGCTCCTTATAATGGTGGGCAATATCCAGGACCACCTCCTTCATCAGGAGGCTGGGCACCACCTCAACATATGCACATGCAGATGCCAATGCAAAATTACCCATACAACATGCCACCTGGATCTGGTGCTGCACCTCCTGGTCCTCCTGGCACCATGCCGCCAGGATCCATGCCACCAGGGTCAATGCCACTCGATATGGGACCTGGAACAATGCATATGCAGAACCCAAATGGCTTGTCGCAGCCACCTGCTATGCCTCCATACAGTCAATGACATGATGTGGCTTGAAGATTGACTGGGTTCTACTGAGGTTTTTGGGTTTGGGAATGTGAGCAAAAAAATCCAGCCTGCCAATCTCAATTCTTGATTTGTTGAGGGCTTGCTATGATTTCATTTAGAATACAAATAACTTTTTATTGTTTAAACTATTTCCTAAATACTTAACGGTTGAGCTTCTTTGGACCTCTTACATTCTGGTATAAAAAATCTTTATGCTGCCATGGAAAAAGCTCTGTTTACTTCATATGTGCGATCTTTAATCTTGGTAAATACTCGTATCCGTTTTAGGTTGACATAATACCATATTGGTGCATTGAGGTTTCAATAATTCTACTTTGGTGACCTGTGTATTGAATTTTGTTTTATTTTGATGTTCAATGGTTTGGTAATCTCACTTTGGTGCTCGAGATTTAAACTTTTTTCCACTTTCATGCTAAAAATACATGCTCACTTTTGTAACAAAAGATCAAATTCTTCATTTTTATCTCACGCAAAGGAAAAATAAAAGTTTACAAATTCTATCCATTTAGAAAAATACGCTAAACCTCAAGAAATTGGGCGTGCCCAAAAGGAAGTGAATGTTAGAGGGTTTGATCAAGGATCCATCCCCTAACCTTGGCTAAAAAGAAATTTCAATCTAATCTTAATTACAAGTTTCTTATTTAATTGATCACATCGATACAAACCATAATTAATTCTTTATATAAAGAGGATTGTTTTTATGGTTTCAGACTTTCAGTAGACTCAAAAAGGATAAGTCTCGAAAACCATTTTCACCCTAACACCAAACATCGTAAATACTACGTACATAGGTTCATTTGTAAACTATAAATTCAAATTTTTATGATTTTTAATTTTTTATGATTTATATTGTAAATACATAAGTTCATTTGTTAATTGTAGTCACGATATTTTCCAACTTTTCGTAATCATACCCTATAATAATCCAAACCAATAGTCTATTCTATTCTACTCTATAGACCACAACAAGAATTAACGTGTGAAGAAGAAGAGGATACAAAATTTCTACAACAAGAAACCAAACGATTCTTTGTCCCTTTGTCCCTACTTCCCTAATCTTTCCTTGAACTAACACTATCTGTACAACAGTTGACTCGACCGAGTTGCACACTTCCACCACTCGCTCGACTCAGCAGGCGCCAATTTCAATCAACCCAATCCAATCCCTCCAAAGATAAGGTTTTTACTCTCTACCCTTCTTCTTCTTCTTCCCCTTCTTTTGCCTCTTTCTCTCTCCTCCATTGTTACACCTCCTTGAAGGAGAGAGAAGGAGATAGCTTTCAATTCGAAAACCCAATAAACCCAGAAAAACCCAGAAGCAGAAGAGCAAATATGACGACATTGCAAGCTTCTCTTTTGTTGAAACCCCCAAATTCTGTCCCTTTAATCCGTTTATCCCCAATTCTTCGTTTTCGCCCTCAATTTTCTCAATCTTTTGCCCTAAATTATTGCATCTCTCGTTCCCGTAAATTCTACATTAATTGTTGCACATTACACCCTCAAAACCCCCACATTAGCTCAAATTCTGACCCAATTGAAAAACCCAGTTCCTCGAATTCTGATTCTTTTCTTGAATTTGATGGTAAAAATGGGGATGATTCTGCCCATGAGCTTGAAAACCCTAGTATTAGCAGTAGTAGTGATAGTGGTAATGAGGAGAGTGTTTTGAGAATTGGGGAGAAAGAAAGTGATGTGGAGAATGAGGGTTTTGTGGGGGAGAAGAAGGGGGAAGAGGGTAAATTGGCAATAGTGGTGTTTTTGGTGGGAGTTTGGGTTAATTTTAAAAAGAAGTTGGAGAATGTTTGGTTATCTGGGTGGTTGAGCTGGTGGCCGTGGCAGCAGGAGAAACGGCTGCAGCGTTTGATCGCCGAGGCCGATGCCAATCCGAATGATGCCGCCTTGCAGAGTTCTTTGCTTGCTGAGCTCAACAAGCATAGGTTGGAATTTGTCATGGGAATAGTAATTATTAAATACTTTGATTTTTTTTAATGTGCCCTTTTTGTTCTTGCTTGAAAATTTGAGGCAATGTGGGTGAATGTGATGAACTGATGATTGTGTATAATTTTTTGGAACTTGTTCAATATATGCATGTTGAATTGATATCTTGCTTATTGTTTTTGGGTATGTGACTAGGTTCTGTCTACTAATTTGGTTTCCATTTGCTTTGAATTGTGACTAGTAGCCAATTGAACAGTTTTTTACTTGCTACTTAGCTAATTTGCTGACAATGCTTAAAGGTTTAGACTTTTGCATCTTGATTCTTGAATGAGCAGAAGCTGTAAAGTATCAAAGGCTGGACCTTTTTAGTAGCAAAGGTTTGTAGATTATATAGAGTTCTTGAAAGTTACCGTTGCTTCTTCATGTTTGTTATGTGTCCGAATACTTATGTTTGGGATCATTAGAGCTGCTTATTCCGAAGTGCCTGAAAATGATAGCTCTACTTGCTACTAATGGGCTTAAAGGCTGAAATTTTGTTTCTTAAAGGTTTTAGAAGTTTATACAGCATTAATGATTTCATCTATTCACCACCTATGGGATTTAGGAAAATTATAATGAACAGTGAAAAGCAAAATAAACTGGTTACAGAGGAGCTCTGCAGCATTGTACCAATTTTGTAATTTGTTTTTGTTTGTAGCTGCTAGGTTATCCTATCTCCTATTCTAAAATAAGAATAGGAAAAAAAAGAAGTGATCTATTTTTTGACTTGTCTTTTCAGCCCTGAATCTGTCATCAAGCGATTTGAACAAAAAGATCTTGCAGTAGATAGTCGAGGTGTCATAGAGTATCTTCGAGCTTTGGTAGCTACGAATGCCATTGCTGAGTACCTTCCTGATGAGCAATCTGGGAAGCCATCCAGTCTTCCTACATTGGTAACATCCTATTCTTTTAAAGTATTATATGCTTTTGTTACATTTCTGATTGTAAAACGCAAATCTTAATATTATCCTACCGCTCTTCTACCTGTCTTTGTGCCACTTCTGAGTTTCTTCCATCTGGTTTTGTCCAGTTAATATATGGATCTTGTAGAACTTAATATGCTGTACAAAGTATCTCCCCAACATATTTTGACAACAAATTTTTAGTGAAGTAATACAAAGTAATTGATGCCAATTAGTGTTTTATCCTCAAATCAATTTACCTGAAAAACAGGTTAACCTTGTCTAGTCCTAAATGCAACAGACCTTCTCTTTTAGTCTTGTGCAAATCTTAGTATCTTACTTCAACTTTTGCTTTTTTTTTTCTAAGTGTTGACCAGGAGCTCTGCTGTACGGACTTTGTTGAAGTGTGATTCATTATGCCTTTTATATTTTCCTTACATCAAAATATGTATGGTAACAGATGCATTAGTTGGACTTTATGAAAAATTTGACCTTAAGCGTGTAATCCTGAATCCTCACATCTGCTTACCTTATTCAGTACAATTACGATATTTATACTCACCAAACTGTAGCATGGTGGACCTCCTCTTCTACCATTGTCTTCATGTCACTTGAGGATTCTTATCTTTTGTTTTAACCAGCTTCTCTGTTGACATTGACACCTTGTTGAAACTTGTTATGTATGCCATTTATGGTTTTTCTCATACATTAAAGTTGTAACTCTATACTAAGGAGTTTGTAGGACTTAAACGAAAAAGGTGCCAATAATTGCATTGCTCTTACATCAATTTGCCCGAAATGAGTTTAATCTTGTGATGCTGAAAGGCCTGAAACTACCAAAATCCAAGCAGCTGCAAGAAGCTGGAATTAGTAGGCTCATTATCTAGCTTAATGCTGATTATTAAGCATATTTCGGTTTCTCTCTTATGGTATAAGCCACATAACTCAGAAGCACTATTGTGCTGGTATGGCCATTGGCTCATTGCTAAAAAGTCTTTGTTATTTTATGAGGTTGCAACTATTTGCAATTCAAATATATAGAGATTTTTATTTTAAAAAAAAAAAAAAAAATTATTTATGACACTTATGTTTTTCTGTTTATCTTAAAATAATGCACTATTCGGCTCTTTGGTTGGAAGTGACAGAATGTGAAACATATTACGTTATTTAGCATCCCCGTCCGGGAAAAATATATATATATGTAGTATCAAATGCATTGCTACAATGAGTATGCCTAAAAATCTACTTGTGTATGCATTGTGTACTTCCTTTTTTTTTATTTATTTATAAATTTACTACTCTATTCTTTTATGAAATTCCATTGTAGCTGGTTATTAACTTTATGATTCATGTCACTTAAATATATATTCTAGCTTACTTCCTATGAACTGCAAGGCTTTACGTAATAAATTTTGATTATACACTGAATTGTATCCAGTTTAGTGTTAATTTGTTATCACCAGTACCTGTTTCTCATCAATCATGATCCTTCTTGTAGCTACAAGAGTTGAAACAACGTGCTTCAGGAAATGCAGAGGAGCTTTCCTTCAACCCTGGAATATCTGAGAAGCAGCCATTACATGTGTTGATGGTAAGGTGGCCTGTTAGATAAATAGTCCTCTTTATGTATGAATTTTTGTTGTTTGAGGGCACTCTGCTATGGAAATTTAGTGAAACTGTACTGAAATTGGAAGTTATTGTCGCACATTGATTCTATTAAAGATTTCAATTGTTATATATATCACGGATGTGAGACCATGATGTGTATCCTGGTCTTGGATGAACATATAGTTTTAAAATTATGAACAAATATGTCAACGATTACAAGCATTTATAATATGCTCATAGTAATTCAATTATATGCCCATTTTCACTCCTGAAGTAAATAAAAAATAATAGAGAAGACGAAAAAGAAAGTGTCTGTGTGTTTTTTAGTTTATTTTTACCACGAACTATATTATTTTTTAAAGATATATATTCATCCTGGACCAGGATGCACATCCTGTTTCAGGACCATGATATACATTAGTTAAATATACTCTATACAATGTTTCTGTTATTAGTCATAACTCTATGGATTTTGTTTATTCAGGTTGATCCTAAGGTGTCCAACAAATCATCTCGTCTTGCACAAGAGCTCTTCTCAACTATCCTCTTTACTATCGCTGTTGGTTTAGTTTGGTACAAGTTCTTTCGTGAGTCTGTTATATGTATCTATGGTCGCTATTTATTGTGTAAAATTCTGCCTTGTGTGCAATCAAATTGATCTGTCCATCTTATGTCAGCTCCTCTTCTGCTTTGACACTGGGTGTTCATGCAATATATTCCTGTCTTGAATTATTTCCATATTGGTATGCTCAGGATAATGGGAGCTACTGCACTTCAGAAGTACATAACTAGCTTAGGTGGTATAGGAACCTCTGGTGTTGGATCAAGTTCTTCTTACTCTACCAAGGAATTGAGTAAAGAAGTTGTTCCAGAAAAGGTATTATCCTTTCCATAACATTTCATCCTACTGTTTGTCTCATTAACACAGTAATATGATCAGTCTTCACTATAGGTTAAAAGAGTCTTATAAGAGTGATTTTTGGGTATTTGATTAATTGTATATGATGGCTACTTGATGCAAGCTCTTCAAGAATGTGATGCAGAAGTATTGTTCTGTTGGGCATAAATTACCCTTTTTAAAAAAAAAATATCATGCATATTTATGAAGTAAAATGGATATTTACAAATTAGAACTTGTAATTTTTGAGTGCTGATTTGCTGGTTTTTGTTCAGAATGTCAAAACTTTTAAGGACGTTAAGGGCTGTGATGATGCAAAACAAGAGCTCGAGGAGGTGGTGGAATACCTCAAAAATCCTGCTAAATTTACTCGCCTTGGAGGGAAGTTGCCAAAGGTCTGTTAGATCTCCAGTTTTGTGTGCATTGAATATGTTGCTTCTCCACTTATAGCCATTAAAATTTTAATATCTACTTGGAGGATCCCTTTTAAAATCTTGGTTATACGTGATGAATTCGAGAATTTTACAGCTTGTGATTTTTCAGTAGCTGATGTGAGTATACACTTAAACGTTGGTACTATTCTTAGTTTTTTTACCTTTCCTCTTGCCCATGCTCTCTGTTACTTTTTTGTTTTGTTTTTTTCTCTATACATATCTGATTCTCATCTTTGCTTACTGCTACTGGTTCTAAACTAACTTTCAAATTCTTCTCTTCTCCTTCTTTCACTGCCTTTTCGTTCCACTACTTTTTTTTAGGGAAATGGTACTTATTGCTATCCCTGTAGTAGTTGGTGGTAATAATGCATATGTCTATAAATTAATTAAATTTCTAGATCCGACTTTCTATTGTTATTGCTGCTCCCTGTAGCAACTTTCCTCTGAGCTAGAAATTTGCCTGTCCATTGCGCCTTGCATCTACATGCTCCATCTTTAATTCCTCCAGCACTCTTTCCAGCCACCTATTGTGCATTCGACTTCCATTCAGAGATCCTACCCTCGACATTATATTGTCTGTGACGTTAACTGTCTTCAAGATCATGCTGTCCTTTGATTGTATGCTTTGTCTAAGTTGCCCCTTTGTCAAAACCTGCCCAGTCCTCCTCCCCTTAGATCATGATCATTTGTACTCTATTCAACTTTTAGTGTCGAACTACATCAATGACTATTCATTGCTAATTTGCTAAACATGCCTCGGTTTTGTTTTGGGAAAAATTTGGCAACATTGAACAAGAAATTTGAGCAGTATCTTGGCATAAAAACAGGAATTGGTTGCCTAGCTAGGGAAGATCTTACTGATAAGATTTTTTGCTTTTGTATTAAACGCAGGGGAAAGATAATTACAACAAGCATTGATTGATCTGCTGTGTTTTAACTTTTTTTTTTTCTTTCACAAATAACAACTCTCATGATAGTTTTATTGGTCAAATATATGATATTTTATATTCTTGTTGTTAAAATTGTTGTTACTACTGTTGGTATTTTACGTATTAGTTGCAACTTGTAGCCTTTACATGAACATCAGAACATGTATTTATAATGAGTCAAAATACTAGAAATTTCTATTTGCCCTCTTTTTTCAGTTTAACAACAATTTGTATCTCTGATGGCAGGGAATTCTTTTGACTGGAGCTCCTGGTACCGGGAAAACATTGCTTGCTAAGGTACTTCTTTCTCAAACCTTTTGGAGCTTCTTGAAAAGGAAATCACATGATCTTAGAATGTTATGTGTTGCCTGCATAATTTAGTTGTGGTGCTTTGGATGGGTGCTTTTGTGTGTGGTTCAAATTGCCGAACCGTATAACCAGCTGAAGCTTTATCCTCAAATGGGCATGTACATAGCAGTTGAGGTGAACTGTTGCTGATCGTGATATCTTGAATAGACTGAATTTTAAATCAATAACAGATATTTCATGCTCATGAGGATGCTTGACACTCGGAAATGAGTAGAACACTTTTTCCCTTCATATTGGGCCAAAATCATGGACAAGTTTCCTATAAATAGGCGAGTTGAACATTTGGATACTTAACCATGTCGGGTATGAGTACCTAAGTTTGAGCAACATTGCTTGACCCTAATTCCTTTTTTTTTTTTTTTTTTTTTTATAACTTGTAAAATTATAAAAGTTGCAACTCTTGAAATTTGTTCATCAAGTATGGAAATAGAAGTTAATCATTGAAATAAAATCAATGTCAAAATCTTAGATCACCTGCTCCGTTAAGTTCACTTAAGAATGAACTTTGTCGTATTTGGAGTAAGGTCTATTGTAGACAAAGGCATTAAGCTTCACATTGATCTCTCTTATGATTAGAGCTTTTCCTGTGCATGTGAAATAGCTACTCATGTAGTCATGTTACCTGAGGACTTTGGCTTATTGTATATTACTTCTCTTTATGTCTAAGGCTGACAACTTGTTAATGCATCTGGAACTTTGAAGGCAATTGCTGGGGAAGCTGGAGTACCATTTTTCTACAGAGCAGGTTCTGAATTTGAGGAGATGTAAGTGTTCTATCTTTGGCTGTTGCTTTTGTGGAAACTACATTTGATACATCCTTGGGTAACACTGACACATCTTGGAAGTAAATTAGAAATTTTTTACAAGTCAATCCATTCTTGTAAATATTCCTATTGTGTACTATGTTTTGTTCTGGAGATCAACCATCTCACAAATTTGTACTGCGACGTAACTGCTCATAAAAGCAAGTTTTAATTGGATTTTTTTCCTAAGTCTTTGTGTGCTCTCCTGAAATTGTCTTCTATCATGTTGTGTGTGCCTTTTGCTACACACTGGATGGATGGTGCTTTGATTCTGGGAATAATCATCCATGTTCTCAAGTTAAATAATATTTTGTCACTGCAGGTTTGTTGGTGTTGGTGCTCGACGAGTGAGGTCTTTATTCCAAGCAGCTAAGAAAAAGGTTAAACGTCAATGATTCACACAATTACTATGCTTTTCTTTCTGTTGATCTTTTGCATTTTAGTAGCTCTCCTTCACAAATTCTTACCCTTTATTGCTATGAGGCCACAGGGGGGGGGGGGGGGGGGGGGAAATCCGTCTACTGAGTGAATATTATGATCCTTGTACTGAGTGAATAAGGTAGATATCTTGCTCATTTAGGATCATTGTCATAGCCCTCAAAGTTAGATTTTTGCTGATTGATCACTATCAGTAGCCTCATTAGTGTTATGTCTTGAAACCCAATGTCTTAGCCTCTTAGGTTGACAGATGCTTCCCTTCCTTTGAATTAAGAAGTTCACTCTAGCCAAACATGAAAGAATTTCTTTGAGGGGAGTTCAGCACAATGAGGATTCCGGGCATTTGATGTGCATTCTCAATATCTATCCTGGGATCCACATAATCTCAAAGTGAACTTAAATATATTACTGTTTCTACAGGCTCCATGCATAATTTTCATTGATGAAATTGATGCCATTGGATCAACTAGAAAACAATGGGAAGGACATACCAAAAAGACCTTGCATCAACTGCTTGTTGAAATGGATGGCTTTGAACAGAATGAGGTACATAATAAAAGTTCACAGTAATAGTGCAATATAAATTATGCAATATGCAGAAATTTCCTTAATTTGATATTTGATGCAGGGCATTATATTGATGGCTGCAACAAACTTGCCTGATATTCTTGATCCAGCTTTGACCAGACCCGGCAGATTTGATAGACATGTAAGTTCCATCATCTTGTTAAAACAACTGAAAGCTACCTTAAGGTATTCTAAGAGGAATAAGTCTAGACTCTAGAAATGTGTTGGCTGTTCTTTAGAGCAAGCAGGGGGCACCCCTTAAACCAAATAGATGTATCTGGAATTCCTTGATTTCTGGCATTTAGACCCAGACTTTGGTTTATTCCCATTTTTTATTAAATTTTGAGTTCATTTTAGGGTTGATCTGGGTATGGTGCTCAACCCTTGTACTAGATTCAGGTACCCCAATATTATCCCAAATGGTCAGAACTGTAATGAATACTTATCATTGTGGTCCCAAGCTAGACAACTTGGGGTACCCGAATGGCCAATTTCACAGCTAACTGTTATAAATTCTGGATACTTGGTTCTGACAGAAGTCACAGAAGTCATGGCCTGCCTTATCAAAGTAAATCTCATTTCGTGAAAACATAAGCCTTATTTAAAAGATCAAATAGTAGTTTTCCGTCTTGTGATGGAAATGTTTGCTAAAATATGTAACAAGGTTTAAGAATAAATGCTCGTCATCAATCAGAACCAATACAGTTCACTAACATGCCTTATTTTAGATTGTTGTTCCCAGTCCAGATGTACAGGGTCGCCAAGATATCCTAGAGCTTTATTTACAGGATAAACCAGTTGCAGATGATGTCGATGTCAAAGCAATTGCTCGGGGTACCCCGGGATTCAATGGGGCAGGTAAATTAAGTTTGTTTTCCATCACACCAAATAATTCCACACGTTTCCAAGTTTTGGATGTCTGGGTCAATTATTCAGACAAATGTTTCCTGTGACTTTTCTACATTACCTTGTGGTACCTCTTCTCCAGATCTGGCTAATTTGGTCAACATAGCCGCCATCAAGGCTGCAGTGGAAGGTGCTGAAAAATTGACATCTTCTCAATTGGAGTTCGCAAAGGACAGAATATTAATGGGTACCGAGCGAAAAACTATGTTCATAACTGAGGATTCCAAAAAGGCGAGTATATTGCTTTTGTGAAATTTGTACCAAAATGGTCATACTAGGAAGATAGTATATCTTGAAGACACTTATAGGAATTAAGTTAATAGGGATGTAATTGGCATTTTTTTTAGAAAATAGATCCTTCTACCGCCTCACTGCAAATGGCCATCTACAAAATCATCTTACATTCACAATTGCGAGTAGTTGCACCTTTTGTATGGGGGGAATAGTGTGATGCTTTTAGCAAAACTCTATGCATAGGCTGTTTAGGGTGGAGCAATCTGGAAGTCTGTGTCAATGATTTACAGTAGACTACAAAATACAAACATGTGCAAAACCACTAAACAAGGACGCCCCTCACTCTAATTGTACTTGAATCACTAAATAATCTATAAGGGACCAAAAATTTTCAGTTTATAAAGAAAATAAGGATTACAGTAATTCTAATGAATGCATATGTAGCACAGAAGAAATGAATAAGCAAGCTATTATCTACTTGCCATGTCTGCAGCTTACTGCATACCACGAGAGTGGCCATGCAATTGTAGCTTTGAACACTGAGGGCGCTCATCCAATCCATAAAGCTACAATTATACCACGTGGATCTGCTTTAGGGATGGTCACACAACTGCCTTCAAATGACGAGACCTCAGTTAGCAAAAGACAACTATTGGCCCGACTTGATGTTTGTATGGGAGGTAGGGTAGCAGAGGAGCTTATATTTGGTCAAGATTACATTACAACTGGAGCCAGTAGTGACCTTAACACGGCGACAGAGCTTGCTCAATATATGGTATGGCTTGGTAAAACTTCTGTTTAGCTATCTTTTTAGAAAGGAAGTTCTGGTCTTAATTTTAATTTTTTTCTGCAAAAAATAAGTTAATACTGAGTATTCATCACATTTAATAAATGCTGGCCCATTGTTTGATTCCCAAGGTAACAAGCTGTGGGATGAGTGATGCAATTGGTCCTGTTCATATCAAAGAAAGGCCAGGTTCAGATATGCAGTCTCGTATTGATGCAGAGGTCAATCTAAGAATTTTAAATTCTCCTATGTAGTTAAGTTGTTAGCGTGATGACTAATACGCTACTGGTTATTGTGCAATAGGTTGTCAAACTCCTTAGAGACGCATATGATCGTGTGAAGGCCTTGCTAAAGAAGGTTAGTTAAAAAAATTCCTTATCAATTAGCTATCTCCCTACTAGTTAAATAAAAAGACAGAACTCGGGATTTCATTAAATAAATAAAAAGGCAGTAAGTTATTTTTTTGGTTTAAGATTTATATACTATGTATTTATATATTTAAATAAATGCAAAATGCCCTGATCGATTTTGAAAATTTTCCAGAGAAACGAATTTCATCTTTTTCGTTTGTGTTTTCCTGCTCTGCTCTTTGGCAAAGTCATCATTGCCTCAATGGTTGGGTGAAATTGATCAACATTATAGTCGTGATGCTGAACCTTCATTTACCATCATTATCGTGTAAAATGTGTGGATTCCATTAACCAGTAGAGACACTTCGACTATTTCCTTGATCTTCTACATTAGCTTAAAAGAAATTTATTGTACTAGTGAAGTTGCTGACATGCTATGGATGGACTTAAAGAGTTTCGGGAATATAATGGAGAAAATTCTCGATACAATAATTTTTTTTACTAATGTAGAAGATCAATGAAAAAGTTGAAATGTCTTTGCCAGCCGATGTAATTCACACATTTTAAACAATAATGATGGTAAACAAAGGTTTGAACATCATGACTATAATGTTGATTCATTTCACCCAACTGTTGAGACAATGATGAATGTGCCAAAGAGTGGAAAAATACAAACGAAGAAGATGAAATTCTTAAGTTTCTTGGGATGATTTTTCAAATTCGGTTAGGGCATTAATTTATAATATGATTATATAAATCTTAAACCAATAAAATAACGTACTATGCTTCGAGTGACCCATACCTTTACTGGCAGTCTAGCACAAGTGCTCAAGATTATTTTACTTTGACTCCCCACTTTAAGTGTAAGACCCATACCTTCACAAGTACTCTAGTCCAAGTAACGTAGCTTCTTTCTTCTTTTAATCTAGATTTATCTTTAACTATGCTGACATTTTTCCAGCATGAGAAGGCATTACATGCTCTAGCTAATGCTCTATTGGAGTATGAGACACTTAGTTCCGAAGACATAAAACGTATTCTTCTTCCATATCGAGAGGAAATCCAGCTGGTGGAGCAGCAAGAACAACAAGAAGGGGAGCTTGTCTTGGTCTAAAAATCAGATACCCTATTATGTGTTATTGAAGAATTATAAAGTGGAGCTGCTGCTTGTGTAGGAACAAGCAGATCGAAGGGCTGACTGCTCGGGCCATCATTGTATATTGTACACTAACATACAACCTTGAAACACTAAGGCAGCTGCAACAATTCCTTTGCTAATGGTCGTCTTTGTTGTATAATCCAATGGGTTTGCCACGCCGATCATCTTTGCAGACCACTTTTACAGAGAACTTCTAGGCTCTCAGCGATTTGGGGCTTTCAGTAAAACTCAGTGTCTAGAGGAAATTCTGTGTAACTTATTATTTTTTCTTTATCTTGATAGATTTATTAGCAGAAATTGTCCATATAGCTGGGTCAGCAAATAATCCTCGCATCTTATACATCCAGACATTCCCAATTATATACGCCATATTCTTCGTATTTCAAAATTTGGTACTTTCATAAATTGAATAAGAAAAAGTCTATTTTGTTATATGAACTGATGTATTATTAATACTCCGTATTATTCAGTTTTTTTTTCATTCTCCGTAGAGGATAGAAGAGAGTATAGATATAGAACATTAAATGTTGTATACTTTTCAGCTTGTACGAGTTTAGAGAAGCTAACCAAGCGACGGATTGCTTTGTTAAAGTAGACAAATGATCATAGTTTTGTCAAATCACTTCTCTTTCAAGTATTCAACGAATAGCGATTTAAAATTCCCCTTGTAAAAAAAGTACCCAAAAATATCTCCTCTTATCTAAAAAATATTGCTGAAATTACGTCAACTACCATTAAAAAAAGGCTTGGGGACCAATTTATTAGGATAAGAAAGTCATTAGACATATTCACTAATACAAATTACATCCCTACCCCTCCTATACGTATAACATTTAGTTTTCTACCAATAACCGTACTCTTAAGGAAAACATTGCGTAAACAATTCTAAATCATCATTTTTGATGTAATTAAAATAAATAAATAAATTCTGTAAACCTTTCCCCCAAAAAAGATCCTTTGGAGATCTAATTAAACAATTGAGATATTCCAAATGTAGTTGAATGGGTAAATTGTAAATAATTGTCTAAGCCTAAGATAGATAGATAGGTAGATTTGTCTAGGAACAGAGTACTCAAACTTATAATAATAATTAATAGTGGATGCCTCTCCATTATCTAAACAAAACAACCTGCTCCTCTGCATCATTCACCTATAAAAAATAAATAAATATCACCCGTCGCTTTTGTTTAGGCTGTTAAGGCGCTTACTCGAACCGAGCTGACCCATATAAGACTTCGGCTCAATAGAGCAATTCTTCTTACCTTACTATATAAAATAATACAAGTACGGAGTAATAATAATACTAATACGGAGTAATAATACTCGTAATAATAATGGAAGAATATTAAAATAAGAAGAAAAAAAACTACAATCACAAGTAGGAAAAGACTAGTAGAAACTAAATATGGGGTCCCGTAACACTTTATACTCTGTTAAAAGGGACACCCACCTCACAATGTGCTAGAACAGTTCCATCTAGAAGCTTCTCGGAAAACCTACAACTTTGACAATGAATTTCAATAACCTGTACACTTTCTTCTTGGGAAGGAGGGAAGGGGTAAGGGACTAAGGGGTGAAGGTGATGGGTGAGAGCTTAGCTTTCAACCCAAGGCGGCCACCGCTAACATCAAGGTACCGAACGCATGGTGGGGGACTAACATACAAGATGTTCTTTAGAGAGTTATCCTCACTAGCTAACAAAAGATTAAAAGAAAAAAAATTGACCATAAGTTTATGACAACAATGACAGTAATTCACAAATGAAGATAAATTTATGGTGAACTGAGAAACACTACTTACAAGCCTCCCTATACCCTAATGTGATTAATTGACTACCTATCAGAACACCTCTATAATTCTCTCCACAGAAGCTATAATACGACGACAAAAGATCTACAATCACCCGTTTAATCACATGTTTATATACAACTATAAAGCATGGACGCACAGAATGAGACTGTAAAGACTTGAGAACAACACAGTTTCCAATTCTTTTCCTCTTCCATGAACGTTTTTAACACACTTCTAAAAGTTGTGATTCTTGGACTGCCTAAAGGCGGAAGTTCGTAAACAGGAACTACAGACAGCAGTCATATCTAGCAGATGGAAGAACCAGTCAACCCCAAGGCCTCTGCAATGCGAACACCTTGGTAGCTTCATTCACGGAGAGAAAAGATATCCTCCCATCACATCAGGCTTCTAATCACATCCTATCAATAGGCTCGGTTCTGTCTTGTACAGCCAAACGTTCAGAGACATCAGCAAGAGACTTAAGATTGCACTTGATCAAAGCTTCAACAAAAAAGCATGTTTCATCCTTGGTGTTGCCTTCAGGTACATCAACCACAAACGACTCGATCACCATTGTCCCAGGCCTTCCCTCCATGATCTCTGGATGTAAAGACACCACAGAAGAGTAGTTCTGAACAAGGAAAACATGACTTAGACAAGGTAAAACTCAGTACATACAAAAGGATACATAAAAGTAAAGGCAACAGAAGAAAATAGGATAAAGATTCCCATTAACCTCTTTTCTTTTTGGCAAGAATCTTATAAATTGGGGAAGTTGCCACCAAGTATTCAGTCTAAGATTCCAAATATATGACTAAACAGTAAGTACCATACTAAACCCTAATTACAATGCTCCTCACCAGGCAGTCTATAGTTTTTTGTCCTACATTGTATATGCCAAAGAAGCAGGCGTCCAAAATAAAATAAAATCCGACTATTTGATTTTAAGGACAATTTTATGAGCATATATTGTCAACAAAAAAAAGATAACCATACATCGAAGATACAATAACATGAAAAAAGAACTCTGATACAGCCCCTGGGCAGAGTACTAGAAGAGATGACACAAGGGAAGATTATCAATGAGGACCTAATTATGTTAAATGCTCTCCAACAACCAAACATCCCCAAATTATAAATTCAAAGGCCTTGCAGGTAACAAAAATGACCTACAATAATAACATAATACAAATGACTTGCAAGAAACAAATTGACCAACAATAATAACAAATGCAGATGCCCTGCAAGCGTACGAAATGACCTACAATAAAAAACATAGTACAAAGGCCATGTAGGAAACAAAATTAACTTCAATAATAACAAATGCAGAGACCTTGCAGGTGAACAAAACGACCAAGGATAATAACAAAATGCAAAGGACTTGCAGGTAAAAATGTCATGACCTACCATGATAACAACAATCAATATCTGTATTCAGCATCCTCTTCCCTTTTTCTCCACCGATTGTTAAAATGAATATATGCCATAACCGTTGGATAACATCAGTTAATCATATATGCGATTTAACCAACTAAAAAAACCGTCCTGCACTGAAACTAAATTACTCCTAGACGTTCAATCATCATCACAGAACAGGATCGACTTCAAAAAATTCAGAACAATTAACAGAGTATTACATATTTAATGGTGTTCCGGAACCCAAACTGAAACACCATTTCCCCAAACACGCACACATAATAAATCAAGGAATCATAAAATGGAAGTGTCATACCTTTAGCCTATGATCTCCACCAACAATCCTGATACTGAGAACATGCTCATTGTCATCCAGAACCTCCAACCTCTCAGTGCTCGTAGTCGCTGGCAGCCCTGATTTTACATCAACCTCTCTTACACTTCCAATCTCAAGATTTCCCTGCACCACGCATCTGCTGATGAATGGCTTATACTTCTGGGGTTGATCAAATCTCCTCACTAAAGACCAAACCTGACATGCAAACACTACATTAACAGAAGACACACAAATATTCATACAAAACTTCTAACAGAATTCGACAAACGCTCAAACACTAATCGCATCCATATGAACAACATGATCCATCATCGATACGACTCTAAATTCTAGTTACATAGTCCCAACTTCATAACCATTATCCATAATCAGAAGGGCAATAACTTCCTCCCATTTTTACCATTACAAAGGTATCAAAAATGGTTGAAACAATTGCTAACTAATCAGTCCAAAAGTAGAAACTATCTTTATAACACAGCCAGTTATTTATGAAACTCAACAACCACATTTCCTTTCCAATTGCGATATGATTTTTTCCACAACAATGAACAAATAATATCCCAGATTTTAATATTCCATTTTTTTTAATTTTTCTTTTTTTACCAAATATTGATCCCAAGATTATATGCTCAATTCCCAAGAAAATAAATGCTTCATTAATCAAACTACAAATTATTACCACCAATTCCATTAAATAAACCCCATATTTTCTAAAACTCATAACAACAAATGGATCAAACTTAATAAACACACCCAAAACATCAAATTCAAACACCCCCAAAAAATTAAAAAAAAATCAAGAATCAAAATCATGATATAATCTGGATCCATCAAACCAAACATAATCAAAGAAAACCCAAAACAAACAATCAAAAACAACAATCAAAACATCAAAACAAAAATAAAAAAAATTACCAAATGAACAGGAGCTTTAATGTGCTTGATTAAAACAGAGCTACATTGATTATCAGCAGGTTCATGCTTATGATGTATCTTAATGTACTCTTCTTCAACTCCACTATATCCGTTCCCGTTCATCATCCCTTTTACTTTCTCTTCAAAATTGAAATTGAAATTAAACCCAAAAATCTCCGATTAAAACTTCGCCGGAAACTAATCTCCGGTGGTCGGAAAATCGGCGATTGAATCGATAAGCAAACGAGTTGACTCAGTAGAAAAGATTAACGCGCTTCTACCACCATAGCCAAACAATCTCAAGCTTTCTCTCTCTTCGCTATCAATTTTCTCTCTCCTCTTCTTCTTCTCTTATGAGTGTTAATTTTTACTCCACTTTTTTTTTTCCTTTTTTTCTTTTTTTTTTTTTTTTTGTGTCTGCTTTTCTCGAAGTCTCAACCTCATCGCCTGGGATTAAAAAAGAAGTTAGGCAAATAAAGACAATGAATATTTTATTAAAAAAAATAAAAATAAATTAATTTGTTTTTTTGGACAGGAAAAAAATAAAATAATTTTGTTACTGAGGGGGTAATTGTGTAATTTTTATGGGTTGAGTTTTGGATTTACGAAAATACCCTTGTAAGCGCGTCTTTTTTGTGTTTTGTCTGTTTGTGGATTTGGTAAATCTGGTCAAGGCTATTGGTTGAGATTTGATGTTGCTTATTGTGGTAGGTTTGGCTTAACTTAACCATCTTTCATAGCCTCAATTTAGTCCTCTTTTGGAAATTTTCACTTATGATGAAGAAGCCCTTTACCCTCTAAAGTATCTTAGAATTTATTTCTTAGTAGTTTGAATTGAATGGTGGGGTTGCGGTTTTTACGGATCTGTGTCGTGGGAGTTTCAAAATCAGTTATTTTTTTCAACGCTATCTATAGCTGATTTGAGTCCTCGATCTAACAGCTGTTTTCTGCTAAATCCAAAAAATCCAGCTCACTTGTCCCTTAAAGGTGATGTTAGTTAGTTTTCGGCACATTGTTGTTGCTTGACAGGCTGTGTTGCGTGACTTGTGTCTTGCGTGTTGTATTTTTTATATTCCTGCGACCTGTTGGTTTATTACATACATTTGCTGTCATTGGATAGTAAAATAAGTTTTAAGGATGCTTGTTCATGTGATAGTAATAAGGTAAGAAAAACGTTGGATTTGAATTCTAATTTACGCTAATTAATTTTATCATAATGTCTTTGATGTGATCAGGTAACAAAACAAAATTGGTTACAACCTTAATTGCAAATCAGGTTATTGTGAATTGAGTTATTGCTTTATTACATGATAAGAGCATAATGTTGATGGTTCATGCTTTTCCTCAAGGTTCAGTTACCGACAACCATTGTTATGCAATCCTTACGTTTATAAACAAACAATAAATGATGCAATTCTCACGTTTATAGAAAAAAATACATGGAGTTGATAAAGCAAACAGATTGCTCTACTAATACCATGAGCAATATAAATTGTCTTATGTGATGATTTTCGGGGATCATTCCATTTGTCATTCTAAAGGCTTATAAAAGACAACGATCATAAACAATATTTGTAATGTTATTTTTACAACATATGTTGTTATTGGTGATGTAGAATCCAAAGAAAGACAATTTGTTGTTACTTGCATATCAATAACATAGAAATCACCTCCAACATGAAAAAATGAAAACAAAAGCCTCTATTTTTAGTTTTTTACTAGGTTATTTTTGTATGTTAGTAATTTATATTTCTGATGGATCGGATTGACATTCTGCGGCTAATTAAACATGCAACTCATCCTAATTTGCTAGAGTTACATACGCTTCGACATAATAAGGCAATAAACTAACAACAATCCTGCCCATCTGTTATGATTATACATGTTTTTTTACTCTTATTTTCATTTTAAATACGAAGTAATATTGATTCTACTTAAAATCTATCACATACCAATTAGCCGAAAGCCGTCATAAAATATCAAGAAATTATACTTGAATAAAAGCCACGTGTGGAACTACACTAGCTTATTCTGTTATATATATACTTCGTATAACTTACTTGGATCTAAACCAACCTCAAAAAAAAATTCAACAAATTTGGCTCGAAGATTCATAATTATGCATCTATCTCTTTAATATGCTTCAATAATTAGATTTTACTTACCCTTCCCCCTAAAGGTGTGAATTGGGTGTACGGGTTAGGTTTATTTTTAATTTGAGTCATGCTCAATTATTGAGTCCATACAAGAAATTTACAGTTTGATTTTTAATGGGGTTGGGCCGGTCAATTCGGTTTTTGACATCTCTACCTCCCCCTCCTCAAATGTCTCACCTAGTTATCAAACCTTATTTAACCCATTGAAAAACGCTCAAGCTCATACCACTTTGGCTTGTCATCAAAATGAAACTTTGTTATGGTTTTAAAGTGTACCTTAATGCAACAAATTTAAATAATACTTAGGGCCTGTTCTCATACGATTATATTCAGTTCAGTTTAGTTTTTTTTTACGGCAAGTAATAGCGAGTTTAAATTAATTCACAGACAAAGAGTCCATCAAAACATATGGGGAAATCTTCCATTCAGTTCAGTTTAGCTCCTAATTTCCTTCTCTTATAAAATATTCAGTTCAGTTTCAGCTCTAATAAGTTCAGTTCAGCTCAGCTCAGTCAATGAGAACAAACCCTTAGTCAAATGTAACTAAATATACCTTCTTTTTTTTTTTTTTTTTTTTTTTTTTTAAATTGTACTATAATACTGTACGTCTTTACATTGTGTTATACGGAGTACCTTATACAGAGTACGAAATTACTAAGTACTCGTATTTAATTCCAAATCTAGGTTTATCAAAAAGGGGAAAAGAAAGTGCAACTGTTACAAAGTACTCTCTTCGTATGTTTTTTCATTTTTAAAGTGGTCAAAAAGTCAAAGTTCCCAGAAATTGCTACGATCACTGCAAAAATCACACACTAAACCTCTGTCTACTACCTTCTCTTTCTCTCTCCTCGATCTCGTTGGTTTTCGCAAGGTTAGTTAAGTGTTCATGTTAAGCTCAAAAATCTCAATTTGATTTTCCCAGTTTGTTGATTGTTTCGTTCAATTAATTTGTGCGTTTGATTTTTGTATGTTTGCGATTCTGTAATTAATTGGGTTTTGGTTGATTTCGGAGGTTGATTGATGACAAATTATGAATCAAATTATTCAAATTAAGCTGACTTTTTGTGGATTAGGGTATTCAATTTTTGTTTTGTTGATGCAGCGAAGTAATTTTTAAATTAGGGTTTTTTCGTGTATAGTCTTGTAGATGATAGATGGGTTTGTGGGAAGATTTTGAAATTCAGATTTTATTGGGATTTTGAAGGAGAAATTTGTTAGGGTTTAATGATTGTTCAATGGGCATATAAATTTGATATCTTTATTAAAATCACCAATTCACCATTGCTTGTAGAATGTATTCACCTCCAATTTAATGGTTACATAGTCAATGACAATGAATTTGATTGTTTGTTTCATATGTGTATTTACTATAATAATTTAGTTGATCTTTTGAATGCAGTAATCTATAGATTTTGGTGTTCCAGCATCTTTTCGCTTTTGTCTGGTTTTAGGTCCTGGTTGATAAACACACTGGTAAGTAGAATGACATAGATATACTCTTATTACATTTTATGGTGTATTGAACTACTAAACCGGTAGCAATGGCATCCTTATACAGGAACTACTCAGAAGTCTGACAATATGCACGGTGGCTTTAATGTTCCAAATATGTCGGGTACACTTACATCCCGAAATTCATCCATGAATAGTGTCGCTTCTGGTGGGGTTCAACAACCAACAGGGAATGTTCCAGGGGGGAGATTTGCATCAAATAACATCCCAGTTGCTCTGTCTCAGGTTTGTTGTCGCTGTTAAGGCTATGCTTGTTTGTAAGTTTAATGCATATTGGCCATTTAACTTGTGCCTCATATTTGATTTCCTATATCGGTAAAAGTTCCTTTTCATTTGTAGATGTCTCATGGGAGCTCACATGGTGGATATTCAGGAGTCACAAATAGAGGAGGTATGAATGTTGTAGGAAGCCCTGGATATAGCAGTAATACAAATGGAGTTGGCGGTTCTATTCCTGGGATTCTCCCTACCTCTGCTGCAATTGGTAATCGTAGTGCTGTCCCAGGTCTAGGAGTCTCCCCTGTGTTGGGAAATGCCGGTCCTCGAGTTACTGGCTCAGTGGGAAGTATGGTTGGCAGTGGCAACATTGGGAGAAGTATAGGTTCAGGTGGAGGACTATCTGTGCCTGGCCTTGCTTCTCGCTTGAATATGTCTGCAAATAGTGGATCTGGGAGCTTAGGTGTGCAAGGACCAAATAGATTAACTGGCGGTGTACTCCAACAAGGTATCACATCTAACTCATCATCTTTTATTATTCTAAGTATTATTTTCTGTATTGAAACCTTGGGTAGAGTTTCAAGCTCCAAATTATCCTTACACAACGTCATAAGGAAGAGAGGATTGTTGGTGCTTGGTGGACTTTGAAGAGTAATTCTGGGTGTGAAATAATTTTTTAAGTACATGCAAAAATCTTTGACCTTAGTTCCAAAAAAGACTGTTCAATCAAAGTGTGGTTATATGCTTACCATATTACGAAGAAGACTTGGGTAACAGAATTGTTGCTGGTAGGAACAAACTGTTTTTGTGGACAATATAATAATTTGAAACAGTTCTCAGAAAATAATTTTTTGGTTGATGATGATAGGAGGACGAGAGTAGGCTTCGTGCTGTATTCAAATTGGAATTTAACAACCTTTGTGGTTTAGTGACTTAGAAATTCTTGGATAGGAAAAACCTCTGGTCAAACCCGTCTTGACATGCAATGAGATGGACTCAAGCATAAATCCATGTCTAATCCTTCATTTTGCATTAGGACACGTCTCGTATATAGACCACAAATCAGTTGGAGTTTGTGAAGGGAGATAGAAATTGCAACAAACCTGCTTAATCATCTGTTAGACTGTTACTATTTATGGATATTAATTTTTGATTTGATGTGATCAAAATCCATTGTTAATATACTCTGAAAAAACTATATCTACAAATCAAGCTATCAATTATTTAGAACAAAGTAGGTGCATCTAGTTAGGGCTTCTATTTATCTACGGGAGGTGACTACTGCTGTTGTATTAATGTAGCTTATCAGTGGCCACGCTTTACCTTAATTCCATTTTTTAAGCATGTGTTGAATATATTCTGCCCCATCACTTCCCCGGCGCATATCCCTAGCATATTATTGTTAGTACCAATCAATCAATCAAAGCCTTAATCCCATAAGTGGGGTCATATTATTGTCAATATGCTTAAGAAAATTGAAATTTTATATTTGATAAGTTGATTATTGTGACGGAAAACCTTAAATTTAAACTAGGATAGAGTCTCATGACCTCTTTTAGGGTTTTTTTTTTTTTTTTTTTTTTTTTTTTTTTTTTTTTTTTTTTTTTTTCTCAATTATTATTATTATTATTATTATTATTATTATTATTATTTTTTTTTTTTTTTTTTTTTTTTTTTTTTTTATAAAATGGTCTGACTAGTTAGACACCCAAACATATACAAATTTTACCATCATCCAAGTATAGATAATATAGTGATAAATAGGATTTTGGGAATAGATGAAGGAGGTTAATCAAAGGTTGTCTTTCTTTGTCTCATTTCTTTTTACCATCGGTGCTTGGACTGTCTCATGAGCAGAGGTTGAGTGGCAAATTGACCTTTAGTCCCCTTTTTTTGTTTGTTTATATAGGTAGTGGCGTCTTGACTTAAATGGTCGCTGGATTGTCCTGGTTTCCATGCAGTTGCCACTGTCTGATATTATTATTTTGTTCCTTTTTAGTGTTGGGGAGAATTTTAGAAATGTGTTTACTTTATAGCAAATCTTTGAGTTGATTAACGTGCTTTAAATTAATCTAGGTAAGCATAGTTTCATGAGAGTTCATGTGGATCTTATTGCTCTTGATAGATTCACTTATATGTTAGGTTTCTTACCAAGTGTTGTGCTCTTGTTTGGGAGTTCATGAGGTAGGATAATCCCGGACATCGTGTAATTTTGGATGGGCCATACCCTGGAGCTTGGTAACTCTGCCTTAAAATGCTCTTCTCTTGTTAGATGAGCCGAGAAAGAAAAGGAGAGCTGGATTGTGACAGTGGTTGCAAATGGAGTAAGTAAAGTGTTTGCGTAGGAATTAGGAAGAGCAAGGTATTGTTTTGATGACATGACCTCCCTTTCTAGTGCTTGAATGAGCTCCCTCAGTGTCTCACACAGCAATCATCTATCCTTTTTCTCACTCTCTCCCCTTCCTTTGGAAATTGTTCCAAACAGAGGCTGCCTAAAAGCCCAAATTGCTTTTAGTGGTAAGGCTCATCTTACTTCCTAACAACCTTTCTTCATTACTTCTTGGGTTTTTTCCTATTCATTCCCCAAAAATGATCTTTTGTCATCTCCTCAGTGGAGCATCCTGATGCCTATTAAGCAATTAAGTTGTGCTCCTTTTTCATATGTTTTCAAGATATAGACCCATCTCACTCTTACCACTTATTTTCTATGACCATTTATTGTTGTTTTGATTTTTGCACTACCCATACTCTAAATTTGACCATTATATTAACTATATAACAAAATGCTACTATTTGATATGTTGTTTGGTTAGTCTCAATGTGTTTTTTTTCCCCCCTTCATATATCATCATTTTATTATTTTTTTCTGACAGATATAGTAAATATATATGAGCAAGATTACGTGTTAGCATTGCTCAAAGGTCAAATATTGCCAAAATAAATAAAAAGAAAAATCTGAGGCTATTTTTCATTACTATATACAAAGTGTGTGTGTGTGTATTCTGTCAAGTTGTCTAAGGACTTTGCCCTCATCCCTTCACCTGTCTCTTTATCAAGATCTGGAATAGTTTTCCAAGGACAGATATAGTCAATGTTTTGAGTTTTTTACTTTCGCCACTCAAATCAATAGAGCTTTATAAAGAAGTTAAATTGATGTAAAATTTGATCTTCTTCTGGTAAGAATTCTTCCAGGCTTGAGGTTTCTTTTGTAAATTTTCTTTAGCTACACTTTTACAAAATGGAAGCGAGGCTGCATTCCTAGCTTGTGTACAGAGGCCAGTAGAAAACCTAAGCACAAGACTAAGAAATCTGTCTAGGAAGAAAACAGAATATTCTTAGGGAATAAGAATATATCTAGGAGTGATATTCACATGCAATGCTGTGTAGGGGAAGAGTAATTACCAACTCACCATACTACTTTCAAGTCTCAATACTTTCCTTGAATTTGATTGATATATCCTTGTTGCAACCAACTGTCAATATTATTATTTATTAACCTGACACTGTAAATTAGTGCAATCTATGGTATAATTGTTAGTTTCTCTGTTGTGCTGATTGACTGGCTGAAGCTATTAACTTAGGAGTTTTAACTTTCCTATAGGTATTTTACCTGGTTCAATTCTACATTCTAAGTCTGGGACATTTCTTTATTTCCTTCCAATCATTTTTACCCAGTGCTGTTTTTAACTAAATGCCTTTCTAACTTTACGTAGCTCTTGCTAGATTGTACTACCTTCTATAGCTCTATGTCGGATAAATTGTTTGTTAATGTGACATGGTTAATGCCTCAAATGTTGCATATGGACCTTTTTTTATTTTGAGGAAGCTATGGTCCAACTTTTGCTATGCTGATGACTATTTGGTTCCAGCTTCTCCGCAGATGCTTTCTATGTTTGGAAACTCTTATCCTTCTGCTGGGGGCCCTCTTTCGCAGAACCATGTTCAAGCAGTGAATAATTTAAGCTCCATTGGAATGTTAAGTGATGAGAACTCCAATGACGCCCCTTTTACTTTAAATGACTTTCCTCAGTTAGGTAGTCGCCCTAACTCTGCTGGAGGTCCACAAGGACAAATAGGTATAGTTGTAACCTTTTTTTTTTTTTTTGGTAATTAAAAGATTCTTTAGCATTTATTCCTGCAGCTTTAGATAATTGGTAATTATGCCAGGTTCTCTGCGAAAACAAGGCCTTGGAGTTAGTCCCATTGTTCAGCAAAACCAGGAATTTAGCATCCAAAATGAGGATTTTCCTGCCTTACCGGGTTTCAAAGGTTTTCCCTGCTCCTTGCTCTCAACCCCAAATTGTCTCCTCGGGCCTATTTACTGCTTTGGTGGATATTGTTTATCATAATATTGACTGTGATTGTGAAGGGATGTTGATATTTATAGTTATTTTGGGGCTGCTGAGGTTAAAGTCCTTGTAAATTAATCCCTTTGTCCCAGTTTCAAATTCACTTTGAAAGTTGTGTTTCACCTTTTGAATTGGACTAACCTAAGGATGGTATGGTATGGTATGGTATGGTATGGGTGTTTTCAAAATTTCAAATAAGTTGCATTTTCCTTATATGTACCCATATTTTATTTTTTTTTTCTTCCCATGTATTGCTGATTTTTTGGACTAAGCCAAAGTGGTATATTTAACTTCCTTCATTTATCTTTTCTTCCCTTTTGCTAGTTTTGAATGCTCTAGTAATCTGCCAACTTCTTTATTAAATGGTAATGGTTTTTTACTTCCTTAGTGTCTGTTGATTAATAAATGAGTTTTCTCAAGTTAAGAGTACCACTGTACCAGTGCTTTCAAAGGGGTAAAGTTGAAAACTGATGGTACCTGTCACAACGTTGAGTTTTGACTTGTTTACTGATGTTCTCTGAAGTTGTATTACAAGTGATAAATATCAGGATATAGTTACTATGTCATTAGCTAGTTTCGATAATGACTATAGATGCATTTACTCTACAACACTGCATGAATGTATGGTTCATTGGCTGCCACTTGCCAGTATAGAACAGAGAACATCAGTTTTTTTTTTTTTTTTTTGGCGTAGCATCTAGCTTTCTGTGATTTTGAATTTCTGAATACATATCAGAGAAATGATGGCTGTTTTTACTTGGTATATTACTTGCTCTAATACCTATTTTCTTTTTTATCACTCCTTTTTGTAGTAAAAAAGAATTTTCTTTAATTGAATGGAAATTTGATTCTTGTGCTGCTTGGAATGTTGGTTGTAAGATTTATGTAGTTTAAAGGAATATTTTTTCAATTGTAATTAAATCTGACTTTTTTGCAGGTGGGAATGCCGATTTTGGGATGGATTTCCAGCAAAAGGAACAGATTCATGATAATGGTGTACCGATGCAATCTCAACACTTCTCTGTGAGTACTTGTTTATCGAGATATAATTTTGCAATTTAGGTGTTATCTTTACTACTTCAGCTGGTTTCTTGGTAGATGTATGTGTTATCTTATTACAAAGCTTTATCTCTAGATGGGAAGATCACCCGGCTTCAACTTAGGAGGAATGTACTCATCACACCGTCCACAGCAGCAACAGCAACAGCAACATTCACTTTCGGTCAGTAATTTTTCCGTTGTTTCTGTTGTATAAAATTTTTTGCATCTAAATTCCCTGTATATTTTGGGAAACTTACGAGTTTAATACGAGGCCGAATGGATCTTTTGAAAAGTTTGTGGGGAAACAAGCTCTTTTACCAGCTTAAAAGTTGAGCCAGAATTGTATATGAGACATCTTATCACTAGTAATTGGGTTATGTGTTCTGGAGAGGACCTCCTTGTTGCCTGCATTAATTTTTGCATAGGCAATGTAGCAGTTAAGGTGAAGAAATGTCAAGGGTGGATGGTAGAGATATGCTTACTATTTCTAAATTAATCTTCTTCCCTTCCCCATAACTAACACTGCCAGTCTGCCAGAAATATGAGCTTAATATTTCTTTAGGATTCAAAAGATATTTAATATTGATTTTAGAGATGCTAAATACACATACTGGACCAATTTGTATGAAAGTTATTTGACTAAACTTGCTGTAAATGTGTCCCCTTGCTGAGCGTAACTTTGTATTAAAGCAATGTAGGGGGAGAGGGGATAGGTAGTCATTATGAAAGAAATATATCCTTTTTGATTTCTTCTAATATTGCAATTTTGTTATGGTACAGAATAGCATGCCCCCCGGCATCAGCCTAAGGTCCATGAACACTCCGGGTGGGATTTCTAATATGAATTCTTACGAGCAGCAGTTTATGCAGCAGTATCAACAACATAACCAGACACAATTTCGCCTTCAACAGTTGCCATCTCTCAATCAGACTTTTAGAGATCAGGGCGTAAAGCCAATACAATCTCCACAACCTGCTCCAGATCCATATGGATTACTTGGCTTATTGAGTGTGATAAGAATGAGTGATCCTGATCTGACATCTCTTGCCCTTGGAATTGATCTAACAACATTGGGATTGAATTTGAATTCATCAGAAAATCTTCACAAAACTTTTGCCTCCCCTTGGTCTGATGAACCAGCCAAGGGTGAACCTGAGTTCATGATACCTGAATGTTATCATGAAAAACAACCTCCTCCACTAAGTGTGAGCTGCTTGAAACCTCTTGTTCCTCTTTGTTATCAGGTTTTCTTGTTTATGCTCTTCTAATAGTTGTTTTGCTTGCAGCAAGCTTATTTTGCAAAGTTTCAGCTGCCAACACTGTTCTACATATTTTACAGGTAAATCTTCTAGCTGAGGTCCTAATTCTATCATCTATCTCAATTTTTGTGCTGTTGATTAAATTGTTTTCATTTGCAGCATGCCAAGAGATGAAGCCCAGATATATGCAGCCAATGAACTGTATGTTCTTATCTTGATTGTTCTTTATACATGTGATTTAGTTCATTACTTCGTTTTCAATCTGGCTCTTTTCCTCTTCTTCTCTACCCCTGAGTTTCTCCTGTGCCTAATGATTCTAATCCTATTAATGACATTTGAAGCAAATTAGAATCCCTTCATATACATATACTAGATTGGTTTCCTGTGCTGTGCTTGAGCCAATTTTATTTATTGATTTATTTATTTTTAAGATACAACTATTATACATTCTCTTTTAAGTGATTCTTTTAATATTATGGCTACGAGACTCGTAAACTATGACACAAAGCATAGACGCTACGTTTGGTATGTTATTTACTTTAGTTTGTAGTTTCACAAAATACCCTTCAACAGGTAAATGATATGATCTATCTATATGTATTTTCTATTAAACTATGAAGAGGGCCACTCTGTAATCAGTAGAGATGCCTAGTGTTTTCGAGGGTTTATATATAAAACAAACTTATTTGTATATGGAATCCACTTAGTTACTTGAGAAGAGTGAGGGCGGGATATAAATGTTTTTCTGATGGCATTGGGTGCTTCTGCATGAGCTTCCATGTAACTAAATTGCGACGGTAGCATAGGAAGATTTCGAACTTTGACATTCAAAGACGTGCCAAAAAAAAAGCCATAAATCATTTGACAACTGTTCCTGGTTGACATCTTTATGACACAATGGAACCAACTGTCACTGTGGTAGATTGGTTCTATGGTTTCTTATTTGGCTGGAGGGATTTTTGTCAGGAGCCATTTTACTCCACAAAGAACAAGGATTGAAGCCATGTATAGTAGATTAATTTTTTTAATGTCTTGACCCATTTGGCTTGAACATCTGCCCTTATCTCTCAATGTGCTTAAATTTCTATCTTCACTTAAATCATTTTAGAACCCAGTGTTAGGGCGTCACCATTTGCTCAACTTATGGAAATATCCTCTACCTCTTGGTGTCATAAATCTCACAGCTTCTTTTTTTTTTTTTTTTTTTTTTTTTTTTTTTTTGTTTCGTTTTTTTTTTTGGCAGCTATAACAGAGGTTGGTTCTACCACAAAGACCTCCGACTTTGGTTTATGAGAGTTCCCAACATGGAGCCTCTTGTTAAGACCAATGCATATGAAAGAGGTTCTTATGTTGCCTTTGATCCCAATACATGGGATACGTCTATTAAGGTATGTAAATTTCTATATACTCACGCTTTTTATGAAATTTACATGAACTCAATCTCATTACGGTGTTCTGCTGCAGGAGAATTTTGTTATCCATTATGAACTTGTTGAGAAAAGACCAGCTTTACATCATCAATAGGTCTCCTGGTAGATTGTAAATTCAGTGGCCGATTATGCTTGGGTTCAGCACCAGCCTGCTAGTGCTGCAAGAAATCTACCTTGTGATAATTTAAAGAAAATTTTGCATTTAACTAGGCATTTATTTTAGGGCCTGAGAGGTGCAAAGCTAATTTTTTCTTTCAATTAGTTACAGAATTGTAAATTTCCAGTGTATTATTAGACTGAACCGGATGATGTTGGTACAGTTTGATTTGGGAGCTTCAATAACAAAATCCTGTTGTGTTTTTCCCATTGTCTGATTTTGTAAGTTTTTAATGTATATTCTTTAGCTTGCAATCCAGGTGCATATCAGTGTTCACATTAATGTTAGCTAAGGGTGTTTTTGGGCGTTAGGACTTGGAAATATAATGTGAGGTTGTGTGAAGTGTAATTGTAAATAATTTTATGCTGGTTTTCACATTTTTTTTGTCCTATTTAAATAAACAATAAAGGCTGCTGCTTTTAAACTATCAATCTGTAAGAATAGGTTGAAAATCGAACCATCTCCAATTGAGACTCCATCCAGTTAAGCGCAGTGTAGACCTTACCAGATGAGCCTGGGCTTGGATTGCTGGGACGAGAAATGGGTGCAGGCCTATTCAACTATGGAGAGAGAGAAAAAATTCTGAGAAGAATCATAGAAATATGGTTAACTCTCCAATTTCATCTCAAAAAAAAAAAAAAAAAAAAAAAAAAAAAAAAAAAAAAAAATTATAAAAAAAAAAAAATTAATTTAAAAGCATTCATTATAATTATAATAGATCGAAAGAGAAAAAAAAAAGGTTGAATTCAAGTTTCTTAGGAGGATGAAAATGGAGTTGTTTGAGTCTTAATATTGCCCTCTATATTTATTTATTTAAAAATAAAACATTTCCAAAGGCAATCTTATGTACTTCATTCGTTTTTTTTAGTGGTATCATTTTCAAATTGCGGACTTGGCAATTTGAAGAGATGAGAGAGATAGAGAGAATATATATATAAAAAAAAAGGGGGGGCTCATGTGATAAGAGAGAGATAGAGAGATTTTATTTACTAAAAAGTAAAACGATGCAACTAATTTGAAACTTCCATTACATGAAATTCGTGAAACTAAAATAAATGGAGGAAATATAATTGATACTCACTCCGAATATCCACGACGTTGGGATGGGCACATAGTTTAAGAAAACTTTTAATGAGACCATTTAATACATTTGTTTAATGTGAAAATTTTCTTTTGTTTTTTTTATGTGGCTGAAATTGTTTCTCAAAAGTCAGTAGACCATGAAATAGTAGAGTAAAATTGTTTTTGATCAGTGGTCCCATGTTATACGAGTATTTAATAATGTGTCAGTTATTCTGGACTTCTGGTACGGATGAAAATGGGAGCTGTGTCAGTTATTTTGGGGTGGACGGAGTTGTGATTGGGGTGTGGAAATGATACTTGAGAAAATAGAAAGGCAAAAAGGATAAGGTTGAATAATGAGACTGGATCCAAAGTCTTAAATTGTTGTCAAGGTAGGCATTTTGTAAAGATGTATGGAGATTGATATCGAGTAGGAACATGTAAAACCCGTACCTCGCTGACAAAATGGATATACATTTCAACATTGGTGTTGTACGCGATTATGAGAAAGATAAATTGCACTGACATTATCACAATAAATAACTGTAGCCATCAGGAAATGGGATTGTCCTTAAAAAACAACAATATTTGGAAGTCGATCGATGATGAGTGTCATGACACCCACCCCAACCTACATCAGTATAAGTGATCAAGTTTGTAGGAGGTGAAGAATATAAACGTAACCTGTGATCAATGAGACCCTGAATATATCGCATGATGCGTTTAATGCATTATAATGAGCCTCCATGGGATCATGTATGAATAAACAAAACTGCTGAACTACATAAGCTATATCATGGCGAATGAAAATGAAATACCATACAACACATACAAGACTACGATAAAGAGTTGGATCATGAAACTTAGGTCCAAATTTTGCATTGAGTATCCACTAGATCTGCTACAGGTTTACAACTCTCCATGATTTTGTTGAGATAAAATCAAGTATGATGGAGTACGAGTAGCAACAATGCCCAGAAAATTGTTCAAAGACCTAAGTCCGTCATCTAAAACCTTGTACGTAGTAAGTGAGAAATGATACTCTCACATAGCCGATCTAAAGATGTAACCAACACAATTTCCATGTTTAATTTTTAAATGTCAGATTTAACTTGTTTATATCAAATTTTGTGTCTATCCTAATTGCTTTTAACTTTTATTTATTTATACTGTCTTTATTTTGTCATATAAGAGATTTATTTCTTCTTGAGGTTCACCCTAAACATACAAGTCAGATTTGTAAACCGTTGAGAAAAAAATCTTCTAACAAGGATTTCATTAGCACGCCTGATTGTTGAAAAGTTGGGATCATATCCCAAAGGATGATGATGCAACTGAAGATACTTTACCTTTCAGAGACATATCTCAAAAAAAAAAAACTCAAATTGAGATTGTTGATTTGCACAAATCTCCAAAGATTCACACCATTTTTAAAAAGAAGTAATTTACACCAACCTTTTTTCATATCTCGCATCCAACGCGATATCTTATTCCTACTCCGTATTACTCAAATTATATCAAGCCAATCAAGGTCATTTAATATGGTTCATACATGTAAACTATATCCAAATTGCAATTAGTGCAAATTATTTGCATTAGTATTTAATAAAAACAACCGTTGACAAGAAAAGAACACACAAAATAACCCCAACAGAAATTACCTTGACCCTGTCCTCTATTCTCTCTCTCTTTCTGCTATCACTACTCTTTTTGTTAAGAAATCAAAAAAATCAAAAATCAATAAAAACTCAAACTTTGCGGCAGAACTTCATCAATTTCGATCAAATTCTACAATTTCACAATTGCTTTGGTACTCTGTTGATTCTTCGTCTCAGAAATTCAATCCTTTATTTATCAGGTCTTTACAATTTCTTCGCTCTTTTAATTTAAGCATTTTTCAGCATTTTTTTTTTTTTTTTTTTTTTTTTTTTTTTCAATTCTCGATTTTTAATTTCAATTTTGTTTTTATTTTTTTTCTTTTTTCTTGTAATTAATTCAATCATTTTTAGCATTGGTGAACTTCGAAGTATTCTGTTGTTGTTCATTGTTTCATTTTTGCGAAGTGAATTTTGGCGGAAATTGGTGTTAGGGATTTTGATCAGTTTTTATTGAAATTTGTTGATTTTTTTTTAATTTTTTTTTTAATGGTTGTGACGGTAGGATCACAATGAAATTTAGGGTTTTTATAATGATTTGAAGTGAGAATTAGGAGTTATTTTCATTTAAATTGATGTCAAATTTTATATATCTGCAATTATTGATAGAGAAAATGGAAAATGTATGTTTTACATTATAATGTGATAACATTTTTTGCTTAATTGTTTATAATTTGTCTTAAGCAGATAGGAAAAGGAAGATAGAGTATATACCATATTAGGATGGATAGTCACAGTGATTGGGTGCAATCCAATGGCTTCCAACCTAATGGTCTATTATTGAAAGGAGCTGCTTCAGTTACTCGACCGCTTGACCCAGGAAGATGGGCTATAGCCGAGAAGAGAACTGAGGAACTTATATCACGAATTCAGCCGAATAGGGAATCTGAGAAGCGTAGGAATGCTGTTGCATCCTATGTGCAGTGTCTAATTGGAAATTGTCTGCCTTGCCAGGTTTGAACTCATTTAAAGTGTTGGTTTCCGCCGTATCCATTTAGGATATGCATCTATTTTTCCCATGTATGGACTAAAGTTGTTGATAATGTTGTGGCATATGATTTGTTTCATGATTATATCACGATAGCTTTGGTTATAGTTGTGTAATGCTACTATGTGTTATACCTAAATTTCTTTCATGCATTAGGGTTTACACCCAAAATACAAACTTAATCTAAGGAGTATTTGTAGTTTTGTACAGCTACTCAATTTATTTTATACCACTCTCGTGCACAAATGAACACCCAAAAATGAAAAATGCAAATCCATTATCCATTACACCTATCTAAAAATTTCTATACAAGTACATGCGATGAAAAAGTAGCCTAATGTGTTTTTTTGAATGAATTAAGTGGTTAAAGTTTCCAATATTATATATATATATATATATATATATATATATATATATATATATATATATATATATATATATATATATATATATATATATATATATATATATATATATATATATATATATATATATATATATATATATATATATCTGTTCTTTCTTCCTTTTCTTTGAATGTTGGGGAGGATTGGAGTAAGAAGAGTGACTACTGTGCTTGGGATTCCTTAAATTTCAGTGGGTGAGATTTGTTTTATTGTTTGTGACAAAAAAACTCTTATGGAAAATTTTGAGTTAAGGAATGATAAGAACTTTTTCAGGAGGAACAAAATATTTAGTCACCAAGTGTGTCACCTTTTTCAATTGCTACTTACATCTAGGATTTTACTCCTTGTTTGATTTAGTGCCAACTTGCAAGCCTTTGGAAGGGGACTACTTATCTATCATAGCAATACTATATATTTATACTTGCAACACACCCTTTTGACACGTTATTTGAGGAGGTGATTAGACTAAATAAATGGAAGAATTAAGCTATAAAATTTAAAGCGTTGCAACTTACCACTTCTTTTTTGTCGGTGGTAAAATTGTGTCTATTAATTTGTCCATATACCTACTCTAATGTAGACCTTAAAGTACGTGTCAAAATGGTAGGTTGCAAGTTAATAAAAACGGAGTAGGTATATATATATACACTTCCTCTGTTCCCCTAATATTGCAACATGGGAAGGGGACACAGATTTTAAGAAGAGGAGAGAGATAGAGCTGAATAAAGATAGGGACCCATGTGATGAGGAGAGAGAAAGAGAGAAAACATGTGCATGTAAGGACACGTTGCAATGTTCGCGAAACTTCATAAAATGGTAATTGTTGCAATATTTGTGGAACAGAGGAATTATTATATTCTTTTGGAGTTGTGTAATCTGGTTGAATTATGAATCTGCATGTCTCTAGATATTAAAATCCTATAATCTGGTTGAATTATGAATCTGCATGTCTCTAGATATTGAAATCCTATAACCTAAGGAATTTTCCCTATTACCTTGCTTAGAATCCAGATGAACATTTTTCACATAATCTTGAAAGTACAAAATGAGTAACCTTTCTTTCCTCTAATCATGTTCTCGAAATCTTGGGTTGTCTTGCCGTCATTTTGATCTCGGAGATTTGTTCATACCAACGGTATGAAGGCACACATTTCCTATATTGTTTGGCATGATGAATCTTTTGTATGACGTGGCCACGTGGGTGTATCTTGAAGGATGAGAAGTCCTAGCTACATAGATGGTATCTTGCTGTGAATTAAATTTCTCTAGTCAATTAATTATATCAATATAATTAGAGCTCATGCATAAAGCTAGTAAAATTCCTATGTTCAGATTATATAAAGGAGTCTCAAAGTAACACCAGGAGACAATTTTTCTTCTTCTCATAATGATCTTTTGATCTTTAATGGATCTAAAAAAACAACGTGAAACATTTATTACTCTTAAATGAGGTATTTAATCTTATAGGAATTCTTTTTTTCTTCAGTGAAAATATAAATCATGATGCTAGCATGTCGACAATTTCGTATTTTAGAAACTGAGTGAATCATGAACCTGTTGATTGTGATCGAATGATTGTTTACAGCATCGGTATATGCTTAAGTCCTTGATTCTGTACGTACTGCAACAGAAAATTTAAACTTACTATCCTTCTCATCTTGGATCTATGACTTATTGGCAGGTGTTTATCTTTGGTTCCGTACCTCTTAAGACTTACCTACCGGATGGGGATATTGATTTATCTGCTTTTTCTGAAGACCCTAACTTGAAAGATAGTTGGGCTAATAGCGTTCTAGATTTGTTGCGAAGGGAAGAAAAGAATGAGCATGCTGAGTTTCAGGTGAAAGAGGTTCAGTACATTCAAGCTGAGGTAGTTTCTTAGTTTCTTCCGTGTCAAATTTACTTTGTGTTGCTTTGTAGTCTTTTATATACTCGTATATATTACTGAGTGCACTTATAATCCTGTGGCTAAGGTTTTCACATATAGTTGGTAGACTGTAGAGACAAAATCTATGCTGTTTTTGCAGGGACCACTTCATTGTAATTTTTATTTTTTATTTTTTTGGATTGTCAATTTTTGGTCTTTGTCTTGGTTGAACATTCACTTTCTCTTTCTAGCTTTGTGATGTCTTTGATTGAAGAGACACTCCAAATTGTCCTGTACTGGTCTTTAGTCTTGTTGATAAGTTACAGGCTCTAAACGATGTGTGTTAGACAATCTGGACGATCCTTTCTAACTATTAGATTATGTTGGATGAGGGTTGCAACTTGCAAGTCTTTTCTACTGTCATATTAGTAAAATCTAATAATAAAAATATTTACCTAAGTCAATGAACATACAATTCTGGATTTATAGGATGAGATTTTGGTACTTCAATGTAAATGTTGCTATTAAATTTAAATTTGAAAACTCCGTGTTTTTGGCTAATGTTATCAACTAGTATAATACCTTACCTTCGCACATATTGCAGGTTAAGTTAATAAAGTGCCTTGTAGATAACATTGTGGTGGACATATCTTTCAACCAGATTGGCGGTTTGTGTACACTTTGTTTTCTTGAAGAGGTGTGCTTCTATATCCTGGTTATATTGATATATGATGGTAATATGTATGGCTCATATTATTTCTTGATTAATCTAATTAAATGAAATGGCCATTGGTAACCGACTTATTTTGGATTTTAGGTTGACAACTTGATTAACCAAGAGCATTTATTTAAGCGAAGTATCATATTAATCAAGGCCTGGTGTTACTACGAGAGCCGTATACTCGGGGCTCATCATGGACTTATATCGACTTATGCTCTGGAAACCTTGGTTTTGTATATATTTCATGTTTTTAACAATTCCTTTGTTGGGCCACTTGAGGTATGTTTATGCTATTGCCTATGATTTTTCGTATCCTAGATGTATGAATATTTTTCTATATTCCTTAGTCATTTTGTTTTACTTTCATACAGGATTTTTTTTTTAATATACAGTGTTTTCCATGTGTAGGTCCTCTATCGTTTTGTGGAGTTCTTTAGTAAATTTGATTGGGCCAACTTTTGTATTAGCCTCAGGGGTCCAGTACCGATTTGTTCGCTTCCCAGTATCACAGGTAGTTATCATTGCTGCAGAAATTGGTTTTTTATTTTTTATTTTTTTATTTTTTATTTTTATTTTTTTTTTAAGGGTCTGATGTCCAGTCTATGTTTGAATGCTTGCAGCTGATCCTCCTCGAAAGGATGATGCAGAGTTATTGCTGAACGAAATGTTTCTTAATGCTTGTAATAGAGCATATTCTGTCTACGGTGGAGGTCAAGATAACCAAGAGCAACCTTTCATTTCCAAACATTTTAATGTTGTTGATCCCCTGCGTATGAACAACAACCTTGGCCGCAGCGTGAGTAAAGGTATCTGACTAACATAGTGCACTCTCCTTGCCAAACAATTTTTTTTCCTCATGGTTGACTATCTGTTTTGAAATCTGATGCCTCACTAATATCTACTTTAACCATCACATTTTCTATGTACACATTTAGACATGGTTTCTGCTTAATTGTTACATAAGGCTGCTGTAGGTAGTAAGTGACCAATAAGAAGCGTAAGATTGATTTGTGGGCTTCTAGAATTTGAGCTTCCCAAAGGAATGACGAGGGAATTCTCTTTTGATGACAATGTTTATATGTTCCTCTTAATTCCCAATCAGTTAAAACTATCTACTTTATGTTCTTTCTAAAAAAACTTTATTAGTCCAAATATTAATTAGATGATTAGTTTGCCAACTTGCTGATTCAGTATTTTCCAAGTCGTAAGGGATTATTATGTATACCCTTAATGGCTTAATGGCTGATACAGAGCAGATATTTCCAAAGCAAGGCCTTGATGCACCAATTTAAGGTCAGCTGACAGCTGATACGACCGATATAAGACATATAGTGATCATTATTTGGCTTGTCGCACAATATTACAACAAACACTTCTTCGATGCATGATTGTTATTGCAATCACAACCCCAATATTTAAACTGTGAGTGGTACAAACCATGGAAGGAAAAGCTGATTTTAGTGTGTCAACTAAATAAAACACTAATGCCTGAAAAGATCTCCTTGGAACCAAGTGAAGTAAGAGAAAGTACTCTATCCCACATAAAGTCACAGCATGTACACCTACCACAAAAAATTATAATATTATGCTATAGCCACAACTTTTACAATAATATTTAGGTAAGTTGGTCTCTAAAAAAAGCCTTTTCCCATTGTCTTTCCTGAACTTATATATTGAAGCAAGAAATGCTTGTTCATAATATGTTTAAAGCTGAAGACTTAATGAGTTTTGTTAGAGCAGAAAAATATTCATCTGCTGAGGACTTGAGGGAATTATGTGCATGAACACCTTGGAGTCAATTTTCACTAATGTTGGAATCAAGAACTTCGTGGGACTTGTAGTGCTTATCCCTGTCCTTACGCCTAAAGCTAAGCACTTTGTAATTGTAGGTAATTATGGACTTGCAGTAGCATTGTTTGTTCGTTCGTTCTTGACATTTGGTTGATGTACAAACCCTATAATATTATGAACAATTGGCTTAGACTAAAATTATGTAGTACGTACTTTGAATGATGAAGCTTTATATATTGGAATTCATCACTATAAGAGTTCTACAGAATAATGGAGGGTCATTTTAGGCTAATATAATAAGATGATGATATGATGAGATAATTTACTGGCTAAAGGCATTAAAGGAGAGGAATTGAAATCGAGCATAAATATAACCAATGTATTGACAGTTTGACACACTGACACTTATATTGGTGTGTCTGAGGGGTTTTTTTTTTTTTTTTTTTTTTTTTTTTTGGTTAAAACAAGTGTGGAGTGTATGCTTCGTCAAAATAAACCAAAGATTGAATTGACTGAGCTCTCTATGTGTGTTTCAGTGTTTGTGTTTTAGGTTTTGACAAGCCTGATAGTGTTGTTCATTTTCATATTTGAATTCGTCTGTTATACATTCCTTGGTATTTTCCTTATTTCTGTTTCTTGATCACGAGTCTGTCGTTTGGTATTTATCTTGTGGTGAAGAGGATTATCTAACGAGCAATTTTATGCACTTATCATTCTATCTCTATTATATGTACAGGCAACTTTTATAGAATTCGCAGTGCCTTCAGTTTTGGGGCCCAACAGCTGACTAGAATACTCGAGTGCCAGGAAGAGAATATAGTTGCTGTAGTGAACCAGTTCTTTGTGAACACATGGGATAGACATGGGAAACGTGTCCGTCCCGACATACCCGTAATTGATGCGTTTCACTCGCCACTGGGCAACTCCAACCATGGTGGAAATCGCAGAAAGCATATACTTGTTGATAATTTAACAGAGAACTTGAGTCAGTATCCACAGGTTGATGAATATCAAAGCTCTATTGATTTTTTGATGCAGCCTAGTATCCTTCCTGTGAATCAGATAGCTGAGGCCATTGATGTGCACAAAGATTTGCATCCTCCTGGACAGAAGGATTATGAGAAAGAATCAAGAATTCACATGTCTTCTGATTGGGATCAATATTATACTCAGAGGAAAAATCCTACTAAGAAGCAACTGAATGAAAGAGAAAGAATTTGCTTGGCGAATATCTTGCAAAATAAAGGGCATGCCACACCACAGTTTGCTAGGACATCTTCTAGTCCTGAACTGACTAGCTTGTCTAATGAAGCTGCATCTCTACGCAAGCATAAGGCCACCGAAAAGGTAAATGAGGTTGCCAGCTCAAGATTTGAGTACAACAGAAGAATGAGAGACTCTGGCGTGAAGGATAATCCTGTCGTGAATTGTTATGTAAGGAGACCCGCTAGTTCTGCAAAACCTGTAGTTTCTTCAGGTAATGATCCAAATCAGAGACTCCAGGAGGGACAAGACTTTATAAACTTGATGTCTTCTTCTGGGGTTCAGAAACATGGTGGGCCTGTGAATCTAGCTTCTCATCAGTTTGTTTCAATCCCACCTCCTTTTCCTGGAACCATACCCCAAAAATATGCTGGTACAATGTCATTAAATTTTGTGCCTCTTCATTCTGATGGTACCTCTGTAGCACCTTCTTATCGCCAATTAATTCCTGTTGGAATCACACCTGATGAAGAAGTTAGGGGGGTTTTTAATAGTGGTTCAGCATCACTAGAAGTCAATCATCTGGATGATGACCATGATTTCTGGACAAACAGTAAAGCTGATTTGATGAGGGAGGGTGATCATGAAAGCAAGGAGTTTTCTGTTGCTAGTTCTAGATTATCACCTACTTCTCCTGCTAATTCCTATAAGACAAAGGCAACTTCAGACAGTTCTTGGGATGGAAAACCCTCCAGACTAAACAATACAGTGAGATACCCAGGGACAAAGAAGGCAAATTCTTCAAAAAATCCCTCTTCGGTAGTTAAATGCCAATGGCTAATTGAGGAAGGATCTGTTGATCTTACTTATGATGATGATGCTGATGATAAATCTGCTTCCTCATCTGTTACTTCCTCACACATGGAGGTTCATCAGTTACCTGGGTATGGGCAAGCTCATATGAACTATCCAAATTCAATGTTTCCCTTTTCTCCTTTTTTGGTACGGCCTGGTCCACAGCAGGGTATTAGTCACAATCATCCAGTCTTACCAGTTGCCTTTTATCCCGCTGGACTACCTGTGCCTTTTGTCACTATGGTACCTGTATACAATATAAGTGCTGAAACAGGAACCTCTGCAGCACCTGCCAGTCGTGATGATACGGATAGGGAGAAGTCTACCTTCTCCTTGACCCAGTCTAGCCATAGCTCAGATTCAGCTAATGGGCTAGAGCGGTTGAGCCATAGTAATTGCAATGGTTCAACAAAAAGGATTACATCCAGAGAAGATTCTGATGAGTGTGGACCTGACATATTCAACAGCGACTTTGCTAGCCACTGGAAGAATCTTCAGTATGCGCGTTTCTGTCAAAACCCACAATTTCAGCATCCTTTTGTCCATCCTCCCTCTGTTTATGTACCACCAGTACAACTTCAGGGGAATATCCCATTTGATGCTCCTCGATCACCATATTCTGGGAATTCAAGTATCTTTTCTCATCCAGTGCCCATTTCAGAAGCACAGCAGTCAGGTCCCATTAAGCCTGCTAGTGTCTCAAGGCAATATGGTGGAGAATTTCCTAAACACCGCAATGGAACTGGAACTTATTTCCCAAATCCAGTAAGACTCTTTCCAATTAACACTCTATAGGAGCTTTTTATTGTTTTTGACTTTTTGCTGCCTATATTAATGGTTACAATGCACTTCCATGTTCTGATTTAATACTTGCCTTTTTTGCATCTCATGTTTAGAACATGACTGAAATATTTTGCTTTCTTTAATCAAATTGGATTGTCGTATTATTGTGGTGTGTTGGCAGCTTTCTGTTTGGTGGTAATTAAGAGCTCATTATGTCCTTTTCTTATATAATAATCTTTTAACAAGCTTTATCCATCATTTAAAGTTTATTCAGATGATACATGATAGCCTCTCTTTGTTCTGTCTATAATCTTTGACTCCTTGGCCATCAGAAGTCGTTCTTTGATTTGTAAGGAGTGGATAAAGTTACATCTGGGCCATATCAGACCGTGCCTGATACTTGGATAATTATCTTGTTTCCCTATATGTCATAGACCAGATTTTCCGCTCCAAGATTAACACAAATAGCAGTAATTTAAGGCTTAAAGCTTGAGTAATTAAATGCTAATGATTTTGGGAATACAAATTAAGAAGGATAACTATAACTTTAGGCTATAAATCTCAAGGTAGCTTGAGGCTACTACTCTCATGAAGAACTCACTGAACCCACTTAATTTCTGGATAGTCTAATTGCTAAGTTTACTAACATATTTATACTCAAACATCTAAGACTAAGGATGGATTCATGTGACTAATTAGCCAAAATGGCAAAACCATAGTTAGACAATGTAGAAGCTTGATGCTTGCTTTCCTCAAGTTCTTAATGAGTTTTGACATCTTGTTCTTTGTTGTGGTTGACTCAAGTTTCCTCCTTTTCTGCTGCTGCTGTTCCTTGTGCTTCAATTGCCGCATCTTGACCATTGACTTCCTGGTGATCCATCACACTATATTAGCCATAAGAACATGTTACTTCACAACTTGCATCATTTTGCATGTGGTTATTATTTATACTGTCTGTCACTACTCTGTCTTGTACTGTCAGACTTTTAGTGTAGAAGACTATGAGTTTTTACTTTTGCATAATTTGTTTCAATCCATGAAAATTTTCAGAACGTTCTCAGAGATCCTCCCCAATATTCTAACCCCAGACAGTATCAAGGAGACTCCAAACATGACAGGAATGAGCACCATGGGGAGAGGGAAGCAAATTGGAATTCCAGCTCGAAGCCACGATTTTCTGGTCGTGCTCAACCCCGATACCGAAATGACAAGCCAAACTCAAAGATAGACCGGTCAGTTACTAGCTATTCCCAAACTGATAGACCTTGTGATACCTTCCGGAAAAATTCATTGTATCGCTTCCCAAAAGATCCAGCTACTTCAAAATCTTCATGGAATGGCTGTTATGATACTGATTATTCGGTGTATCAGACGTGTTCTGAATACCATAATGAGGTTTCTCAATCTGGAGATGGTCGTCCCCCCTTTGTTATGCTATATCCTTATCCTCAGACCATTGCTTATGATTCCCAGAGCGAACGCCAGTTTGGTTCTGCTGGACGAGAGCAAATTGTAGGAACAGAAGAGGTACAAGAGCAACTGCAAAATTACGAGGGAGATACAGGACCTCCTTCACCAGACTATGCATCTCCCCCAAGGTTCCCGCGGTAAACTGCTTACTCTGCTTGCCCTTCTAAATATTTATTTTGATTATTCCAGAATTGACATGGATAGAAGTGATGTTGCATGTACACTGTACATTGCTATTTTTTCTCCTCGTGAAGTGTATCGCCAATGGTATATGTTACTTGACGTATCTGCTTCTATCTTTGACTCTTAATGTGATAGTCAAACTTGAGGATTGTTGATGACTCCATCCCACCAAATAGTCTACAGTATACCGTGCATATTAATCCTTAGCAGCACGGCTATCCTTGGAATAGTATCTGGCTTGGTGACATCTTTTTCTGAACTTGCAGAGCTGACGGACTTTAAATTTTTGGCCTGAATATTGAGGCGAAGACATGGGTTCTCTTGCTTGGGCATTTCTTATGCCAGTTAAAAGCATATTTTGGAGACCTGCATCCACAGCCTTTTGCGCCAAACATACTAAGAAGATCTTGGATGTTAGTTGCAGTTCCTGCGTATTCCATCAGAGGGCCAATCTCTACTTGAGCTTTGCACCTAAGTCGCTTAAAAAAGAGCGCCTCTGATCAACATTGATGGAGGGATCGATTTGGACATAATTGATGTATCATCATTTTGTGTTTCCCCTGAGGATTCTTCGGAACTGGAGAATTCAGGAGTCGGGTGTCTGGTCTCAAATTCGAAGAGCTTCCATCCTAGTATAGAACAAGGCCTTCGGGAGAAACATGATTCAATTAGTAGTGGAAGTGTTGTTTGCCTATTGAAATGGGCTACTTCCAGCTGTAATTTTATGTAATCTCTAAGCAATTAGCCACTATTGTAATGAAAAATGCTCCAATCAGAGCTTTCAGCTACTTACTCTCAAAGCTACTTTGTTGCAAGTCATTAAATTAGTGGCTACTGTATTTGGCTGCGGTACTACACCTCTCCTATATCTGTCTTGCCTAAAAACCTAGTGAAATTTAGTTAAATTTCAAATATATTAATCCCTCCGTACCTTTTTTTTTCTTATCATTTGGAATCTTGGCACTATTTATAAGTTGAGAAAATCTTCTATAATATTCTCAATATATAAAACTACACATAGTCCTATCGAGTTTTATTTTATTCATTTTTATATTTATAGTAATTTATTAATATATAATTGTTACTCGTTTATATATAAAACTATATATATTCTTGATATGTAACTATAGATATTTATGGTCAAAAATTGTATTGGTAGTGCAATGAAAATAGATAAAACATCTACACTACTGGTAATATATTAAAAGGTGTTATGAAAACTAGTAAATTGACCGTTTTAAGGCAAATTGTATGGTTTCACCCACCAAATTGAACTCCAGGAGGATATTAGAGACCATAGTTAACATCTTGACAGTTTTTATTTCCGGGCGGAAAAAGGTCAAAAGATTCCAAAATTGAAGGCTATTATTCACGTTTTTTTTAAGAAATTTTTGAAGTTACGGGGCCCGGTGGCAAAAAGTCTTGAGATCCTAGGGGATACATCTTAGGGCCATATAATGACGTTTGGAACCATATATGACCATTATATGTTGTCAAAAATGTCCGTGGTAGGCTTGAGTTCACGAAATCGGTGCAAGTATGAAAACGGGTAATTTGACCGTTTTAAGGCAAATTGGATGGTTCCACCACCCAATTATACTCTCGGAGGGTAATAGGGAGTAGGGACCATGGTTAACATCTCGGTAATTTTTATTTTCGGGCAAAAAAGGTCAAAAAAATTCAAAAATTGAAGACTATTATCCACGTTTTTTGAGAAATTTTTGAGGTTACGGGGCCCGGTGGCGAAAAGTCTTGAGATCCTAGGGGATACATCTCAAGGTCATATAATGCCATTTGGAACCATATATGACCATTATATGTTGTCATAACTGTCCGTGGTAGGCTAGAGTTCACGAAATCGGTGCAAGTACGAAAACGGGTAAATTGAATGTTTTAAGGAAAATTGGATGGTTCCACCCACCCAATTGGAATCTTGGAGGGTATTAGAGACCATGATTAACATCTCGAAATTTTTTATTTCCCGGCGAAAAAAGGTCAAAAAATTCAAAAATTGAAGGCTATTATCAATGTTTTTTTGAAATTTTTTTGAGGTTACGGGGCCTGGTGGCGAAAAGTCTTGGGATCCTAAGGTATACATCTAAGGGTCATATAATGCCGTTTGGAATCATATATGACCATTATATGTTGTCAAAAATGTCCGTGGTAGGCTTGAGTTCACGAAATCGGTGCAAGTATGAAAACGGGTAATTTGATCGTTTTAAGGAAAATTGGATGGTTCCACTCAACCAATTAGACTCCCGGAGGGTATAAGGGACCATGGTTAACATCTCGGCCATTTTTATTTCTGGGCGAAAAAAGTAAAAAAAGTTCCAAAATTGAAGGCTATTATCCACGCTTTTTGAGAAATTTTTGAGGTTACAGGGCACGGTGGCGATAAGTCTTGAGATCCTAGAGGATATATCTCATGGTCATATAATGTCGTTTGGAACCATATATGACCATTATATACTGTCATAATTGTCCGTGGTAGGCTTGAGTTCATGAAATCGATGCAAGTGTGAAAACGGATAATTTGACCAAGGCAAATTGGAAGGTTCCACCCAACCAATTAGACTCCTGAAGGGTATTAGGGACCATGATTAACATCTCGGCAATTTTTACTTTCGGGTGAAAAAAGTCAAAAAAATTCCAAAATTGAAGGCTATTATCCACGCTTTTTGAGAAATTTTTGAGGTTGCGGGGCTCGGTGGCGAAAAGTCTTGAGATCCTATAGGATACATCTCATCTCAGGGTCATATAATGACGTTTGGAACCATATATGACCGTTATTTGTTGTCATAACTGTCTGTGGTAGGCTTGAGTTCACGAAACGGGTGCAAGTACTGAAACGGGTAAATTGATTGATTTAAGGCAAATTGGATGGTTCCACCTACCCAATTGGACTCCTGGAGGGTATTAGGGACCATAGTTAACATCTCGCCAGTTTTTTTTTTCGGGCGAAAAAAGGTCAAAAAATTCCAAAATTGAAGGCTATTATCCACGCTTTTTGAGTAATTTTTGAGGTTACGGGGCCCGGTGGCGAAAAGTCTTGAGATCTTAGACGATACATCTTAGGGTCATATAATGACGTTTGGAACCATTTATGATCATTATATGTTGTCAAAAATGTCCGTGGTAGGCTTGAGTTCACGAAATCGGTGCAAATTTGGAACGGGTAAATTGACCGTTTTTAGGCATATTGGATGGTTCCACCCACCAAATTGGACTGCCGGAGGGTATTAGGCACCATGATAAACATCTTGCAATTTTTTAATTTCAGGCGAAAAAAGGTCAAAAAAATTCAAAAATTGAATGCTATTATCCACGTTTTTTTAGGTTACGGGGACTGGTGGCGAAAAGTCTTGAGATCTTAGAGGATACATATTAGGGTCATATAATGTCGTTTGGAACCATATATGACCATTATATCTTGTCAAAAATGTTCGTGGTAAGCTTGAGTTCACGAAATCGGTGCAAGTATGAAAACGGGTAATTTGACCGTTTTAAGTCATATTGGATGGTTCCACTCAACCAATTAGACTCCCGGAGGGTATTAGGGACCATGGTTAACATCTCGGCAATTTTTATTTCCGGGTGACAAAAGTCAAAAAATTCCAAAATTGAAGGCTATTATCCATGCTTTTTGAGAAATTTTTGAGGTTACGGGGCCCGGTGGTGAAAAGTCTTGAGATCCTACCCTAGAGGACACATCTTAGGATCATATAATTTCGTTTGTAATCACATATGACCATTATATGTTGTCATAAATGTCCGTGGTAAGCTTGAGTTCACGAAATATGTGCAAGTACGAAAACGGGTAAATTGATTGTTTTAAGGTAAATTGGATGGTTCCACCCACTCAATTGAACTCGTGGAGGGTATTAGGGACCATGGTTAAAATCTCAGCAATTTTTATTTCCGGGCGAAAAAAGGTAAAAAAAATTCCAAAATTGAAGGCTATTATCCACGCTTTTTGAGAAATTTTTGAGGTTACGGGGCCCGGTGGCGAAAAGTCTTGAGATCCTAGGGGATATATCTCAGGGTCATATATTTTCGTTTGGAACCATATATGACCCTTATATGTTGTAAAAAATGTCTGTGGTAGGCTTGAGTTCACGAAATCGATGCAAGTTGCGGACGTGTAAATACACCGTTTAAAGGCATATTGGATGGTTGCACCCACCCAAATAGACTCCCGGGGTGTATTAGGGTCCATGGTAAGCATCTCGACAATTTTTATTTCCGGGCGAAAAAAGGTCTAAAAATTCCAAAATTGAAGGCTATTATTATCCACGTTATTATTTGAGAATTTTTTGATGTTACGGGGTCCGGTGGCAAAAAGTCTTGAGATCTTAGAGGATACATATTAGGGTCATATAATGTCGTTTGGAACCATATATGACCATTATATCTTGTCAAAAATGTTCGTGGTAAGCTTGAGTTCACGAAATAGGTGCAAGTACAAAAACGGGTAAATTGATTGTTTTAAGGCAAATTGGATGGTTTCACCCACCCAATTGGACTCCTGGAGCGTAATAGGGACCATGTATAACATCTCGGCAATTTTTATTTCCGGGCGAAAAAAGGTCTAAAAATTCCAAAATTGAAGGCTATTATCCACGCTTTTTGAGAAATTTTTGAGGTTACGGGGCCCGATGGAGAAAATTCTTGAGACCCTAGGGGATACATCTCAGGGTCGTATAATTCCGTTTGAAACCATATATGACCATTATATGTTGTCATAACTGTCCGTGGTAGGCTTGAGTTCACAAAATCGGTGCAAGTTGCGGATGTGTAAATTGACCATTTAAAGGCATATTGAATGGTTGCACCCACCCAAATAGACTACCGGGGTGTATTAGGGTCCATGGTAATCATCTCGACAATTTTTATTTCCGAGTCAAAATAAGTAAAAAATTGTGCAAAATTGAAGACTATAATACACTATTTCAGATCAATTTTTGACATTTTTTCGAAAAATGAACTGAATGTGTTGAATGACTTTTGGGATCATATAAGGAGGTTTGAAACCATAAGACACCGATATAGATGTCTATAAAGTAACAAGAATGAGCTTTTACTCTCTTTTGAAATTCATGAAATATAGTGATGTCATATAAGTGTAATAATGTGATGTGACTTGACTATAGTGATGTCATATATTTATAATGATGTCATACCCATAGACGGAGCCATATTTAAGATAATGGGGTCAATTGACCCCACTTATTAACTCACTCTTATAAAAGTTTGCTACATTATTCAATTATATTAAGAAGAAAAAGCAATTATATTACTTATCTTGGTGAAACAATCTACGAGTTCGATCGAAAAATATAAGATACCCAAAGTTGATTAAATATAAGTCAATTAATGTGCGAATACTATATGTGTAAAATACTAAAATTAATACACGCGCGCGCGCTCACATACATATATGTAATATTCCAAAATATAGTATAATAAACATACTTAAGTTTAATTAGAATTTAGTACCAGTATATATTAATTTATTTGAACTATTTTAACTCCTACAACAATTAGTGTATTATTAACTTATTTGAACTCACTTAAATATATTACGAAATATTATATTTACGAAATTAGCGTATTATTAATTTACTACCAGTATATATATTAATTTATTTAAACTCACTTAAATATATTACAAAATACTATATTTACAACTAAAATTCACTTATGTTTTTTTTTTTATTTTTTACTAAGTATACATTTTTTTAGTTGTAAATATAATACTTTGTAATATATTTATTATTAAATAAAGAAAACACTAATTGTGTAATATTAACCTACTATGTGAACTTTTTTTTTTTTCTTTGTTTGTAAGGTATAGTATGTAGTATGGTTGTATTTTGGAGGTGAGAATTAGACAGGTCTTGGCCGCGGATTAGGTGTGTGGTGAGAGGAGGAAAGTGAGGATTACGTGGGTATGGATATTCAAGTGGAGGTGGTGGCAGAGATGAAATTTGACCCACAATAGAGATGAGGATGGCGATGAAGATGTTAGGTGGGGATGGGATGTGAAAGCCAACATCCGTAAACAATGTTATAATTGCCAAGGTAGTAAATGACAAGTTTTCCTCACTTGTAATCATACTGATCAAAAGTCTTGGTGCAAGTAAACTTTGTTCATTCTATGTCAAGAAAACATAGTTTGATGATACAAAAGACTGAAAGAGTGCCGAATTGTCAGCAAAATATCAAAACTTCTAACTTACTAACTAATAGCCCTGTCCTCTATCTTGCACTACTTCTCTAACTTACTTATTCCCTTTAAAGCTATATACAAACTACATATTTCCATAAACAATCACTTGGCCGTCATAAAAAAACTCACTAGCTCAAGTGCTTCCTCTTACTATATAACTTACTAATTTTTTTTCCATTTTGCTAATCTTAGTAGGAATGTTAGTACTTCAGAAGGATCACGCAGAGAATACAACGCCTTTGTCTCCTTAGGATTTTGTGACACTAGAATTGGAAATCCCTGTCCTCTTTTCTGTAATACCTGCAAGAACATTTTGTTACAGTCACGCTGTATTTATCAGCCTATAAAAATTCAAAATGTCGAATGTCAAGGCAAATACCTCGAATGCATCTTCATCTGTTCTATCATCTCCTATGTAGATAGGAAGGACATCACTTGATTCAGCTAGGCCTAGAGTGTCAAGTAAGTATTCCAAAGCGTTACCCTTATTCCATTTTATAGATGGACGTACTTCCCAAACCTGTAAAAGACGCCTTGCATTAGTCTTAAAATCAATTCAAGTGCACAGAACAAATTGAATTCAGTTTATTCAGATGTTCTGAAGTTGAATAGCCTTCATCTTACCATTTTACCAGTAGTAGCATGAAAGCGAGCATGCTTTTTCACAACTTCCTTCACGGTCTTTTTTACATCAGAATGAACCTGCAATTCCCAGACAGTATATCCTTCAGATGAATTTGATGGTACATTTTGTTTAATTATTGTAAAAATTTTGCAGAATTATAATTAGCTCTTATCTACTGCATGAATTACCTTCTCTTCAGCTCTTCGATAGTGAACGGAGATACAGAATCTGTTGTGTTCTACTGTCACCCCTTTCAAATCCTTTGTTGCCTTTTCGAGCTCATCATATATCTATTATGACAATCAAACAAAAGATTCCATTCAAATATTATGTCATGAAAATATAACATCCTGCATAATGAGTATGTCCTATGTTTGTCAGATTTCTTTACAAGAGCCTAGTCATTAGCTTACCTTTTCGATTTCAGGCAGGAATTCTTGAGCAGGTTGAAAGATTACAGAGTTGTCCTGCATTAGTCCATAAGAGAGGTCAATTTATGGCACATTTATTGTATCGAATACCAATTATGTATATTGAATAGAAGAGGAGGCAGAGCTACAACAAACCTTTTCGACACCAACTGGAGGCTGGTAATTGTAGTCACCGGACTTATGCTTCCTTGGCGGAGCCATGATATCCATACCATGGCTCCCGGCATAATATACTTCATCTAACTTAACAAAGCCATGCACCTAACAGAATGTTAAAAGACTTGTATTAGCAAAGCTCACACTCTATAGATGTTTTAGGCACCAGAACATACATTGTATAAAAACAGGGAAAATGATGAAACTAATAAACAGATGAACTTACCTTATCTCGGCTTCTTCCACTGATAATTGCTGTTGGAAAGAACCCTGCAACTTCACGTAATGCTGCTCTCATCTGCACGATAAACACGATGCATCCATATCAGAAAATTTTCAGTAAGATATCTCATAATCTCACTAAGTAAAAAGCCTAATGCATGCTGCATAGGAAGATTATAATCGTTTACCGCATCAGACATGAAGGCTAACTCAGGATCATTAACAATGGGGGAGAGTGTCCCGTCATAGTCTAAAAACATAACGATCTTCTTTCCCTTCGCAGTGTTCATCAGTTCCTCAAATGAGTTCAATGCCGAGGGATGATCAATCTACAAAAACAATGAGGCAGATTATAATACATATAACACCTTACTACAGAAAATGAGAATGATTCAGAACAAAACTTTCTGGATTTTCTACTTACCAACCAGTCTTCATATGTTTCTTCAGCATTTGGTGTTATTGCTTTCTGTTCACATGGTTCAGGTGTCACCATGCTACTCCTTTCATTCCGTACATTCGATGCAAATCCATGAGATTGTGAACTCGAGGGATGTTTGAAAATCCCAATTGCATTGAAGAACTTGTTCAGCTTGTTTCTCATCATCTAATATCATACATCAATTGAAAAAAAAATGTCAGGATTAAGCAAGTCTTTCATCTAGGAAAGGTTACAAGCCCAAAAATTCGATAATGTCAGGCTATATATATTGAAACATAAAAGGCAGAGTAACACCACGCAATTGTTACCTTAAACGAACTTGCTAGCTGATTATTAACACTAGAAGGTACAAGTGTTGTACTTTTTGCTCTATGAAAATCACACCTGCAGCTGAATTTGCAGTTGATGTAAGAATTTTGAATAAAAATGAAAATCTAAAAAGAACAAATACTCTTATTCACCAATCACATGAAGTCATGAAGTTTAAAGACAAATTTATGGATTATCAAGTCACAAACTGACAAGCAAGCTGGCCTAGTAATATTTTATTCTCATTTTCCTAAAAAATTTGGGATCATGAAAGCTCTGTTAGCTTTAATTAATGTTTAGGCTCCTAAGTTTAACAAAAAAAAAAATGTGTTCTCTGGCACTTCTGTCGAAAACAAACCTTAGAAAAGGAAAGATTACTGCATAACACACCAATTTTTAATCAATCGTACGTACTAGCACCATAAAGAAAATCTAGTGTAGGTACAATCGAGAATAATAGACCTTCAAACCAATAGTACTTGAGTAAAACATAATGTTGTTCGCCTAGTCAGATAATCGAGTAAACACAGTATATATCACACTATCACCTACATTAGACTAAACTACCTTGCAGAATTTATGTTTGCAGATAGGATGATTAAGGAATATGGACCAAAACATGCATTGGATAAGTGACTGAATCAAATCATATGTTGTTGTTTTCTGTTTTTTGGTTCGAGGAGGCAAAAGGCTAATGGATCATTCAACCTCCAACTTAGGAAACAAAACTCCTAGCCACTAAACATTGTTTGATTTCGAGTCCTTTTGGTTTTATATTGTGTACGTACCTAAAGCATGGTTCCAATATTGATAATCATTGAGATTATTACTTAAATCACTTACAGTGTGTTTGGATAACATTAGAGGAAGGAAAAGAAGGGGAGGGAGGAGAAGAGGAGGGGAGGGAAAGGGAGGGGAGAGAAGAATGGTGAGTTTTCCTTCCAAATCTCTCCATTGTTGGAGGGATCATTTTCCTACAATTTAATCCCTCCATTTCTCTCCCCTCCAATTCCCTCCCTTCCTCATTTGTTATCCAAATGAAAGATATCACATCACTCCATTTCCCTCCCCTTCTTTTCCTTCCATTTCCTTCTATCCAAACACACCGTTATTCGAGTGATAAGAGACAGAAGTTATTTTAAAACAAGTTTAACAACCTCTGGATTGGCTTTTCAAAATCATGAAAAGCCTTTATAATAAAGAATCATGAAAAGGCAAGAAGCATGTATTCCCCTATCTGCAAAAAGAGTACAATCTCTAATCCTAGTAAAAAATCTCAGTTATACAGAATCTTAAATGGATATGCAGTCCAAATCATTGGGAAATCGATCATGGTGAAAAGCCGAGTAATCAGCTTCAACTGCCAAATAAATTACTCGATTCATCTGACATTACGAATAAATTAACATAAACTGACAGCATTTGCACTTCAGAAACTGATATCATCTGACAGCGCAGACAGTGTAAGTAAAAATTAATGATTTAGATCCACCTTGGGTTTCTAGACTCCAAAATCACAGAAACTCACACATATGGAAACAGATTATCACCTGCGCCGCTTATTATATAGTATAAGCTAATCAATTAAAACTCTACCCCAACTAACCATAAGTTTAAGTATTGGCAGAAAACCTTAAATGAGAAAACAAAACATGGACATGTGATCACACATGGTGAGTTATATATATCAACAGCTCTGTGATTCGCGTATATCATATTCATAATAACAGATTTGGGCACAACTAACAAGAAGTTTCAACGAAAGTGAACAGATTTCCCAAGCTTAAAATATATGCACACATATATGACAGCTTAATAAGTCGCCTTCAGACTATGGAAAATGTGGCATCAGCTATTATGGATGCTAATGCATTATCAATAAGTTAGTTAAGAAATACAGCACCTAAGAACTGACCTCATGACAGCAATGCATACTGACTAAAACTATTCTCCACATAAAACTCAGGATAACAAGTCAACGAAACGTACTCTTCTTGATAATAAAATTCAAGCTGATTTAGAGATGTCTGCCTTAGATTTTTTGTTCATTATAGTTGATTTAACTTATCATTGCAAACGTTTCTATCCATATAGTTTTCGTCTATGACAACTAGCACATCAACTAACGCTCCATACTATAACACCATGGTCCCCCCCAATGGACTCAAAATACCAAAGCAGACTTATAATTCGCGCATACATGATGATCAACAAACAGAATATCAGCTCGATGTAATAGATGCTATTAATATCTCAATCCAAAAACAGGTACAACAGGGTGTGAAAAAGATGTTGCAATGTAATTTAAAAAAAAAACTTATAGAATAAACAACAATTATGAAAGTTGGAACAAAAAAGTAGTTGGATCAATATCATAATATATCATGAAAAAACAAAGCTTGAGATACATGAACCTGGAAGCTGGCACAAAGTTTCTCATCTAAGTCAAGAAATAAATAAATAAATGGCTTACAAGTTACAAGTGTTTATGATGATAACAACTAAATCTTGTCTGACCCAATGGCGGATTTGCTCAAGGAGAAGCTAACAATATAATACATATAGATGATTTTCATTTTGGACTCAGAACACGGAAACATTTCATATAATAGTCGAGTCTAACTCTTGGACAGTACACATACCTATGCCTAACACAAGTACCTTAGCTCGAGTAACATAATTGCCAAATAAATCTAGAACAATAGTGAAGGGTGATGAAATACCTATTGAAGCAGAGTTGCAAATGTGTAGTGAAGTATTTGATTTTTGTTGCTCTTCTTCAAGGAGGAGATAACAGATAACTAGCTAGTTATCCGTACAATATTCCCTAAGTAATCAAGAAATAAAGATTAGCTATATAAAAAACAAGGTTATAACATTAATCATCAAATTAAGAAAGCTTAATATACAATCATTAAGCATTAAAACCTTAGAGTTGGACTGGTTTTGACAGAAACCAAAAGTTAGGCATTTTCTAAAAAAAAGTTTAATGATATGACCACTAATTTATTTCTATATTAATAGGGAAATACCAGATATATATTGGAATTTAGCTTATAATTTCATGCAATTTATTCATAAAATTCCAAACTTTAACCAAAAACCATGAGCACAACCAAGTCTAGATATACCTAATTAAGGAAACTAAACATTGGCAGAAATTGTATTATTAGTAGGAACTATCTAGCAAGAAAATGGGTATTTAAGCAAAATTAAAATCATCATTACACTAATATAGAATATAAATATGAAGATTAATGAGATTGATTTTATATAATGGGTTTTTACAACTTTAATTTCACTATATCATCAAATAGTTTGCTTTCTCTCATTCCTAAAAATGGTCGTGTTTCTATTATAATATGTCCCGAAATAATAAGTCATTTCAGACTTTCGTAGTTTAGTAAACTTTAGCTTAAAACTATAAGTGGCATGATAATCTTGTAAAATTTTAAGTAGAGAAAGTATCTCAATTCAACTCCTTAGGAATGATATACTTTCATATACAACTTTCTTTAATGAAAATGTAGCTTAATTATCAATTAAGAGGGACAAAAAGAGAAATAAACATAAATGTTGTTTAACACAAAAATAGTCTATTTAGGCTTTTATGCGTACTACTGCCTATTAGTTGTGTTTGTCAATTAGCTAACTTGTCTTGTTTGGTTGGCTGGTAGTACTAGTTAAAGGACTAAAATTAAGTGTTACCAAACAAATCCATCATCCATTCCACTGAGATCAATTAATATTTATGTTACTCGAACTCTTACATTTACATTCATCAATCTAACATGAGTATGCATACTTCAACATGTTAATTCAAAGCATAGAATTTTTCACAGATTAACAAAATCAAACTAACACTTTGACATGTACCAGTATCTGATATGAGTTGTCGAGTCCAATTGGCACTTGTTCTAGAAGAAGTAGGACATAACCAAAAGGAAAATTTGCCAAGAATAATACCACCTTTCAGCCATCTTCCAATAACGGAACCACCTTTCGTTTATTTCAAAATAATACCACCTTTGATGCCAATCTTCTATAAATGGAACAAAAAACCGGTGACTTGTTTTACAAGTTGCAATTGACACGTGTCATATTTTTGATTGGCCAAGATTTTTTAAAAATATTTTTCTTTAATAATAATGATTATAAACTTTAAAAAAAAAAAAAAAAAAAAAAAAAAAAAAACTGAAATTTTTTTTTAAAAAAAAATCCTCCCTACCCAACCCCTACTGGTCGGCGATCCACTGGACCACCTCCCCCACCAAACCACTGCCCACCGAAAACCACCCGCTCCTCTACCCCTTTCCATTTCCGACCACCTCTCTTCTTCCGTTTTTCCGATTTTGGCCCCCCTTCCCCTTTCCCTTTTCGTTTTCGACCCCTCCCTTCCCCGTTTTCGATTCCCCTTCCCCTTTTCCGATTTCAGCCACCCTCCCTTCCATTCTCTAATTTCAGGCCTCCCTTCACTTTCCCTTTCCGATTTCACCCCCTCATCCCCTTTCCCTTTCCGATTTCGGTCCCCTTCCCCTTCACGCAATCATAATTTCCGGTAGGTAGGATTTTGGGAGGTGGTTTTGTAGTTTCCGGTAAATAAAGGTTTCGGGGAGGTTGCTTTCGGGAAGGGGAACCGGAATTGGGGAAGGGAAGGGGAGGAGGAGCCAGAAAGTAGGACGAACGAGGGCTGGAAACAGGGGATGGTGGTTTCCGGTGAAAGGAGGTGGCTGGGTAAGGGAACCGATTTTATTAAAAAAAAAATCAAGATTTTTTTTTAAAAAAAATTCATTTATAAAATCAAAATTGTAAAAAAATAAAGAAGCCAATAAAATTATGACACGTGTCACTCGTGACCTATTTAACAGGTTACCAACAGGTCACGTTCCATTTATAGAAGAACCATGTGAAAGGTGGTATTATTTTGAAATAAACGAAAGGTGGTTTCATTATTGGAAGACGGCTGAAAGGTGGTATTATTTTTGGCAAATTTTCCTAACCAAAAAGGGCAAGAATCCAATAGACAAAGTAATAAGCCCTTTTTAACTATCTAGTACAGGAAAGAGTAACTATCAACAATGTCAATTAACTACTAACATTGCCAACCACAGACTCCAAAAGACCAAAAAGCATAAACCAAAACTCCCATTGTCACTTAAACTTGCTAATCTTAAACACCCCACCAAAAATGGACCCCACTTTTTTAGACCCATTAAAACATGAATAAAAACAACAAAGGGCCCCATGCCACGTATGAACCATCACACGTGTATCCTATGTAGCCTATTTTACCACCTTTTTTAACTTTCTAGTCAAATCCAAATAGTCAAAGTATAATAAAATATTATGTCATGTTATATTTTCTACCCTTGATAATTAAAAGGTAGTTAAACATGGGTTACTTGCTCTCTAATGAAAACAACGCAAGATAAGAGAGTAATAAGACAGAGGAGTCACGTGTCGATGACATAAAGGATGGTTTAAGAAGTTGGTTAATTAGGATAATAGGATTAATGTAAATTCGACACATATATAAGCTTACCCTCTTTTAAAGGATGTAAATTGAAACCCTTAAATCATGCATCAATAATCTTATCATCGGTTAATGTGGTTTGAACTAAGAATACAGAATAAACGTGACAACTAAGTTGGAAAAGAAGTAGTAATATTTTATCTTATTAATTTTATTTTTTTTTTTTAATATAAAAAGGTCAACAATAGTGTGTGAGACAAGGATTATCTTAGGGATCTTTTGAGTTATGACCAATTTGTCTATGAGCCTATGAATTAAGGGCAAGGGCAACTTTTGGAGACATAATAAGATATTTAAAAGAGATAAATTAATCTAGAATATAATAGATCACATCAAACTAACTATATAGAATAAGGTACTAATCAAGAAATACGCTTTTACTTTTGAAAATAATATACAATAAATGTTGAAATTCACTTAAAAAATTAAAGAATTGTAAGAGATACAAGTAAAAAAAGTTTTGAAAAAGACTGATACAAGTAGCATTAATAACATATAGAGTAATATATTTGACTTATCATTTATTTTAGACTTGTAATTAAAAATTAAAATATTCAATCCACAATTTATGGAGTAATATTTTTGAGATATTTTGATTGGATTATTATCAAGATCAATGAATTTTCACGCCTAACTAATTTTATAGAGCATTTAAAACGAAATTTGCAATTAATACGGAGTATCATTTTAAAGATCTTTTGATTAGGTAAATTTTTTTTAGGAGTTGTAATTCCAAAAATAATTTAATAATTTATTATTAGCAGTTCAACTATTATATATCCATCACTCATCAATAGTAAAGGACTAAAGGGATCAATAATGCATCATCAGTTTCTACTTATTCTAATTTAATGACCACATAATTCCTTTGACATTAAAATTAAATAATAATTTAATACAATTATTGTACTATGACAAATAATTTATAGTGAAATTTAATACACTCGTACAATAATAATTTAATACACTCGTACCTTAATATGACAAATAATCTCATAACAATAAGAAACTTCCCTATTCATAAAATAATTTATAGTGAAATTTTAGTTTTTACCTAATACCCATATTTAAGCCTCATAAACGGAGTGCATTCTTAGTCACTAAGAAATCGAACTATAACTCTCTCTATCATCTCGAACTCCATAAATTAAACATAATAATTCACATAAGTACAATTCAAAGAAATGTAAAATCTTTCAATTAAATTCTTCTAAAAAAGTTTGAAAAAACAAAAAAATCATAGGATGAATAAATCAAGTACAAAGAACTTTGACTGAGGCAAAAGTCAAACAATATAAATTGGGACCCTTTAAGACTTACAGTCAACATGACACCCCAAAATCCGCCACGTGTACGGCACAACAACCTCTATACTTTTTCCGAAGAATCCGAAATCTACTTAATTTTATCGTACCTCAACTGAAGTAACGGCCAAACAAACACTACTCTCACTATCCTACGTCAATTTCACGCGCTACACTTTCTCAATTTTTATCAATTTTAATAGGATCGTGACTGTCACGTGACAGAAATTCGCGTTAAAATGGTTATTAATGAACTAAAACGAACCTCAACCGTTTTCTCGTTGGGTTCTTTCGCCGTAATTCACGATAAAAAAATTCAAAATTTTTTTAAAAAAGAATTTCATTAATTGGTCGGCGGTTAAAAACCAACGAGAAAAGTTTCGCGGTACGATACACCACCATCACCACCGTAATTAGTTTTTACGGTGGTGTTTGTTATCGCACGGCGAAACATGGGTTTAGAATTGAGAAATCATACAAGAAAATCATATTGAAAAAAGAAAACAATGTGAAATTACACGAAAAAATAATGTGAAAAATAAGAAGAGAGATAAAAAAAATCTTACCGGAAGTCTGAGGAAGTGATGGTTGATAATGGAGGAGAGAGAAGTTGTGAAGAGAGAGAAAGAGAGAAGCGAAAGAGGTAGAAAACAAGGATTTTGTGTTGAAAAAGAGAGGTGGTATTTATAGAGGTTGAGACTAATTAATTAATTAGGAGGGTTTTAGGATTTTATTAGGGGTATTTGCTCCTTCTAATCTTAATTTAATTTAATTTTCATTCAAAAAAAAAATTATTTAATTAAGAAAAATGTTATACATAGCCCTAAGGGTTATGTATAAGCATTAAAAATATTCTAGAAAATTGTTTAAATTTCGGAAATCATGACAAAAACACACTGATTTGCGCATGTTTTTGTCATGAATTCCTATATTATATAATTTTCAAGAGTATATATTTAATGCTTATATGTAGCCCTAAGGGCTATATATAACATTACCCTTTAATTAATTATGGACTAATTATTTTTTGTGATATTTATTAAGTGTATCATGCATGGTTAATTAATTTTATTAACACGCTTGATATCCTAATTAATTTAGGCGTGATTGTGGTGATGAGTATTATTTATGAGCTAACACGTGTTTAATTATCGCTTAAAGTTATTTAATATCTCCGTTTTTAAAGTTTTAGACACTTTAAAAAATGGAGATAGTGTATAACTTTTAGCGATTCTTTTTTTTAAAAAAAAAATAAGTTCATGACACTTCTATTCAAAAAATTAAAAATAGTTCTTGAAAACTTAAAATATGTATCCAAAGTTTGTAAACATTGGCCAATGTATAAATTTTGACTATTTTATATTTCAAAATATAGTCATGTGAGATTTTTTTGGGATTCGTCTCAATTCATTTGTTTCAAATATTAAATTTTCATATTTTTTTTTCACAAATGAAATTGGATATATTAATGGTTAAAAATTGTATTGAAAGTCTATGCATATATTGAGTGTAAAGAACTTTTAAGGACGAAGGTAGTACGGAGTAAATGATAATTCCTTCATCCCATTATATTTTGCACGATTTTTGAGATGTAACTCTGATCTTTAATATCTTTAATTACATAACAACAAAATCATATTAAAAATTGATATGGAAATAAATATGACAATATCTTACATTACCAAAAATAAACTTAATACATCAATGAGAATAATTGGTCAAACATTCTAAAATTTGACCATAAAATAAGAATTGGAAAAAACATTATGAAGCAAAGGTAAGAAATGAAGATGAAAAACTAATTATCTAAGGTAGGATCATTTGAGATTTCTTTCATACATATAAGGATTTAGGGGTATCAATCTAAATTAAAGGTAGGGGTTGTTCTCATACGATTATTTTCAGTTTAGTTTAGTTCAGTTCAGCTCTAATAAGTTCAGTTCAATTCAGCTCTAATAAGTTCACTTCAATTCAGCTCTAATAAGTTCACTTCAATTCAGCTCTAATAAGTTCAATTCAGTTCAATAAGTTAAGTTAAGTTAAGTTCAGTTCAATAAGTTAAGTTAAGTTAAGTTCAGTTCAGTTCTTATCTTAATTTTCTTTTCTCATAAAATATTTAGTTCAATTCAGCTCCAATAAATTCAGCTCAGTTCAGTCAATCAGAACAGGCTTAAAGTCTCTACATAAACCTTGTTACAAATCTTACAATATTGCAACAATTATTGCTTATAAGATGTACTTCCTCTGGTTTTTTTTATATTTGCAACACTTCTTTTTTCACGCTTGCCAATGTATGTTTTCAATCACTAATATCTTTAATTACCAATATGTAAAAATTATAAACCTTAGATATTAAAATTGCCACATGACTATATTTTTACTTAAGTATGAATCGTCAAAGGTTAGTCAAAGTGAAACACATGAATAGTATAAAAGTCAAATGGTTGCAACTAAAAAAAAACGGAGAAAGTATAACATTTACTTTTAAGGCCCCAATTTATTGGGGGCCTATTCTTTGCCACATGCTGGACTTGCTAAGAGTAGGGCATGTTCATTATTATAGCGAGTATTTTAGTAAAGAGCTAAAGAAGTACTTCATACATTGTGGATACTTACGCTGCATTATTTCCCATGCTATGTGGAAATTTCTACACAAACATAACATATTTAGCTATTGCCTAGGAATTTTCATTTCCAAGAAAAATATCTTCCAACCAAAAACAAGCACTTACATTTACTATCAAATCGATTATGATATACTACCAACAAGGTACATCTTTATGAACATCATAAAATCTTGAAGTTAAGAAGTATCAAACACGTGCTCAATGGTAGTTGCGTAACTTTTTATTATATACTCGTAATTGTATATTAGTAAATGGTACTCCAGTACTTCATAATTTCATATGCACAACATTTTTGCAATTTGACCTTGAGAAAACAAATGTCTCAACTTGATTAAGCATTTAACTTAGGAATAGCATATAGGATAACCAAGGTGGTACAATGGTATTTGTTCATAAATGTTGGCTACTAAGGAGTAGACAACTAGCTACTCCCTCTGTCTCTAATTGTTTGCTCCATGCTCATATTTTGTTTTTTTAAGTTTTGTTGAGTAAAATTGATGAGCGAGAAAAGTAATAGGACCTAAAATAATTTTGTGAGAGTGGAGCCATAGTGTCACGGTCCGAGAGCTTGGACCCCGAAACGTGCGGCGCGCTCTAGCCTTTTGGCGGCAAGAACGCTAGCCTTGAGCGGAAGATGGGCTTGTGAGCACAAAGAAACACAAGCGGGTAATTAAATCAAAGAAGCACTCACGTCTATTTGGGCGACGGGGTGCGGGTGGTCGGGGCTTGTGATAGCCGATACTTCAAGGCGAGCACAAGCAGATCCGAACTACGAGTTCTTAGTGCATCAAGTTGGTTTGGAGGGGAGCTATTATGCAAGTTAAACACAATATCTATAAAGGTCTAACAACAAACAAGCATAAAAGCAAGGCAACACTTGGTAGAAGGCTTAAGATTTCATTAATCATTCACCCTCTAAAGAACTTTAATTTGATTACAAGGAGAATCCCTAATGAACACTGAAACTGTAGTAACACAATAACAGGACCTCTAGCTAAGAAAACATAAACTAAATTCTAAGAAAGCATCTAAAGGGAAACTAATACATCAAAAGGAATTGGATTCTAACACATAGTCCCCAGTGACATATGGTATAAGGCAATCCCTAAAGGACATCCTTTTTTAAAAAGTTGGCAAACAAATAGGAACAAGAGGGAGTAATGTTAAGGTGATATGTAAGTACCGTCTCATTAAACAAAAGCTTCACAAAACATACAGACAATGAGCAAGGATTCATATTTGACATGAGGACTATTAGACACTGTAAATGTTAAAGATCAAGTAATAAAGAACACACCGATGAACCCGAATGGAACTCATAAATATTGCAAGGGCCAAAGATCAATCCTGCGTAAATTCACAGCAAGATTTTGTACAGTTTAGATTCCAAACATGCAGGTTTGGAAAAAAAAAATCGCTATCCTAGACCCGATATAGCAAAGAGGTTCCATCTACAGTTCTACATTAATTAACCAACTACAACCAGACCCCTCTCTACTTACCAATATATTCTAAAGAAAAACTATAAAGCATACTTCAAGGTTTTGCTCATGGACATGAGCAAAATCCAGAAAGTAAGCCGGTGTACCCTATACCCCTATTCCCCAAACCAAACAACAATTAAAGGTTACCAAAAAGACAGCTCCTTTGATGCAAATTCTAACCAAGGTTTCATGTCAAAACGCTAGCTAAATTTGTTACGCCTGCTTCATTCAACTAAGAGAGCTAAACCTACCTATTCAGTGCCCAAACCTGAGCCAGAGCCTGTTTCCATTGTATGATCCTTGATATCTGGTGAAGCCTGAAGATATTCCATCGGAGTTGCAGCAGGGTCTAGTTCTACATAACCCTTTGGAGCCTTCGGGCCTTCCGCACCTGTGAGCACATGGCTAGGAACCTGGTGAGAGAATCTAAACATTTCCTCTCTTGGAATCCACCTTACCCCTAGGTCAGGTTGCTTATAGAAGACAGATAGGAAACCAGCAGCTTTCACAAGAGGGGCAACATTCACACCTTGCTCTCCATTGTAGTCATCGAGCACTTCCACCATGTCATAGGCATGTACAACATCTTCTGGAGTATCTTCGTTCCAATCGGCAGACCAGTTCTTGTACAGAGCCCAAATTTCCCCCCTTCGTGGGTATATCTGGATAGCTCCACGGGATCCTTTAGCCCACCCAACTTTGTGAGAGAAAGAGTTTAGTGAATTGCTTATTACTCGTCTACCAATCCAGAAATCCCCACAACTCTTAGTAAAACCATGACCTACCCATTCTAAGGGACCAAACTCGGCGCTGCTTTTTGAGTTCAGCCAGCTAATCCTCACCTGGAATGGATCCAAAGAGATGACCTCATGAATCAAAGCATAGAAACGGGGCATTCCATCATCATTATCATACGCAGCCCACACTTGATTGTCTCCAAAACAACTTTCTGATCTGTCCAAATCAAATACATGAAAATCAGGATCTGGCACAGTCATTGTGACCATCTCAACATCTTCTTTTACTGCTTTACCAGCAGAAGAAAATTTTGAATGATTCCCCAGCTCTTGAATGGCAACATCATTTTCAAGTTTTGACTTCTGCCTTTCCTTTTGTTTCACCTTCTCTCTCTCTTTGGCAGCAGTCATGGCCTCTTCGTCTGACTTCCATTCCTTAAGTTTCTTACGTATCTCCAGAAGAGCTTTCTCAGACAGCATCTTTCTGACTTCTGCGGCTGATAATTCTCTGGTGGCATTATTAATCTTGGGGCTGACTCCTGTGAAAATATTTGACCTTCCTGATTCGGAGTTACCTACGCTTTGGCCAAGAGAAATTCCTTTTCCGGTTTCTCTAATTCCTAGCCCTGGTTGACTTGGAATGCCACCCACAGAATTCTTAGCACGGCCATTCACTTCCCTCATCCTCTTTAGAAGATCCTCTCCGCTTAATACAAATCCAGGATCATTACTCCTCTCCCGTTTACCAGCTGCATTTGCCACCCCATACTCTCTTCTCAATTTTTCAGTCGCCAGCTGCTGCTCACTTGCGGCTTGAGCATTAACAGATGTGGTATTTGGAGCAAAGGAATTATTATAGGTTGTTGTTCCGGACAGAGGGCTCCAACGAGCACTTGCAGCACCAGATGAATTATTAGCCCCAGACACTGAAGGTCTTGAGCTCAAAGGCGGCTTTCGATACTGTTGAGGGCGAATTGGAGAAAGATTTGAAGGTGGAGGTACTTCTACAGCCGCAAAGCCCTCTTCACAATGTGGGCATTTCAGAACCTGATTGAGATAAACTCGCATATACTCATACTGCATCTTGCATCTAGTGCACATAGTCCAGAATGTATCACCTTTCTTAAAGAATGATTGAACTGATGGAGAAGATTTTTTACTGCTACTCTTTGATGCCTTTCCACGTGAAGAGTTGGAACTGGGATGTTTACAAAAACCATTAACTTCGGGTGGGACTGCTGAACTCCCACTATGAGTAGGGACCTTCTGTTGGGAGGAGCTACTGCATTGGTTCCCAAAAGTTTGCTCGGCAGCTCTCTTGGCTCCAAACTGAGTTGGAACCTTTTGATCAGCTGTTCTTCCAGCACTGAATGGCGGCACTGGAACATTAAAATGATTTGAAAATCTGGACTGGGACTGTCCATTGCCTGCAAACCCTGATGAAACACCAGGCTGAGCAGGGACCTTCTGCTGAGCTAATTTGACATTACGCCGGCTATTGTAAAGAGATCTCTTAGCTTTGTCAGATAACAAAGTAAAAGCTTCTGTCACAAGTTGAAAAGCACCCTCAGCACCAACAAACTTATTCTTATCAGGGTGAAGTTGAAGTACCAACTTTCTGTAATGCTTTTTTATAGTCTCGTCATCAGCTACTGGAGTAACACCAAGTATGCCATACAGATCCATCTCTCCATTAATCCTAGCTTCAGATGTTATATATACGTCAAGAGTGGCTATCATTTGTGCAATGCCTTCGAGCCCCTGATATAAAGTCTGAGCCTTCAGTGCAAACTTCTTTGCACCAGCAAAATCTTTCTCTGTAAACTTCCTGACAGCAATATCTTTTGCCCTCATGGCTTCATCTTTATTGCACTCCATCCTTTGCACACTTGCCTCTCCCTTTCCTTGTCAATGTTTCGCTATACTAGGTGCTTGAATCGAGAACCCCTTCCAAATCAGCCACGCTAAATTATTTTATCAGATTGTATAAGTGAAAAAAAGATTCTTGCTTCCATCAACCAAGACCTGCTTTTTTAAACAGACAAAAATGATGAATAAGGGCAATACATGATCACATAGCAAAAGGTAACATAATCCTAAATTCACATGATAAAAACAAGAAAGGAGTAAGAACAAAGCTACGATGCTACTTTACCCAAGATCTGCGGGATGGTATCAAATAAACTAAGGTCAAAGTTTGCAAAGTTAGGGTAGATTTCAACTAATATTGATTTCAACTAAAATTGATACAGACAATAGTTCAAGCTCAAAACCCCTTCCTACCTTATAGTAATTGATTTGAGGCTTTTAATAATTCGTAAGAGTTATAATCTAATTGTATATTTCGTTGCCACCAACATTGCAAAAGGGAATCGTGCGCAGTGACAGACTTTGACCAAAGAACTTTCATAGGCCCGAGATTAAATAAATGCAGAAAGACATAGAGCCCCCGTGACTGGAAAACTAATATGTTAAATTCTTTATATGGTTTAATAGATTAAAGAGGTTACACAAAAACAGGCCCAAAATAAGCCAAGTCAAATAAATAGCACTGGGGAGGGAAACCTTGAATATTCAAGTATCTTGTATATCAGAGAACTACTTCATCCCGAAAATGCTTTCAATTACAATTAATCATATTTAGACAGGATTTTTTTATAAAAATGGAACATCTTTAGACTGGATAGGTAAAAAATATAACATTAACAATTTTTAAGAGGTACAAGGTACAACCCAGAAACAGTTGCATAAACAGAAATGCAATTATGATGATTATATAAGCCATAACAGGGAAGAAAATATTATAAGTTTCTAAGTCTGCATGTTGAAGGAGGTTTGTGGATACGAATACTAACCAGATGGCTTCACTTGAGTCTTCTGAAACATAATTTCATCACTAAACCACAACACCTGAAGCAAGCACTGATGAAGACTATATAATTTATGTTTTTACCAGTCCTACCTGGAAGTCAATATAGAAATGTCTCAGATATGGCATATAAACAACATTTAAAGAAACGAATCATAATGATAGGCTGGTCGGCAAGGCACGTTCATCAACTATCAGGCATTATTCAGTAGTTATAATTAAGAGCTACACGAGAGAAAACATGAATACATGCTAAATGCATTAAATGGCAGTGTGGACTATGTTATGTATTTAAAAAACTTCTGTTAAGGCAACAGACTCAATCAATTATATAATATCTGCGGGAGTAAGGCCTGTAACAATAGTGATTAATAGACAAGTGTAGCTGTGTAAGTGAGCCAACAGCTAGAAGACATCATCAGTGCAATTTAATGCAGACAAACCATAAGAAAATCTCTCATATAGACCCAACAAATTTGAGTACGTTAAGCCCTATAAAAATATGCTGTGATTAAACATGTCACCACGCCAGTGATCCAATGCTGATCAACCCACACAGCAGATTTAAGAACCAAACTAAAGTCAAATCATAATAAGAAACCCTACAGCACAAAAAGCGTTGTATCTATTTTTTCTATGCTTTAAGTGGGAATATTTTATCACACAAACATACTTAGGTTGGTTGATAAAATTCCAAGTGATCAATTAGAAAAAGCTACGAATAGACAAGTGGGCCTGTGTGAGCAAAACAAAGCAAATTTTCTTGTATCTAAGAATAGACAAAGAATATAAGAAGATAACAATAAACAAAACCAATTGGCTTGAGATGCAGGAAAAAACAAAAAAAAAAAAAACAAAAAAACAAAAAAAACAAAAAAACAACACTCTATACATAACTACATTCTTGCTAGAAATGTCTATATATCAAGTCAATAACTACAAATCTGAATAATCAATGCTTCAACATACATATTAAATAGGAAAAAAATGAAACCCATCAACAAGAAAAACTGCAAAGCCAGTTGCAAAACTCCTAATCATGACAGAAAATAAAAAGGTTCCACGTTCCAACAAAATGCGCACACACAAGTTTATAAGTCAATATCTTTTTCAACAGTTACTACCATGAAACATGTTTACATGCATGTAAGATGTAAATACTTATAAGCAAACTTAAAATTACAATAGCTAGTTATTATCTAGCAAGCATCTTATCAACACATGGATATCAAATACATGCATAGATTAAAATAACGAAGCGCAATAGAAGGTGACTTCACCAAGAAAATGCAGATGATCATCTTTATATGCCTGGTAACAAAAAACAACTGTGCACATAGATGAGAGCAATTACATCCTGACACACAACTAACAAATTTATTTGTACAGGAAAAAGTTTAAGCAAAAGAAAATTAAATTAGATAACACAATCAAACTTGTTCAAATAGGAAGTTATGCCTTTATAACCATTCATACATTTTGTAACACTAATAGTAATCCAAAATTAATAAATCTTGATGATTCTATTCGTTAGCTTAACCCCAAAATTAATACAAAAAGTCAAAGATAATTTGCACCAAAAGCAAAAGAATTCAAAAAACAAAAAATCCTTTGGACTCTCCACAGATAAAGCCACATCCGTATTTATGATATTTGTGAACTTATTACTTAAAGCTTAGCTAATTGTACCATATCTGTATTTATCAAGATGCCCACACCTTCAACTATCTCATTACATCATATAATTGAAGTTGGCATCTTATACTTGAATCATATTACCCCATAAGAAATAGAGGCAGTGTGAGGGTGCTACTAAGCTATAAAAGAGAATTGCAAGAGGTGAATGTGGGAGAAAATACGGTTCTTAAAACCTATAAATAATTTCCTAATTTGTTTCTCTTAACAAGAACTATTTTTTTCTAAGAATCTATTACTATTTGATACACACTAAACAGTTGTTCCCAATTTAAGGTAAACTTCTAGTGTTTATTGACACACGTGTACCCCATTTAGCAATATGAGCCTTTGAGATTAATCATCATTAGTAGATTGATTAGGAAAGTCATTGAAACAAGACAAGACCAAATATAAAAAGGAGAATCCAGCTGAGAGAGAGATGTATTAAAAATGCATCCTCAAAGTTATTGCACGAATAAATAAATAATGTGTAAAGACCACGGCCTTTAAACAAGTACTAAACAAGCAATCAAGATCTTCCTTCAAAGAAGACCTGGATTATTTGGCTCATAGTTCAATCAATTATTTCTTCAAATCAGCTGAAAAAGTGTCATATTGTACACTGACCATCATACTAAATACTCATTGACGCAAAAGATTAATCAATTTAATTCACATAATAAAGGTAGATTCATTAAACATTTTCATGAAATAAGAGCAATGCACAGGTGATACTTGTATCATGCGAGTCAATATATCAACAATACCTGTCTGTATACAGATATCATCATCATACTAAAGGCAAGCAACACATGATGAAAAACCATGCATACCAGTGTACAATGCACAACTTACATGTTTCACCAGTGACCCCTCTATGTCTGTGACCTAGATAAACTAAAACAAATCTTCAGCTAAAACCTCAAACAAAATGCTTTTACTGGGTCAATGATACTATTATTATTTTTTTTTTTTTTTTTTTTTGGTGTTTAGAGAGCCACAAGGGCGGGGGTGAGAATCGATCACAGGATCTCCTGGAACCGGGAGGGAGCTCTAACCACTTGAGATATCCCTCACTCTCAGGTCAATGATACAATTAATGATACCAACAAAACCAGTTGATCCAGAAAATAAAACATAAAGAAGTAACAGAATATTCGTGACATTATGGCCAGTCACTGCTTCACAATATAAGTTACACAAAACAGACCCCATGATAGCAGAGGTGAGGCTGATACATTTTATTTTACCTCTTTGATGTACTATTACTCTATCCAAGAAAACCGTCCCCTTTACTGACCAAATTAAACCCCTAACCGAGTAACCGTAAATGCCCTACCATATGCAGGAGCCTTGTGAGAGGAAAAGGCTGAAAGAATCAGGCTTTCCTTCAATATTTGTGTGACAACCTATGAATGTTCCAGGACAATTGCAAGCAATTATTCATAAGAAACAACCAACTCACTCTACTTAGCTCAATAATAAGCAAAAACAAGGAAGCAAACAAGATCCAAAATGATATTTGGATACATAGCCCTAAGAGGCTACTAAGAAAACACTACAAGAAAATCATAAACCTGGTCAAAGTGGCAACCAACAATGCAATAAGTCAATAACAGCTCTTAATTAAGAATTCTGGCAATGGAAAAGGTCTCAGGAGGTGGTTTTGTACTCCAAAATGCCCTTAACATAAGAGAGAACTAACAAGCTCATTAAGTTTTGTCACTTACTATCCCAATTGACTATCACTATTATCCTATACCAATTCCATATGACAATTGCCTAAAAGGTTTAATTGTTAAGAAAAACGAGAAATAATATACTTGAACGTTAGACATGCAAACAAATCAAAATATGTATGCACGTACAGGAAAGTATTCCCAAAATCATGGACAAACAACTCCTTTAATTTCTATGCCAAACCCTTACAGCATAAAATATATATACATATATAATAATAAAAAATAAAAAAAATAAAAAAAAAGGATTCCTTAACAAAAAAACCACCATTCCCAAAAGGAATTTTGTCGTTACGTATCTTCCAACTGATCCATAATTATATGAAAACATAATTTATCCGAAAAGGGAAGCATATTAAGTGACTAGACCGACAAAAGAAATTTTGTTGGTTTTGAAATAAATTCCGCCACTCTTGACTTGGTAACAGAATTACTCAACTCTACACTCATGACACAAACAAACCTCTTTTTCAAAGTTATCTACATGAATTCCAACATTTTTAAAGCCTTTTTCTCAGCATCTCCTAGTATTTCAAATATGAAAATGAATTACCACAGCAGTTCCCGAATGTCACGAAAATCTAAAACATTCTCGAGAACATTCGATGGCAAATTGGCAACCAAATCCAAATGAAATCAAACAAAAATATATATTTATAAAAATAAAAGGAATAACAGAGTTCAACCCTTAACCTTTCAATTTTTCAAAAACTATCAAAAAGGGGCACAGAAGCAAAATTTTAAAAACTGAAAATTCGCCTCGAAAAATTCAGTACAAGACTCAATTCGCTAAATTCATCAACAACTTTACAACTACACAAAAACACCACCAATTCAGATGAAAAATAGCAAAATGTAGATCCTAGCACTTGACAGCCCAAAAAATGGAGGGAAAAATTCCCAATGACAAAAAAACCCAGAAACTTCACTCTACTCCAAAAATTCCTCATTTTTACAATCAAACATTAAATTTCAGCAACTTATCGAACTTAAATTAATGACTAAATTTCACATAGCACCAACAAATTCACACTCAAACCCTAAAAATGTATAATCTGTGCAAACTTAAAAACAAAAAATTACACTTTTAAACTCCAAAAATCAAATTAATTCCATAAATTCAAATATAAATACAATTCACATAAGTAAATGAAGCATAGAAAAATAAAAGAGATTTATACCAAAAATACAGCAACGTCACTGTAGAGTAGTTCAATTCAAAATGCAAGGACCGCCATGAATTTGGAGTTTTTATGTCTCTGGAATATTCGAAAATGACCTGAGTACCAATCTAAGAAGAATAAACAATTTGTCAGCAAAAACAACAAAAAAAAAAAAAAATTCAAAAAATTCTTTAGAGAATGAAAAAAAAAATGAAAATGAAAATGAAAATATATGTTCTTGAACCTTAGATGAATGAATAAAGAATAGAGAGGAAAGTTGAAATATGGGTATTAATGATATTTTAGCATTTTGTATAACAACATTAACCAAATGGAGGGTTTAAATAATAATCATAATTCTCAATTTCCTAGAAGAAAAAGTAACCATGGTTAAATTTTGACTCGGGTTAAGTTAAAGAATTTGGTGTAAGAGGCTGACCAAGGATAAGTTATGACCGTATTTGTAACTGAAGTTACGGTTTTATAATTTAAAAATGGAAGGGTTAACTACGGTTATATTTTAACCTTGACACGTGTTTGAATGTTATGGTTAGGGGACTTAACCTTAGTCAGCTGATATGTGGCAAACTAATCTTATGGTATAAATTATTAGCTAATAATATGATTTTCTACTTTAAAAGTTTATTTGAGATATGTAAATTCATATTGAAAAAAAATGAAAATTCTAACAAAGAATCAAATGAGATATGTAATAAGAATCAAGTGAGATTTTTATTTTTAAAAAATCAAAGGAGATTATTAGTTATTTTGTTGTTAAAAAAAATTGACACAAATCCTACACGATATGATTCCAGTGTTGTATAAATACATCGATAAAGAAGGTTAAAGCTATCTTTAAATCATGAGCGATATTATTAGAGAAAACATAAATAAATATTTATAAAACTTAAAAAAGTTTTAACTATATAGTTAATTTTTAATCTTAAAATGTGTTCAATTTTGTGGTAGGATTAACCTTAGTCAATTATTGCACCAATTATATGTCAAACAAATTATTGCACCAATCATAGGTACGATTTGTTTACTTAAATTGTGATTTGTTTCCATAAAAGTTGATTTGGGACAATATCTTAATTAATATCAAGTTAATGCTAAGAATAATTATACTTACCTTTTGAATTTTTGGGTAGAAAAAAAAAATTATGTAGAGACATTAATATTATAATAATAAAATATGATGGGCCATGTGGCGAGGTGGTAGGAAGGGGTAAAAACGAGGATTTTCATTGTCATAAATAAAACATATCTAAGCATAAATTAGAAATTTAATAAAAAGAATGGTAGAGTAAAAAAAACATTTTATTTTTTAGAATAATTACACTTTTAATTGATTTTGATAGTATTGTAGAACATACTGAGTTAAAGATGTTACACTTTGTTTGAATACAAGAAAATAGAAGGAAAAGAAGAGAAGACAAAGGAAGAGGAGACAAATTCTCTAGTAAATTTCAGAGATTTGGAATGAAAATATAGCTCATCTTCCCCCTACCCCTACGGCCCTACCCCTTTCCCTTCCTCGTCTTTCATTTTCATTCCATTGATCCATTGTTATACAAATAAAACATAAGATTATTTTAACGTAAGTGAACTTCTTCCTGTAACATTTATATTCCATTAATCTCCAATCAAGTAATGCAAATTTAATTTCATATGGAGTACTTCATAGAATAATATAACTTTGGTCAATTGTAAGTTTGTAACCAATGGTATGACACGAGTTATTTACTAATTTTTCAAGCAATACTTCGTACTTTACAAATTTATAAAAACTTAAATTCTATGTCAAATTGTAATGAAATTAAAACTAATTTCAAATAAGACCAAGCATACTTATCATTAGGTTTTTCTTTAGGGATTAAATGTTGACATAACTCATAAGGCATAACATTTTGCAAAAAAGTATAAAGACAGATAAACTAAAATAAAGAATGCTTAGATTTAAGTGATCCACTAAAATTCACTAATACTAATAATGTATTTTCATAAATATTAATGAGTTGTAACAGGTATATAGTATATTGCGGTTAAAAAAAAGTTGCTCTGAATTGACAACGTAGATTTGTGATATGATATGAAGCTTGCTTTAAGGATTCAATTTGCAAAGGGATGGGAAGGAAAAAGATAAAAGGGAGGAGGGGGAGGTAACATTCCATTTTCCTTCCAAATATCTCCAACGATAATGAGATTTTGTTTATTAAAAGGGGAATGAAAATGGATCCTTCCATTTCTCTTCCCTTCCCTCCTTTTGCATTAGAAATCCAAACAGTAAATAATATATCCCTCTTATTCTCTTCTCTAATTTTTCCTTCATTTCTCTCTATCCAAAGACAGTGTTAATAAAATACGAAGGAAGTTAAAAAAAAAAAACGCATAAACACATGGTTAGGTGATGTAATATCCCTGGTTTTATTTTTTTTTTTTAAAAAAATAAAGGTGATGTAATATCCCTAAATTTTATCCTTTAGTAACAAAAATAAAAATTAAAAAAAAAATAAAAATTCTGTAAATTTTATCTTTTTCCTATTCATTTTTAAAGAAAGTTTATACTCCGTACTTGATAGGACTACTAGATTAGATTATACTGACTACTCAATAAAGAAACTGTATGACAGTATGAATCTTTCTCCTTCTCCTTCTCCTTCTTAATTCTTTCGACAAAGTTTGCTATACTATGTGAGTTTTACTTAACTGTTCAATTCTGCTAATTTATTGCTTTTTTTTTTTTTAATTTATTTTATTTTATTTTATTTTCTTATTTTGGCAATTTTGTGCTCAATTATTGAATTTCGATTTGGTGAATTTATACCTTTCTCAGTTATTTCTAAAACCTTGATTTTTTTATGTTGTTGCTGAATTATGTAATTTCCTTTCTTGGGTTGATTTGATCGAATTTTATTGGAAATTCAAGTAATCTTGAGTATTTTGTTTCAGGGTTTAATTTAATTTAAATAAAATAAAGAACCAATTTGATTCTTGGAGGGTGTAATGTAGAATGTAAAAAATTTAAAAAATTAACTAATGATTAAGTAATTGCATAAACTATGAGTTGTTTGATTTGCTTAGTCAAAACCCATGTTTTTGTGTTTTAGAATGTTTGGGCCAATAAAACATGGAATTTACTTACTGTTGATTGATGTTATAAATTATAATGCTGTTTCATATATTATGCTGCTACTTTAAGCTGTGAATATTTGTATTGATTCTTTTAATGGATTTGTAGTTGCCTTATCTGTAAAAAAATCGAATTTCCGAACTTTTTGATAAATTCTGATTGAAGTTGATTGGTGTTCTACTGTTCTGTGTCTGTGATAATTTCAGAACTAAGCAAATCGAGGCGGTTTTGTGTGCTGTGAAGGAAGATGAATTTGCAGGTACCTTAGAATGGAAGATGATTCTGTTACTTTCAAATTTGTTGTTGCCTTGAATCCTTGATGTCACTGTTTTGGTTGGTGGTGTAGAATTTCATGTTTAGAAGTAGAATTAGTTTGATGTTGTAATAAATTTATTTATGTGTTCTTTTAACTAGTGGCGGATCTTGAAGAGTTGTTAATCTTGTTATGGCTTATTTCATATGTTCTCTATTGATTTTTTTGTATGATGGTGGCACACATGAATAGGAGAGAAATAGATAGAGATAAAAAGAAGAACATGTGACGGGGAGAGAGATAGAGAAAGTCAGAAAACACATTACCAACCAATATGGGTTCTCTATAGCTATGAAACTTTTATATCAGGAAATTGTAACAAATTAATAGAGATTGGAGGAAGTATGTAGATTATGGAATCACTTCACTTGTGTAAGTCATTTTTTGTCGAAATTGGTCCAATTACCAACCTGTTGTATTTTTATGTTCAACTTTGGATAGTTGCTGGAGCAGCCTGATGGTTCCTAAGAACTTGTCATTTTCTTGATATGTACTTGGTTGACAAATTAAATTTTTATCATACAAATTACTGAAACTTTTAGTTTGGCAGAAGGTGCCAAAGAGGGAGGAAGAAGAACCAACCGAATTATTGCATGAGCGTGATGGTGAGGATGGATCCACTGCATCCGAGGCTCAAACAGACTCGCCTTCATCTCTCCCAAATGAGGGTCACCGGAAAGTGACATGTGAAGACATTAAATTTGTGAGGATGATATCTGCGTCTATATTAATTTTTTAATAATTGGTAGATCATCGCCTCTCTAATTGTTCTAGATGTTATGTTTATGTTTACTCCTCATTTGAATCTCAATCAGGTCCAAGCTCTGATTGAAAGGTGTCTGCATTTGTACATGACTGAAGATGAAGTGGTAACCATGCTTGTAAATCAATTCAAATTGGAAAAACATTTTATAAATCTTGGTAAGGAAGTTCATGTATTGTTCATACTTTTTTTTTTAAACCAATCCAGTTATCCACTTGTTCAGTTGTCTGTGAAATGCTATACAAACTGTATCTGGATGTATCTACGTATTGACATTTTTTTTTTTTCAGTGTGGCAGAGATTGGAAGATGAAAATCCCGATTTTTTTAATGCTTACAATGTAAAGCTAACTTTGAAGAAGCAGATCATATTATTCAATCAACTGTCGGAGAAGCAGTTCCACTTGACAAAGAAAAGAGATTTCCATAATTCAAAGCAGCCTTCTTCACAAAATGGTCATAGTCACATGCTAGGTAAAATTTTGTGCATGAAGTAACCTTAATCTTCTTAATGAACGCGCTACCGCAGGATTTCAAAGTACATGAAGAACTTTTTTATTATATCGAGCTTAGTAGAAATTCATTTCCCTGTACACACCGCTAAAAAATCAAGGGAAAATTGAACCCTAGAGTAATTATAATCTTTCATCAACTTGCCTTAATTAGATTCATTTTTGCTGGACTTGTTACTCATTTCTTCTGTTTTTTGGTGCTGCAGTAAACTCGTCCTTTGGATATCTTCCCCAGCAGCCTTATTTTCCATCTACCGGTGCTACAGATATGGATTCATTGCCGTATGGGTCTCCATATCATGCGGTAGATGGAGTTCCTGCAGCAGGCAACTTCAATTTCATTAAACAGAATGGGTAAGGAAACCCTTTATTAGCCCATTTTCATAAGCACATGTGGTTTCTTTTTAATAATACCCTCTCTTCTTGATAGTGGTGATTGTTATGTTGTTCCTGGCTCCATTTACATTAGGAATGGTTCCATCAGTGTTGTGGTCGCAGATCATGTCTTACAATATTGATAAATAATGTGTTTACAAGATGGTTTTGTGAACTTCATATGTATTTCCACACTTCAATTGGCTTTTAATTTTTTCGAAAGAAGTTGTGGCTATAAGGTTGCTTATTGACCTGAATTTTAATTACTTGGCAAGTTGGCATCTTCAAATCCCTACCTATAACTAATATTAAAAAATACCTGTGCCCTTTTTGCTTGCACGCTGCTAGAATGGTATTTCATCCTCTTGTAGGACAAGGCTGATTGTTTTGAAGGTTATCATAGATCCCAGTTTAGAGGCTGCGGTTAAGTCCATGAGTAGTTAGACATTGCTGTTTGGAGAAAGAGGGGAAGGAAACGGGGTAATGTTGGGTGTGACGGTGACATATGCCAGTTATGGAAATTTATACATGTTTAGTTTTGAACTTGATATTGTTTGAGGTATCATGCAACAAAGAGTGATGAATTCTGCTATTGGCCTATTAATCCAGTTCTTTACTCTCTATCATACCTCTTCTTGAGGATTGTTGCATATATGCATGTGTCTTTCTGTAGCTTTATCAAAAAATTAACTGAAAGTGCACATTCCTAGCATATTTTCTCTTTTATTTGGTTGCTATATAAGTTATAATGCAGAAGCTTTGCACTTTTATGCCTTACTAACAAGTGTTTGTTGAGCAGAGAGGCTGCTAGTGGCAACCATGAGATGGATATAGAATCCTTTGATCAAGTCTCATATGAACCGCATGAGTTTCAGAGATCGAGTAGTCAATCAATAGAATTTGGTGCGAGTTTTCGGTCCAATATGTACAACATAGAAGGGTTCCAACCTGCTCTGGATGGGGGTGGTGGAATTTCTTTTGATAATCTTGTTTCACACCATAATCTAACAACCAATTTGACCAATATAGGAGGTGATATGCTTTACTTGTAGAGTTGTATCTGTACCTTCTCACTTGTACATTGAGCTCATAAATATGCTTTTGATCTTCTGATAGTATTGGTTTGATGGATAGTATTAGTCTGATGTTTAAATGTCTGTGCTTGTTGCTAATTCAACATTACTGATTATAGATAGGATTATCAGAAGAAATTGCTATACTGTTACACATTTAGTTCAATTGCGTTTCAGCCTTTTCTGGTATGTCATCTAATAATTTTGTGTTTTTTATCGATTCACAGATCTTGCAGCATTCCAGACCAACCAAAATTCCCTATTCCCAAATTCTGAAATATTAGATATCATGGGCGGGTCTTCTGATGAATGTGACATAGGTACTGTTTGCTGCTTGTTTCTTTCTTCTCATCATCTGCTCCTGTAGAAACTCACTTATTTGGTGCTTAGCTTGATAATATATATATTGTGCAACATTAAATAGATCTAATTGCCATATAAAATCTGACCATCCTGGCAATAAGATCCATGTAAATATGTAATGTTGCACAATATGCATCTCTACTTCCGCTGAGAACCCAAAAGACTGAACACAAACTTTTAAATAAAACGAATGTTCAGTTACTGAACATCCGTTATAAAGTGACAATAAAATGTGCAAAAGTTACACTAAAACGCACAAAAGTTACCCTGACATATATAAGAGTTATTTATGCTTCATTGATAAATTTGACAAAAGTGACACTAAATTTGACAAAAGTGACACTAAATCTGACAAAAGTGTACCCGATGTACAGTAAATTACTGAAAACCGGATGTATACAAAATTTTTCCAAGAATGAATCTAAATAAATTTGAAGAAAAATGGATTTGAAAAAATGAAGATATTCACTTGGCAAAGGGATGGTAAAGAAATTTTGGGTTGCTTCATACATGTTAATGTCACTGTTCCTGGCATGCTTTCTTTTCTGAAAGAGAATCTCCAATAGGAAGATAAAATATTATGTTGCAGGCTGCAGCTGGCAGCTTGATTATGTACAGAATGCTGTAATGCCGTGTTTTCCTTTCCCCATTTCTTACTTCGCTGTAAGTAATTGTTGGAATTATTCTGTTATTCTTTTTTCAGCTCAATACTTCATTGCCGATGAAGTTCCCTATCCAGAACCCCTATTTGGAATTGACAAAGGTAAATCATAGCTGGGTGAACTGGGTGATGATAACTGTACTGACCTCGTGATTGCAAACTACATAGGACTGGACGACTGGTATAAAAGTAAGAGATAATGACACCAGAAATCTGAATTGAGGAAGTGAGCTGTCAAATAGATATTCAATTCATTGTTGAAGAAGCTGATTAAACTGATGGACGTTTACAAAGTTTTGGATACTATTTATACTTAACTTCATTGAGCGAAGCTCTCATTCTTTGACATGCTCGGCAATTGTATCTGCTTGGATAATATGCTTGGTGTGCTCTTGGCTTTGCTTTTGTTTGAGGGGGCTGGAATGTCGACTGGTTTTCTACTCGTATATTTTGGAAGTGGTGATATGGGCTCGATTGTGTCTGTAATACGTAGTACTTTTTCATTGCTGAAATCAAGTCGGCCAGTTGAACTTTGAGAAGTTCAGTCATCTATGACCTATTTGTCCAAGATACAAGAAGAAACCTGAAACAGATTCAGGGGAACTATTACACGGATAGGGTGTAATTTATACTGATATTAAGACTTGTTTTTTTTTTTTTTTTGCGCTGTGCAATTTATACCTAATTGCAAAATAAAACATGTTACTCTTACAATGAAAATTTTCCCGCTTAATAGCAAAATACTTCCTTGAAACAACTACAGTGATTGTTTATCTATTGTTAGTTTGCTGTAGTCAAGGCTGGGTTTTGTTTATCTATTTCAAGGAGTTCATTTTTTTTTTTGAGGCAATCAAGGAGTTCATTTGAATGTGTATTGTTGCTTACATTGCTCCATGTTTGAGAGAGTGAAAAGAGCAACAGAAAAAGAACATGCTCAGGTTGCAAGCCAACTAAAATTGGGATCGCTCAAATTTTTTCTTTCTTCCCAACAATCACTTATAAAGTTATACTACGGACTTGTTCTGATTTACTGAACTGAATGTTTTATGAGAAAAGGAAATTAGGAACTGAACTGAATTTAAGCTCAAGAGAACAGGCCCTACGTAGTATACAATGTGTAAATAGTTGATGGCATTAAAAAATGTTTAAATGATTATACTAACGGTAACACCATATCTATGTTCTCGGGTACATAATATGTGTGTTTTTTTGCAAGACCAATTATTTGAACTCTATAGTTGGCTTGGGACTCAATGTGAATTCCGGTATATATGTCAAGAGTTTTTTGAAAGCTACGAAGGCCCCTTTTGGTTGAAGGGATTTGGCTAGAAAAGAAAAGAAAGGAAAAGGTTTTAATATGTTCCCATGTTTGGTTTGATGAATGATATGAAAATTTAAAGGAAAGGAAGGGAAGTGAAAGGAAAGCCTCTTTACAAATTTTCAGCTTTTCTTTCCTCCCAAATTTGAAGGAATTCGACTGGAAAGAGAAATTAAAAGCATATTTCCTTTCTCTTCCCTACATTACATTTCATTTACCAAACATTGGAAATAAAATCTCCTTCTTTTCCTTTCTCTTCCCTTCCTTCCCCATCCTTTCCTTTCTCTTCTCTTCTTTTCCTTTACTAACAATGAACCAAACAAAGCCGAAGTGAAGGCAAAGAGAAATGGAGTCGTGCACCCTAGTGAAGGTTTTCATGTTTTCATCACTCAACTTAATTACAATTTACTCATTTTATTTTGGGATTTTTTTCCTAATTAATTGTTGATGAAGGTAGAATACGAGCTTACTAGTTTAGTAGTCCTTGTATTATAAATTTAGGAAAAGGCTACAATATCAGGATTTTAGAAATGGCGTCCCAATGTACATGTTCTTTAAATCGCTCCATTATTCCTATTGACAATGAAAATTATGTTAATAATCTAACCAATAATCATTAGGGCTTTGACTAGACTACTACTCTATTAGTTAGTCAAGACAACTCAACAAGTAGTATTGCAGACAAGTCAATTACATGCATGTATCTAATTTTCATTCTCAATACAAATCAAGCTTTCAACATCAAACACTGGAATTTTTTTGTAGGTTAAATTACTGAAAAATATTACATACTCAAGAAATTTCAGAATAGCCCATCTAATTAGAAATACAAAGCATAGATCTCATTATACGTAAAAATTATCATTAATATGTGTTTGATTGACTATGGGCCTGTTCAGATTTACTTAATTTCAGTTCAGTTCAGTTCAGTTCAGCTCCAATCAGTTCAGTTCAGTTCAGTTCAGTTCCAATCAGTTCAGTTCAGTTCAGTTCAGCTCTTAATTTCCCTCTCACATAAAATATTCATTTCAGCTCAATTCAGTTCAGTTCAGTTCAGTTCAGTTCCAATCAGTTCAGTTCAGTTCAGTTCAGTTCAGCTCCAATCAGTTCAGTTCAGTTCAGCTCAGTTTAGTAAATATGAACAGGCCCTATATGAAGATGGAGATTCAAGAACATTGATAGTTTCAGGAGTTGTTTGATTAATTCATGTTACTATGCACTAAGTCATCATGTAAAAAATCATGCTCCCTTCCCAAAATGACAACCACATACTTACAAATTGTAGAAGGGCTCATAATGTAATTTGCGGTTGTTTGATTGACACAATATTTTTTTTTTTTTTTTTTAATTTGTGTGTTGAAGAGGGGCAAAACCCCGTACAAAATAATACAGAAAAATTAAGCAACTGACGTGGCAAAGTCACTCCTATGATATTCTCATGACGGAAATATATAGATGAATAATGGTTCCCATGCATGGTATTAGATATTAATTGTCCACATGTTTTTCTCTACAAATTTGCTTACGTAGTATTTACAGTGATCATGTAACCAATTCTTGAGAGTATGATGGTTGAAATATTAAAATTAAAATGGTGCATAAATTTGGTGACAAATAATTTGAGAGATGATTACAATTTAACATGTTTAATGCACATAAAATGGGTTCGGAGTATACAATAGATTAGTGACAGTGTGGTGGTTAACAACTCTTTTATTACTCCCTCCGTCCCCAAATGATAGTCCTCTATGAGCAAATTTAAGTTTCAAAATGTTCACCCCATTTGCTTTTTCCAACAACAATTAATTTTAATTTTTTATACCAAAATTCCCTCAAATTTTGCAACAATATTTGTGCAAATTTAACTTTTTCATACTTTTATTACTTTCTCTTTCTACTTTTTTGCATACCCAATGTCAATTTACTTTTTCAATGTACTTTTACTATTCTTATTTGTGTTTACTAATTCCCGTGAAAAATGTCCAATGTCCATAAGAGACTATCAAAAGGGGACGCAGAGAGTAGTTTTTTCGATCATTTGATATTTTTCTTGCTCATGTTAAAATATATATTAAAAAAAAATTAAAAAAATAAAAATAAAAAATAAAAAACCCTCGTGCACCTGCAATCGATATATTTAAAATATTTAATGTAGCTAGAAGCCTAGAAACGCAACTAGCCAAAGTAGGCATAACATCATGGAATTGTAAAAGGCAGCCAGATATCTTTTATAAGTATTTTATTTATTTGCTGTATTTATTCAAATATTTTATTTTTGTGATATGCTTAAAGAAAGGCAGCCATGTTGGAACAACAAACAAAAGCACCCATGCAGCCAGTTTAGAAATGTAGGATGAATAAATGATGGCAAACTTTGCTGTGCTGCCCTTATTATCCTATTCTAAATTTGATAATTGAAGCACGAGCCTTGAGTATTAATATTCTAAACTAAATAAAGGCATTACACAACATACATAAAATAAATAGGATAATCAATTTCCACTAATTTTAATTGACATACAAATCACACAGTTATTATAAAAATATAACTTCTTTCATGAGAGGATTTCTTATTATTTTCTTTTACTATTGGTAATCATGTTATACTTAGGGCCTGTTCACTTCAACTTAATTTCAATTCAATTCAGCTCCAATTAGTTCAGTTAAGCTCCAATCAATTCAGTTCAGTAAATGTGAACAAACCCTTAATAGTTAAAAAGTATCAGAGTAATGACTTCAATAGCATTGTTAGGATTATGACTGTAAACAAATTCAAACATAAACTTCGCATATTTTATTAGAAGATACATATAGATGAGACAAGAAAGTGAAAATGTTGCAATAAATGCACTAAATTAAGAGTGTTTTCCTAATATATATATATATATTCAGAATTGACTATACTCATATATTTATATATTCATCTTAGCTCGAACTTCTAAAAATCCGAAGAGCACACAATCTTAGAATATCCTTAATCAGTCATCCTAAAAATCTTTTTTTTTTGGAAGGAATCCTAAATCTACTTAAAATAATAGGAGTATTAAATTAGAAAATACACCGTACCCTTACTAAGGGTTAATAATAAAAAAAATACTCTTAGAGTCTTAGATCGACGGCCAAACATCTTCAAAATTTAGTGGCGCAAATCTAAGGGCATGACACTTCCTTTCTCAGTACCAAACACACTTGCTGGAAATTTCCAAGAAATTTTACATTATTATCTTTAGGATATTATTATTCAAACTTCTAATAATAGAAAAAAATTCTACACCTGAAAATTCCTATATAAACATGAGGCACTAACCTTCAACATACCAAAACCTAGTACATTTCCAAATATATCCCAATATAACCACTTCATCAAGTAGGAAAAAACATATACCATTTTAAGAGGTGAAAAAGATGGCTAGTGCAAGTGCAACTTCTGCTTCTCAACCTATTGCTTACTTTCATCCAACCCATTGGGGTGACCAATTCTTACAATTCACACCTCTCGATAAGGTTCATTTAATTTATCCTTTATTCTTCGTCGTATCTGTCAGAAGTATAAGCTAATAATCTTGCATGAGTATGATCTTATTGTATTGTTCTCTGCAACTTATTTTTGTTGAGATTGATTTATAAAACAATAGTAGTTTTTGTTTTACTAATATTTTTTTTGCTACATTAACCCTGTTTTTCTTTTTAAATTTTGTACAAGAGCGAAGATGCAACCTAATATTATTCTTATCAACTTTTTCGCCCTAAGCTAAAAAAATTGTTATTAATTTTAAGTAAACAAACTAAAAAAGAATAACCTTATATGAGTAATCAAACTTTTTACATGTATCTATTGTATGAAAATTTTAACAAACTATTATAACCAATTGGATGATATAGGTAACCCAACTTGAAAAGGAGCAAGAAGTTGAACATCTAAAACAGGAAGTGAGGAAAGAGCTGCTTGCAAGAGTTGCAACTGTTGACAAGCCTTTGGAGCTGCTCGATTTCATTGAAGAAATCGAACGTCTTGGGTTGGCATACTACTTAGAGAAGGAAATCGAGGAAGCTTTAGTTCAAGTCCATGAAAACTACCATGACCAATGTGACAAAGATGATTTGTACCACGTTGCCACTCGATTTCGAATCCTCAGGCAACATGGCTATCATGTGTCAAGTGGTACGTAACAAACAATATAACAATCTTCTTACTATAAAATGAATCTTTTCTACGTGTCATATATAACTTTTATAGTACAGTATATCCAAGTGTATAATGGACATTTAGTAAAAATTGACAACCTTTGATTTGTTGATTTTACTAATTAATTGTGAATCAAACAGATGTTTTCAAGAAGTTTAAGAATGAGCAAGGAGACTTCAAGGATTGCATACTCAACGATGTTCCGGGCCTCCTAAGCTTGTACGAGGCATGTTATGTACGTATACATGAAGATGAAATCCTAGACGAAGCTATCGTCTTTACCACCACTCACCTTAAACTTATGGTAGATAAGTTGAGCTCTCCTTTGGCCGAACAAGTTGCTCATGCCCTAGACCAACCTCTTCACTATGGCTTTGTTCGACTAGAGTCAAAGCATTACATAGGATTTTACGAGCAATTTGCTTCTCACAACAAAACGCTACTCAAATTGGCTAAGTTAGATTTCAACTTACTCCAATTGTTGCATAAACAAGAATTCCAAGATATTTCCAGGTAATGCATATCGTTTTTACCACTAGGTCAAGACCTCATTATTACGGAGGACGATGATTTTGTGCTAACATGCATTAAATTTGATGTTATATTAGTTGGTGGAACGATTTTTACCCGAAGGTACCATTTGTGAGAGATCGATTGGTGGAGGCTTACTTCTGGGTTTTGGGATGCTATTATGAGCGTGAATATTCATCTGCAAGAAAATCATTCATCAAAATTTTCATGATTGTGCAAGTTTTTGACGACGTATTTGATGCATATGGTACCTATGACATTCTAAAACTCCTTGTTGAAGCAGTTCAAAGGTTTGTATATAGACTTTATTAATCAATTAAATAAAAAATTTTACATTGGTCGATTGAAATATGACAACCATGCATAATATTTTAATGATTTTGTTGTTCATAATTGACATATTTTTCATACATTATTGTACTAATATATACTATTTATTAAATTTCTTAGGTGGGACTATAGCTACATAGCCAAGCTGCCAGAATATTTTGATTGTTGTTATCAAAAGCTTCTTGAAACAGTAGATGAAGTGGAGAAGGAACTAGCTAAAGAAGGAAGATCACAAGGTGTAGAATGTTATAAAGAACGGGTATGTTCGGATCAAAATTATCTTACATTTTTATTTGTTATTACAACGAACCCACCTTAAGTCCATGTCTAATATATATGTATTGCAGATGAACCGTGTTTGTGAGGCATGGCTTGAAGAAGCAAAATGGTGCGGCCAAAGGTACACCCCAGGGTTCGACGAGTATGTAGGAGTAGCTAAGATCTCGATTGCCCAAATTCTAGGGTTTGTTTCATCAATGCTTGGCATGGGATCCGTTGCAACCAATGAAGGAATTGCATGGGTGTGCCAAGAACCTATGCCTACATTGGTAGATGCTTCACATGTCATCTTTAGGCTAAAAAATGACCTAGGCAGCACCGAGGTATGTAATAATTAATCATTTTATCTGCCTTTTACCTGACTCACCCCACTGACATCCTGTTCAAATCTTTTTATAATTTTTTTTTGTGCCCTCGTTTATGCCAAAGCTAACACATTAAACGTGCTAAAATATTGCAGTTCGAACAAAACAGCAGAACTCATGTTGTGTCGTGTATCCAATGCTACATGAAGGAACATGTCGACGTGGATGAGGAACAAGTTTATCAAATCATAGAGAAGAAAGTGGATGATGCATGGAAGGATTTTAACCAAGCATTGCTTCGACCATATGTTATCCCAAAACCTTTGAATGATCGAATTCTCCATCTTACTCGCGCTATAATGGTTTTCTACAAGGACAGAACTGATGGCTACACCATTGTTAACCAGATCATACAAGATAAAGTTGCATCAGTCCTTGTTCATCCTATCCCAATGATATAATTAAGATTATTATTACAACTATATGTTTACTATTTTGCTGAATAAAGATGTGTTTTCGGGTAGTTAGATGGATGGATTTTCCTGGCTTTAATCAGGAAATTCATTTGTTTATTTAGTTGTATAACCAAAAAATTTCGGTTGCCTTTTGGCATTAATAAATTACTTCATGAATATATGTATTACCTTTGTTCTTTATTTATTACAATAGTGATTATATTGGGGTTTTGCACTATTATCAGTTTATCACTTTGCCTTTGACCATTTTTTTAAATGTGCTTTTATTTATAGTAAAATGTACTTTTAATACAGTGTTGCAGGAATTTATAAATTTTGACTTTTTTGCATTTTTTTCAAAATGTTTGTCTAATGCATTATGTTTATGGACACATGTTAAGTTACAAAAATAAATAAGAGTATTTTTGTAACAGCTTTATTGTCAAATTAAAAGAAAAGAAAACCCTTTAAAAAGAGATCAAATATGGGAATGGTAAACCCTAAAAAGAAATACCAAGCTTAATCAATTTGGAATAATTAAGTTTAGAAAGATTCTATTTTATTTGTTAATGAATCAAGGAAATGATTCTTAGTTTTCAATGAAACTTTAATACTACTATAAATAAGTAATCTTTTAGGTTTTTTTTTTTTTTTTTTTTTTTTTTGGTGTTTAGAGAGCCACAAGGACGGGGTGAGAATCGATCACCCCGGATCTCCTAGAACTGGAGGAAAGCTCTAACCACTTGAGTTATCCCCCACTCTCATCTTTTAGCCGTTTTTGGTCTTATTGTGTGTCCGCTGGCAAATGTTAGTGAATTTCGTTTACTTTTCCCTTTTTTTTTTTTTTTAAGATGAAAGGTACACAATTACTAATGGTCTCCTAATCATAGGAAATGACCAAAAGTAGTTAGTGATTTCCCTATTTCAGGAAAAGGCCCAAAGTCAATTATAATACTATTATGGAGTACGTACTTATAGACAAAGACGCTCTTGCATAAAAAAATATATACATAAATAGACGAAGACGTTTAAAGATACTAATGATCATTAACAATACTAATGATCATTGTGCATAATAGTACCTAATACCAAACGTTTAAAAAGAAACGGAACAAGGGTAATTTTGGAGGAATTTGCAATTAATTTGGATAGGACAAAGGAGAACATTGTCTGAGATTTAGATGAATAAAGAGAGAAAATGATTTTTTTTTTTTTTAACCTTTCGAATTTAAGAGCTTCAAGGTACTTTTCAATGGTGTCTTCATTCTTGTGAGAGAATAATTTAAAACGTAACATTCAAAATATAACACATATAATATGTTCTCATATAAAATGTGTTCTCAGTCTTTGTTCTTAGCTTCTTTGACCAGGCTCCAGTCCAACCTTGGCTTCTTTACTCTTATCTTGTTGATCAACTTCTTTCATCTGTTCGTCTTGGAGATCCATGTCATTGTTCTGATCTTGTTGGACCTCCATCTCATTATTCTGGTTTTGTTGGAGCTCCAACACACTATTCTGATCTTGTTGGAGCTCTAGGACATTGTTTTGATCTTGTTGGAGCTCTAGGACATTGTTTTGATCCTGTTGGCGCTCGGGTACATGGCTCAATTCTTGTTGGGGCTCAGGTTCTGCACTTATGTCTTGATGGAGCTCAAGTGACTTCTGCTTTTCGAGCTGGGGCCTACCTGCATTGTCATGGTGGAACCTTACCACAATGCAGGTGATATTGTCAGCACTACCACGGTTGAAAGCAGTCTCTGTTAATTTCCTAGCAGCTGCTTCGGGTTCTTCCTCTGCCCAAGCAATTGAAACAGCATCCTGACCACAAAGCAAGCACAAACCACTTCAGTTAATTGGTAGAAAACTTTGAATACAATCTGATGCATTTGGTAGAAAACTATGAATACAAATCTGATGCAACAAACGGAAGACACTGCATAAGTGAGCTAATGGCTAACAACAATAACTTGGAATACAAATAAATAACAGAAAAATGGCCCATAATAAAGTATCCTCTTCAAAGTAGAAACTAGAATCACTAAAAGATTGATAACATAAAAACACAGAATATTACTCTTTTACATGTAAGAAAGAGTCTGCTCAAATTGACACATTTAACATACATAATTAAAAGTAGCCACCCTTAATTTTTAAAAGATCGATATTTCTTTTAGAACATAACCAGAAATTCAGAAAATTAGCATATAGCAAATTAATTGTCAAGAACAGAGCATACCTCATTTGGGACAACATCCCAAAGGCCATCACTGGCAAGCACAAGTAATTCAAGTTCTTCATTGATCTCTTGTTCCTGAGACAGTAAACTAATCATTAGTGATGATTCAATGTAAACTTCCTACACTGCTACACCCACAAAGAAAAATCACCACAAATTACACTATTATTTAAAGGTACACAAACAAACATAATTCAAATAATCAGAATAGTTGACAGTCCACATTATAGAAGTCTGAACACCTTCAGAAGAATGAAATCAACATGGGACGCCCTTTACATCAATTATATCCATGAATTTATAGTCCCTCACAGTCCCAAACCAACAGAAGGACGAGAGCCCAATCCATCAGAAGATTAATAAAGAAAAGATACCCAAGATGCCAAATTCAAGTCTACTTAGAAAAAAAAAAAAAAAGAAAGAAAAAAGAGAATCACATTTGAAAAAGATGGAAAACATTGTCCAGGAGGAAGATGGATTACCACAGACATTAGATAGGATATCCCGTGTAAAGGCTAACAGAAGCTAATTGATACCTCCATGACTTCACTTATGACCTTACACCAAAGTTTGGGTCTAACCAAAAGTTTGCTATATCAATAAATCAAAAGAATTAAGACACAACAGAGACTACACTAGAAAGAATTAAGACACAACAGAGACTGTATTAGAAAGAAACATTTATCTGAACCTCAATATCATTGTTCATAACAGTGATATGTACCCTACTCAAGAATTTTTTTTTTGCAGATTTCACCAACCATTCTGTACGATCAGTGGATGATGTTCAAACAGTCAACCTATATAGTTGTCAGGTCTTAAGAGTTTTACCTGAATTTCAGGTTCTGCCACAACAAATTGTTTCAACATGCGATTGCCAAAAGCACGAGACATGGCTAATACACCTCCAACTCTCCAAGTCCCTGAAAAGGCAATATAAAGGTTAAATGAGGTGCTGATAATGAAAATTAACATTTACAGACTCGATGCTTGACAACACTTCAAAAAAGAATTGTAAGAGATTGAATCACACATGTTATCTATACAGACTTGCATCCGTACAAGTTTCGAAAATTTAACTAGTTGACAAATTTGAACTCATTTTAGTAAGATGGATCTTGTTGTAAAGGTGGAGTGGAGCCAAGTATAGCTCACAATAAGCCAAATTTGTAGATAATCTTGCTCCCATTAAACAAAGAAGAATCACAAACAGAACAAGTTGCAAATAAATTTACAACTGCATAATTAACAAATATCAAAGCAATAATCAAATATCAGCGTCTCCCAACACAAGTATATATCTAATCAAGGTACAGGATAAATCATCTCTCAGATTGTTACTTTTCAATACTTCACAATTTCCCCAGTAATCTCTCTATTTTTTCAACTAGTATAAGTCTCAAAACTACCACATACCAGAAACACAACAACACTGAATGCCTAATAGCTCAACTTAGGTCACAGACTGATATCAATCTGTCAATTTTTAGTGGACGAATTTCACTATTCATTGGCATTTGGGTTATACTAGACTAAATTAGCACTGCTGATAAAACTGCATGCGGTTCTAATTTCTTGTGCAGATAAACACTCATTGCATAGGATTAATGGTTGGCTGGAAATACCGTCTTATAGCAAAGTAGGCACTAAGGCTGCAGATATCCACTTCCTCCCCAACCACATAAGGAGCTGAAACCTCTTTAGAGGCATTGGCACGATATCAGCAAAAGAAAAAGGCAGCCAAATGGCAGATAATCAGTAAGCAACTCACCTGCAGGATCATTTTCCAATTTCCATACTGCCAAATGCAAGGCTGAATGAAAACTATCAGAAACCAACTGCTAATATAATGACGCTAGTGTAAGTTCAGAAGTCACCACTCAGCCAAAATAACTATGAATTAAGAGTCTAAGTAGTTCAAGGGCAAGTGGCAACTCACTGGAAATACAAATTGCAAATCAAACAATTACCTTCGTCACAGCAGAAAGTCCAAATAGGCCTATACGAAACTTTCTTTTGGAAACCATTCCAAAACCTTTTGTTGAATGATACAGTATTCATTCCAAACCGTTTTGTTAAATGATACAGTATTAAACCACCAAAATATCCAAAGGAGAATTTGAGAAAGGTTATCATGATTCAGAAATTTGAGAAAATAACTACCACACAGGTCAACAAGACAGCCTATCTAATATTCTGTTACATCCTTTATCTCCTTTCTTTCTACAGGGCAAGGTATCTGATAATCTGATGTATCTACAGCTTAGCAACTGCAGAAATCTCTAGGGAACCAACCAACACCAATCGATCTTCAGTAACACAAGATATGCAAGGAATAAGAGACAAACTCCATAATTGGTACACAAGACATCTACAACTCTAAAAAGAGAGAGAATATGTTAAAAAAGAAAAAATCTCAGATAATCATGCCCAAGAAAAAAGCTATGCACCTAGCACATAGCACCGCAGCAGCATTTCTTGAGAACACACCAATCTAGAAAAGACATTTTCTTATATGATAGATGTCCCTTTGAGCAGCCTCCCCAAAAAGATCAATTTGGTCATCAGGCAATAATTATACAAGGATGATAGAAATCTATAGAGAATTAAAAGTCCTCTGATAAATGTTGATCTCACCTGCCCACATTACAACACCACCTGCACTCTCTATTCTCTTCCGCTCATCAAGTCTGTTTGGCTTGTGATCTTCAGAAAGGGCTATTGCTGTTCAGATAAAGGACGTAAAATATCAAGGACCTCCAAATCCATTCAACATAGGCTAAAGACAAGAAATGAACAGTAAAATATTTATGTTGCACAAACATGCATAGCACATAATCATATAAGGATGTACCCTATATATAAGACAGCTTATAATCATTTTTCGGAAAGCTTACAAATTATTGCATCAAAAAAAGGTTTTGCTAAATGAGCAAGAACTTCATTTGCTTTGCATGGTCACTCCATTAATATCCACATGAAAGTACATTCCAACTTTTGAGCACTCTTCTTTATCTAGAATTTTCAATTTCAACATCACCTTTAAGTCAAAAGGTCAAAGAAAAACAAATCAAAATGGAGCTTCTCTTTTGTTTCATTAGAAAATTCTTCTCTCTTTTTAAATTATACGGAGTATCATTTATCCCAGCCATACAAGTGACAAAGATTCATTGGCTATGTACACCCTGCAAACATTATTTCTAATATTTTAGTTGAGTTGGTTCAGAGTTTAATGTTAATAGCCATCTCCAGTATATTAGGAATAATCAAATCCCAAAAGTCCTCTTTAGTAAACCAAGATACAGTTTTTTTTTTTGAAAGAACCAAGATACAGTTTAGTTACTGTAGCAGTTTTCAAAATTACTGGGGATATTTCAAGAAACATGATCTCCACCTCATACAATCATAAATAATTTTCATTAAAAAGCAACAGGTTTTTTTATTTTCACAAAAATACCATACAAGAATACACTGGAAACTACTTTGTATTCCACAAATTTTAGCAAAACAAATATTCACACATTTTACCTTTTCCAGCCTTCGATATTACTGTGCGTGAATCTCCAACATTAGCAACATAAAGATGGTTTTCAACGAGTACCGCTGTTGAAGCTGTGGACCCATCGTCCCTGAATGTATCCTTTTCAGAATCCAAGAACTCCACATCAGTTTTCTTGTATGTTTCACCTGGGGCATTGACCACTTATCAGATAACAAACAGGATATAGTTTCAGCAAAAGCAAAGCACAATCTGTTTTTTTATTTTATAAAGATGGGACAAGAGTTTCTTCTATGAAGTAACTTCTTATGTTCATATAACTTGAAATTAAATATAAATGTACATTTTGAGCCTCTATATTATATGTCAGGAATTATATTACACATTGGCACATGAACAACGTACACAACTACCACATGCAAGTAACCTAATTAACAGTATCCATTGGAAACCAATCAAGAAAAGTGGCCTTCTTAACAGTTGAAAGATACAGAAGTTTATGAAATATGCAACTGTACGTTCATAGAAACAATGCAGCCACATGAGCACCAATATTCATTCAACACACAACAGACAGCGAAATAGGAACGTACTTATAGCCACTTTAGTGTCCTCAATAAATTTTGGATGTTTCATGAGATTCTCAAAGAGATAATCCTTTAAGTACTCAGCTGCACGAGAACCACCATGACCTACACAACAAATAAATTTGTTAACCATAGATCCCATAGGAAATTTTCACTTTCCTTGGTACTTGCTATTCCTGGCAATAGTACCAAGTACATAGAACCTAGCACAACACAAGTCATAAACTAACTCATAACAGGCATATATAGTTAACGCTAATTATAATTGAATAAATTCCTGCCATGTACTGTACCAGCTAAAATGCACAGCATTCCTACAGAATTGCGTAAGTTAATAAGAATGTGGCAGCACATAAAAATTATAAATAGTTTGGCCTAGTCATGCAGTAAAAGAGCTGCCAAATTTAAAGATATTAAGATGCAACTTTTAAAAACAATTGTAAAATATAAGGTTAATAGAAAAAATATTTCTGATTCAGTACAGACACCATTATGCTTATCACATCATAAGTAACAAAGCAAATAAAGCTATTCCATGTTGAACCATATACCACAGATACAAACAATCTATAGTATAATCCAATGCTTTTAACTTAATTTCCTTTTCTCCCTTCTCTCAGGTTCACTTTCCTCAAGTTGAAATTCCAACAATCTATCCTCCCTCATCTGGAAACTTTTTTCTCTTCTCATATGCAACTTGTTGTAAGCTCCAGCATATATCACCTTAAAGCGGGCCAAATTGTCAAGTAGAACCATAGACATACAGTAACAAAACTCTGTCAAGAAAGCAGCAACTCCACATCTCATGGGTCTAAATTGGACCTCACAGCCATAGCTGCAGTAATTGACTAGAGGAGAAATCTACAACTTGATATGCCATTCAAGAGAATCAAGACTGAGACATACTACTTCCTCCGTTTCTTCATAGAAGCATCACTTTCTACATAAGGAACCTTCAAATCTGATGCAACACTTTCTTTTTAAGTATATTAATTCTCTATATCTCTCTTATATCACATTGGTACTCTTTTTTCTTACCCTCTATCTCTCTCATAGTCTCATCTCCAAAAACTGACAAGAAATTCATGTCATCTAAAACGAAATGGAAAAAGATTACATTTAGACATACCATTTAGCATCTTATCTACTTGTGATGAAAAAACCAAAAAATAAAGTTCCAAACTTTGAAGCACCTACAATATGAATACAAGTTTTTAAGAGCTCAACAATGTTAATATGTGCAATGACTTGCAGAATGCATCTACATTTGCTTCACAAAATGGCCTTTAAATCACTAAAAGGTCTTGACCGGACAAAATCCTACCGCTACACTCTTTAACTAATTCAACTAACAGTACTTACTGTATTATCTATGTTGATCACATGTGAATAACCTTCGGCATATCTACCGGCTAACTTAATGAGACTCTAGAATAAGAGCCATCTCTTTTATCTCAACGTAATAATAAATTTGCATTTATTGATTGAATTTTCCTACTTATCAGAGATCCAACTTAAAGTACACATTAACTTCGTGCAATAGAATCTTTAGCATAAAGGTGGAAAGAGAGAGGAGGGAAGATATGCCCTATACTAAGATTACTAACAGGCCGCAAATACACAGCTTCAATGTCAAAGACATTCAAGGTAATAAAAGCTAATAAGTACTGCAGAATGCGGCAATCAAATTCACATACTGCAAAAGAAAGATACCTAACCCCAAAGTATGATAAGAGTGAATGAGGCTTGAGAGGATAATATGCAAGATGCATCTAAACATGCACTTTAACATGGTTCAAATTCTTCAAAAACAGAATGCTATAAGCGAGCTGCAAGTATAGAATATCTGACCATCAAAAATTCCAAAGAGGCACACAGTCTTCCCATTCTTTTTAGACATTTTGACATCAAAAAAATCTTCCATGCTAGCTCTCTTTCCCCGGAAGCTTGAATATCCACAGCTTAACTTTCCATCTTCACTGTCACACAAGAAGAAAATCAAGAAGTACAATGCAACTTAATAACAGAAATGAAAGAATAATTTATTCAAAATGTAATACTATAGCAGAAAGATAAAAAATCAACACATTAAGAAATAACATTGGCACATCAAAGTCCTATTGTCAAACAGGCTTTGAAGAAGGAGAACAAATAAAAAATCGAGTCCAATTTAATCTACATAAATGCCACAATAAATTTTTTTATTCTTTTTTAAGTTAACTGTGGATAGTCATGTAGAGCAGGAGAGCCTTTTTCTAATGACTCATCCAATGCAACACTTTGCTTATAATCATGAAAGGATGGGAACAAACACCCAATTGTGCAAAGTAAATGATAACATTAAGGGGTGAAAAAATACCTAAACAGGAAAACACATAGTTATAGAGGTCCAGGCCTTTCAAATGCCAATTTCTAAGTGAGGTCAAGCTTTTAAGCCTGTACCTACTTGGATGCTATGCCAAAATACACTGTTTAATGTTTTCTGCAGAATGTGTGCCAAAGAAGTGCTCTTTCATTTCAATACTACGAAATACATCTTAAAATAACAAGAAAAATCCCCTTACACAAGGAAAACATCAGAAAACAATGATACCTTTGTCTCTTGATATAAGAAAATTGTTTTAGGGGTAGCTTTCAAAAATTGTAAATAAGAAGAGGACTTGTCCATTGTTAACCAAAATTAAGGGGCGTGCTGTGTTCATTCAACCCAAGTATGATGTGAAACCTTAATTCAAAGCTATGAAAGCACTACTAACAAGATCAGCTATAATTCAGGAACAACTGGGAAATAGGTGGCTAAATTTGTTGAGGCGACCCTAGGAGCCATTAATATTTTTAAATTAAAAAAAGGATGTAAAATTAGACATGAAACAAACAATAGGATGCTATAAAATTCAATGAAAGCCATGTTTGGTAGTGACCAGTAGACCTGTGACATAAACTTGCTAAGCCCCTATGCCAATAAAATAATACAAAATAAGATAGTCATAAACAGCAAAGGCATTAAAATATTCTCTTTTCAGCCCTTGGAAGAGAATTGGAAAAAGAAAAAAAATTTATTCATGGTCACTACTAGTATTCATGATAAGTGATTCACCACCCGAAAACAGTGAGATAACTCACCACAGTCAATAGTCTCATCCATAAGGAAGTGGAAGTGGTAGTGTGAGCTATAAGCATAAGTGCATAACAAGTACAAAAATGGAGAGCGTTCAGATAGTAGCTTTATTAAACTGCATAACATTTTCCATGATCAGAATAGAACCAGAAGAATCTACATCAGAAATGCCATATGCTTCACCTAGTTTAATTATAATCAACAATAATCAGCAATGACTGAGATTCAAATGTAACAGAAAACATCAACTTGACTATCTAAGCAATCCTTTGCCATAAACAATTATTTACACTGATACTTGTAATATACAGCCTGTCATTAAGTTCTACACAATCAAGTTCCTGCATGGAATGTATAAAAATTCTTGAATATATCTGCACAAAGATATTCACCTTTTGCATCCACCACTAGCATAGCCACCATTCTCCCCTTTCTCTGGCAAGACACCCACTACGGAACCCCGATTTTGCATGGAACTAGTATCAACCATCATTTTTCCACAAGCCTTGAACCTTCTAATCTCACAATTCAAGGAATACAAGGGACTACGTTTGTCATGCAAAACTCGCCCCGTAACTCCTAGCCATACACTTCCTCTGGAAAGAACCCCGATGCACCCGACTTGAATTATAACATTTCTTATAGAACTGCTGCATATCATCTACTTCAACCAAACTGGCCTAACTTTCTCTGCCGATAACAAACACATCTGCATAATTCCATCAACATATATTATATATAAGTGACAATTCTATGAGTCCAAAACATAAGTTATCTAACCTAAACTGAAACAACATCCAAATTTCAAGCTGTAAAACTTCTACCACTTCACTTGATCATCATATTATCTGTGCAAACAGGATTTCAGGCTGAAATCAACATATTACACTCTCTTTATCACTCAACTGATCAAATAACATCAAATTATTACTATAAATAATCATAAGACATGACATCGAAACAACACGAAACCTCGGAAATTCAAATAAACACAATCAGATAACAAAACTTCCAGTTGAATTGAAACAAAACACAAAAACTAAGTGCGAAATGAACTTACATTAGCACGACGTTACTCCTTGGGCAATCAGCAACCCAACTTCCAAAAAAACAATATAATCGAATCAAATTGAGACGAAAATTTACAATATCAAACAATAATTACAGATCCACCAAACAATTTCCCCAAATTTTAATCAAATTAATATGATAGTAACCAAAAAAATTCAATCAATCAAACAATCAAAAAAAGCGAAGAAAAAACAAATAAAATCGAATCAATAGCAGAAAATACCGATCTACGCCTGCGATTATTATGGATAAAATTAAAAATTAATGAGAATCAAGAAGAATCTATAGGAAGAAAAGGCAAAATTCGTTTGAATTTCCTCTCTCTAGAAAATGATAGAGAGAGAATCTGGATTCTGGAACCCTAGAGAGAGAAAGAGAAAAAGGTGATCTGGGAGCGTGATGAAATTTGCAGTTATTGAGAGAGTGAGTGAGGAATGGAGGAGATAGAGAGAGAAACTGAGAGATTAAGAGAGAGAAAGAGAGAAAAAAAGGGAAAGTTTTAAAGTGTGAATTTTTGGCAAAGAAGAAGACTGACACCGTGGCATTATTCATGCATCTACTGTTAACAGCTTTGATTGGGAAGGAATAAGGATGAACGGATGATGGATAGATTGACAGGGTGCATCATGGCCTCATGGGCTCATGCCCATTTTGCGTTTTGATCCGACCTCGGCCGTGCCCGTGCTATTGCATTGGATATATTCATACGAAATTGTATTGAAAAACGACAATTTATATACGTAGTACTACTTTCTCCATTCTTTTTTACTTGATCCGTTTTGACTTTTACATTATTGGTCCATTTTCCACATTGTTCATCAGTCAAACTAACTCATCTGGTCAAGTAAAAAAGAACGGAGGAAGTATATATTAAAAACTGTTCCTAAAATCGTTTATTTGCCACATCATCCCCTCAATCCCTCCTTAACAAGAGTTGTGTCATGTCATCTATCACTCAACAAGTATTGTGTTACATCACTAAACAACACGTCATCATCACTTTCGTACATTAAACTTGAGGGAAATAAGATCAAACACCTAACCATCTTAGCCAATAATAAATCATGTCATCCTTGTAAATAAATACAACTCTAAATAGTAGGTGCAAAGTAAAAAGGAGAAACTAGATATGCAACTTGGAAAAAAAATTAAGAGATTAACATTTCCTAAATACTCGTAATTGAGAGTTAAAAATTGTCTTCAATTAATAACACTTTTTAAATAGTGTTAATTAGTAACATTATGTTTAACATTTGTGCACGACATATTCAAATAACCTATGCTTTATCATCATAATACCAAAATTATAATATATATTTAACAAAATAAAAATAAAATAAAATAGGATGATAAACCAAATTTCATAAAGAAAAAAAAAATTAATCAAAGCGGTAACCCGGTACAACGCGCGGGCCGTACACTAGTTTGTTAATGAATTGAAAGTTATAAGAAGACATTTTTTATGAGGGAATGCATTAAATTATACTTTCTTTGTATTTTATTACTTGATCCATTTTACTATGCATATAGTTTTAGAAGAAATAATATAAAGTGATGATATGAAGTATATGAAATAAATGAGGTTGGTGGAAGAATAAAATATGATAGTTGAGAATTGAGATGAGAGAAAATCTAGAAATATTAAAGTACTCCATATGATAATTAAGGGTCCACTAGGGAATAATAAACTAGTAAAATATTGTAAAAAGTTTTCAAATAAAGAAATAGAGCAAGTAAAAAATAAGCCTATAAAACAAAAATGTAGAACAAATAATAAAATACGGAGGGAGTACCAACTATTCAATGCTAAATTGCTTGCTAGTTTTCCATAGTTCATAGCATTGTAGCAACCATAGAGGCTTAACTAGTTTTGGAACCGTGCAGTGCAATACACGAATTTATAAAGTGTGATTTATTAATAATAATAGTCGATTGAAATAGAGTTAATTGAACTTAAATGACTTATGTAATTCTTTTTTTTTTTATTGAAATTTAAATTTATTAATGTCTATCCTTTACAAATCTTATACATAAATAAAATTTGTTAAAAGAGTTTTAATTTTTTTTAATAGAATTTTAAAAAATAAATTTTTTTTTAAAAAAAAAGCATTTTGGAGGGAAAATTTTTCACAAAATTATGCCAAGTGTCCCTTCCGGTGATTACTTTAGTATATAGACAATATAGTATATGGTATAGATAGATCACATGAGTTCTCTAAAAAAATTCATAAAATGTTTATACATTCCTCCATTGGCTGTAGATTCATGCCATATTTAGTCCAAAATAATCAAGCATATACTTCGTATGATCTAACAACAGAGCAAGCCATGTTGTAAATAGATTTACCAGACTAGACCAAAACAGCAGCGTTAATAACTTGCATGCGTCAACCTCTCTCTTTATTTTGTATCCTAAATGAGATTTTCATACTTCAATATTAGGTGTTTGTGTCCAAATATGGCTGTTTGGGGCGGTCCATTTAATGGTCATTAACAAGCCCAATATTCATACATCCCATAAGGCCCTAATTTTAAAGTTCAGGGAGACCGGAGACGAGCCTCTCCATGCCTAAGCTCGATCAGCTATCTAATCCACTTAGACATGCTTACTTGGCATCTTCTACTTGGTTATTATTATTATTATTATTATTTTTAATTAAACAGCTCGGATTGATGCCACTTAAAAAGAGTTTTTCGAAGAGCTTACAAAAAAAAAAAAAAAAACTTTTCAAGGCGAACGTTGGTGAATGTTGGTGGTTTACAAGATGAAGCAATATTATTGGGAAGAAGGAGCAAGAAAGAGATGAGAATGGAGGGGAATGACAATAGAACAAATTATTTGTTGAAGAAGAATACCAAACCTTTAAAAAAATAGTACATTAAAAATCATAAAATATTCATAAAGTTTCTTATATTTACCTATTTGCTATTTTGAGATACAAGTCTTGTATCTCATATTGAGATACTTATTGAGATACTGGGGTTTCCTCAGAGGATACCCTATCCTAGCACTCTTACTTACTAAGATAGTAAGATCAAATTCACCTTATAAAAACTCACTTTATATGTGATTACATCGCACCAACCAAAGCTTAGCCAAACAATTAGAGTTTGAATTGTTGACTTGTTATGAGTTCATATTTTGTAGTTGGTGTAAACATACAGTAAGGGTAATGATGTAGATAAGATTCAATTTAATGTCTTGTATAGCACCCAAAACTTTAACCAACTAAACTAGTTGACATACACTTAACTTTTATGACGTATATAAAACGCTCACTTTCATTGAGCTTGACCTATAAACTAGATTGGATTGACTTATTAGTCGAACATATTCTAATGAGTGTTGTATTATCCACATAACACAATTGATTAAGAATCAAAATTGCAAAATTAGTTTGCTAAAACTACACCCCCTTTGATAATTTTGTTCTAATTACACGTGGGCCCACAAAACACAAGGACTATGTCAAACCCTTTTGACGGTTTGACCCTTTCCTTCCCATCCTCTATCTCCTGTCTATTTCACATTTTGTCATCCATTTGCATTTTATTACTTTTCAATTGGTAGAAAATTCATCATTTTGGTCGTTTAAACCAATAATTATTTCAAAAAAACCATATTATTGAAATTTAATCCATTTTAATATGTCATATACAGTATTATAAAGTAAAACAAAAAGGTTGGTACTATTGATCTTGAAGGTCTCCACGAAACTTCCGTTTCTCTTCCCATTAAGAAATTGTCACTGAAACTTCAAAATACTCCATTATTTTTCTTTTAAATCCATCAATATTTATTCAAAGTTTAATTCTTTATCTTTTCATCACACTTTGCCCAAATCCCTACTGTCTGGTTTGGTAAGTTTAGTTTATTTTTTTAATTATTTTATTTTCAAGTTTGCATTTTTTCAGTGATTTAATATACTTTAAGTTGTACTATGTAGTAATTACTTGTTGTTCTTTAATCAAGTAATTTGCTTTAATTGCGGGTTTAATTTCATATTCTGTGTAGTATGTTTGGTTGTTGGTTTGATTAAGTTATTGATTTGTTTTTAATTTTTAATTTTTTTGTTTAATTAAATAGTGACAGTGGTAGGAATATATGTTTGTTTGAAATTAATTATGGGTTTTGCATTTTGTGCTTTAATTTGATTATTTCAAAGTATTATACTCCTTAATAGTCGTAATTTATTAAATGTAACTGAATTTTCAATTTGTTATATTAATGGGTCATTGTTACTTTCTTAATTCTCTAATTTCACATGGTATTGCTTGATGTTGGTGCATTTACAGTATGTATCTGGGTTTGTGAATAATCATAATTTAGTGTTTTTTTTAGGGTGCTGTGTTGTGTTGTGTTGTGTTGTAGTGAAGGGTGTTGGTGTTTGTGGCGCGGCGGGGTGGAGGAGTTGTGTAGTTTGATTTGGAGTTTGGGGCTAAAGTTGTATTCCTCTTGACCCTTCTTATCAGTGATTAATGAGGCTGCTCGAGTCGCTTGAAATGGTGTACTGGTTGCTTTGATTTCATGGTTTGTAGCCTGTTTTGACACACTTAACCTTTAATTCTAAGAGTCCACGCTTTAATTGGGGCGTGTGTTTTGCATCTAGGCTCTAGGTTCCATATTGCCTTAGTGTTAGGAGAAAATTGGCTGGATTTTAGGGATTTGGTTCATAGGTTGATTGTTTGCTGTTATTTGAATTAATTGCTGACTAATTTTGAGTTTTAAGGAAGTGAACTGTATATTAAAACTCTTAGGTGTCATATATAATGATTCTTGACAATTTGTTTGTTTCATTGCAGAAATTGAAAGGAAACAGGAGACTTAAGTTCATGGAGCAATTATTTCCTACTTAGGATCATAATTTTAACAATTTTTTCTGGTGATTGTGTTACCAGCTAAAGTGATGAAGTACAACCAGGAGAAGCTTGTCAGGTTGGATTTCTATTAGGTTTTTTTTTCTTAATTTTTTCTTAATTTTTATATTTTTTTTATTTTAGTTTAGTGGGTTGGTTATTCATTGATCAAGGATCGGTTCTTTGCATTTTGTATTTACCTCCCCATAATTTTATTTTTATAATGCGGAAAGAGCTAGGTCTATGTCTTACCTCATTTCGGTTTGTTTTCATTTTTTCCAATTTGCCAGAGGATGCAAGTAGTGTGCAACTTGAATAAGTTTTTTAAGTTATGATTGATATCTAGCCTATGTTTCATGTCTTGTACATTACCTGCATTTGTAATTCTTATTCTTTTTCACCACATCAATGGATTCTGTCCAAACGACCCCCAGTGTCATCAACAGTCATATGGGAATTGATAGTGTTTATCACAAATTGGAGGGAGTATTTTCTGTAAGGGCGCGCTGATGGGTATGGGAGGATAGTTGTACTTCAGCCATCTTAAGTGTTAGTTGTTATTTTACAAACAGTTTCAAAGCCATAGTTGTGCAATCATTGCGGTTGTATCTTAGCACTTTCTATATCTTTAACGATGCTTTGTTTGGCTACACTTCTTGATAGTGCTTTTCATATTTTCCCAGTTATAATTGAAGGTAATGCTTATTATTCAATCCCTTGTTAATTTTGTCTGTATACTCGTACTTATTAAGAAACTCCCCCCCCCCCCCCCCCCAAAATAAAAAAAAAGGTTTTTATTTGACTGTCACTTTTAAATTAGCTCGTAAATGGGCTGAACTGACTGCCTAGGGTGTCTACTTCAGGTTTCAGGACTGGGTTCCTCAGAAAAGTGCTGATGGGCAGTTTTACGTGCAAGATGACATTCGATTTGGCAATTTTAGAAGGGCAATAGGCTCGATCTCTCATAGGTTCAAAAGAGGATGCAGATCCTTTCCTCAACGTTTTAAATGGATCAGCAAATCTCTAAGTGGCAGTTCTTTACGCGAGTCATGGCCTAAAAAGAAAGTGTTAGACCCACAAGGCGCCTTTCTTCAGAGATGGAATAAGATATTTGTATTATCCTGTTTTATTGCAGTCTCAATAGATCCTTTATTCTTCTACATCCCTGTTGTTAATGATGAGAAAAAATGCCTGGATTTGGACCATAAGTTAGAGATAACAGCCAGCGTTTTGCGGTCCTTCACTGATATTTTTTACTTGCTTCATATCATCTTTCAATTTCGAACTGGTTTTATTGCTCCCTCTTCTCGGGTATTTGGCAGAGGGGTTTTAGTTGAAGATGCTAAGGCAATTGCAAAAAGATATCTTTCTTCATACTTCTGGATTGACATTCTTGCTGTACTTCCCTTACCACAGGCATGCATTACTTTTCCTTAAAACTAACCATACATGTTCTTTTTTCTTTTTTTTTTTTTTTGTAAAAAAATTTGGTATTCTGCTTGGCCATTGCTAAGATTGTGGTTTGTGTTAATCGTCCTTTTTTCTTCTTCGTTAGTATTCCCTTTATTCATTCCCTTTACTTCCTCTATAGTCCTTGATCTTCAAGGAATTACCGTACTATAGAGATATATATTCAGTTGTTCTGGCTGTATTGGAAGAAACAACTGATAGGAAATAAGGAGGCTCTATCTTTTTTTGATGGTCGCCACCTTAGAGATTATTCTGAATGAATTGCAGTTTGCTTACAAACAAATAATGTTTTGTTTGACTGTGCTTCCCACATGTAGTGAAAATAGCTTGACTGAAATAATTTTATTCCTTTATGAAATTAATTGTGTCAGATGTTTTTTTTTCGATGAAATTTATGCTTCTGTATATTTCAGTCTAAACTTGTTCCTCCCATGCAATAATGAGTTATTCATGCGGTAATTGCTAGAGAACATATTGTTCTTAAGTGACTTTTATAGGAAGTTGGTTTTAAGTTTTTTTTGTTCCCTCTGTCCTTGTAAATTTGGTTGGGGAATTTTTTTTATTTTTCTTGAAGTATTTGAGTTTAAAATCCATTACTATAATTAAGTAATTTTTTTTATGTCTACCTTTTTATTGCTATCTTTCTTTAAGATTGTTTGTAAGGCTGTATTTTGGGTAGATTGGAAATTAATGTTTATCTAAATTTTGAAAGTGGACCTATATTGGGAATGCCTAAAATAGATTGATTTGTGGTTTGTTATTTATGGGCCGACATAGTATTTTTGTAATACCTTATTTTATTTGGTTGGTTAATTGTGGCACTTATACTATTATTTGCAGGCGGCAATCTTAATTATCATACCCAAATTAGGAGGCTTCAGATCAGCAAACACAAAAAACTTGCTAAAGTTTATTGTAGTCTTTCAGTATGTTCCAAGGATTCTTAGAGTTTTCCCACTATACAAAGAAGTTACTAGAACCTCTGGCATCTTGACTGAAACAGCATGGGCTAGTGCGGCTTTTAATCTCTTGCTTTACATGCTCGCAAGTCATGTGAGTGAGAAATTACACAACAACTTCTACTTGTTTTCATTTTGTTCTGCTTTTCTAATTTGAGAAAGGGTGGTATATGAATTTTGTGAATCTAATGTATAAGTTCGTATTGAATGGTGTTTCATTTTGCATATACAATGAATTTTTTTGGTTGTACATGTTTGTTTGAAGAGTTTCTCTATGATATAGATGTTGACGCATTTCCTGTGTTAAATACTATGTTAATTGTTGTTTATCTTCCACTTGGTATCATCACTTGCTGTTATTATGCCATTTTTTTTCTCCACATTTGATGATTATGGATTACTGTCTTTTTAGACTACCACTAGACAGAAATGCATGTTTCAGGCTTGTTTGTTAGTATTTAAAATTTCAATTACTTTTTTGAAACTAAAGCATGTTTGGGAACTAGGAAATGTGGTATTATGTTTTCAATCGTAGCATAACTGGTATTTATGGCCCTTTTTATGTTCACTATACAACTTGCTATATAATATGAAATTTCAAAATCAAGTTGGTAGGATTACTGAACATGGCTTTATAGGTTTTTTCCCCTTCTTTTTGACACCTATGTTTTTCAAATAGGTTTGGACTTGGATAATCATGTGGTTTTCTTCTTTGATGTTCCTTTTAGTTTATATTAGCTTATTTCCTAAATAATGTTTCATGTTTCATTTTTAATCCTCTATCTTTGTTGATTCTCATTAGGTAGTTGGAGCTTTTTGGTACTTATTTTCTATTGAACGGGAAACTACTTGCTGGAAAAAAGCCTGTAGAACACTCCAACTATCTCATTGTGATATTGGTTCTTTATATTGTGGCGTGGGATCTGGCAATAACACTTATTTGAATGAGTACTGCTCTATCGACCCTGATAATCCAGGTCCCTTTGATTTTGGAATGTTTTTCAATGCCCTTACATCTGGTGTAGTGGTGACAAAGGATTTCCCAAAGAAATTCCTATTCTGTTTCTGGTGGGGCCTACAAAATCTGAGGTTAGCACAAATATTTTTCTTGATTTCCTTATATTTGGACTGTGATTTTTCTGTAGAAAAATATTTGTTTCGAGTATTGAATCCTGGCTATGTTGACATTGTTTGATTTTTCCCATTTGCAGCTCACTTGGTCAAAACCTCAAAACCAGTACCTATATCTGGGAGAATTGTTTTGCCATTTTGATTGCCATTGCTGGTCTGGTGCTGTTTGCATTTCTTATTGGAAATATGCAGGTGGGTTTTGAATATTTCTTTTTCTTTTTTTTTTTTCGTACCAAGTATATATGGCATAGTAGATTGTGGACTTAAAAGCCAACTAACTTGAGAACTTTCTCCACTGATTGTGCTGAAATGCCTCAACTTTATTTTGTAAAGCTTTCTAAGTCGTAGTGCATTTTGCTTCTTAGTTATGTTAAACATTTGTCTTCAGAAATGTTTTAATATTACTTTATGGTATGACAGACGTATCTGCAATCTATAACAACACGACTTGAGGAAATGAGAGTGAAAAAACGAGATGCAGAGCAGTGGATGTCACATCGTCTTCTCCCTCAGGATTTAAGGGATAGGATAAGGCGGTATGAACAATACAAGTGGCAAGAAACAAGAGGTGTGGATGAAGAGAGGTTAATCCAGAACCTTCCAAAGGATTTACGGAGGGACATTAAGCGTCACCTTTGCTTGGATCTGGTTACTAGAGTGAGTTTCCTTGTTGCTCTTTCATTATGAAAATAAACTGAATTGCCAAATACATGCTTATGTTTTGCTTACGACCCTTTTTCATCCGTAGTACCCCCGCATCCCCATTATCAACTCTCTCTTTCCTCCTCTCCGTCTTTGCCCTATTCCCTCCCCCTCCTGTTCTCCACCATAGTGCATTTCCTCTTCTTTAACTCCCCCTACTGCGAAGGAGGGGAAGGGTGCTTTGGTGGGGAGGGGAGGGAAGAGGGAAAGGGACTCAGGTAGGCTGTGTTTGGGGGCAGTGGAGTAGTAGAGACAGTTGAAAGAGGGTGGGTAGGAAATTTTTTTGGTGGCTAATAACATGTAAATCAAATGTATTGATCCGATCTCATTTTTTGCTATCGCCTTCTAGGTTCCAATGTTTGAGAAAATGGACGATCAGCTGCTGGATGCAATGTGTGACTTCCTCAAGCCAGTGCTTTATACAGAAGATAGTTATGTCATCCGGGAAGGAGACCCGGTGGATGCAATGGTCTTTGTTATGCGTGGCAAACTGCTAACTATAACTACTAATGGTGGACGAACAGGGTTTTTCAATTCTGAATATTTGAAAGCTGGTGATTTCTGTGGTGAGGAACTACTCACCTGGGCCCTAGACCCTCGCCCATCATCCAACTTGCCTCTTTCAACTCGAACAGTCCAGACCCTAACAGAAGTTGAAGCTTTTGCTTTAATGGCTGAAGACTTGAAATTTGTGGCCTCTCAATTCCGAAGACTTCACAGCAAGCAACTTCGCCACACTTTCAGGCTTTATTCCCAACAATGGAGGACTTGGGCGGCTTGCTTTATACAGGCAGCCTGGAGGCGGTATCATAGGAAGAAGATGGAGCAGTCACTTAAGGAAGAGGAGGATCGTTTACAAGATGCATTGGCAAGGGAAGCTGGTAGCTCCTCTCCGAGTTTGGGTGCTACAATTTATGCCTCAAGGTTTGCTGCAAATGCGCTTCGTCTGTTACGGAAGAATGGGGCACGCAAAGCAAGGTTGCCAGAGAGAATATCACCCATGCTACTTCAGAAGCCAACAGAGCCAGATTTCTCAGTCGAAGATCAGTAGGAAAATGAAGCTGGAGGGAAGGGAGTCCGTATTAGTTAGTTTGCGTTGTTTAGTGGTGTATTATGATGTTAGGAGTCTTAGGACCAATTCTAACACATTGTTTGAGCTAAGATGTGTATATTGTATATCTGCATTTAATCTACGTCAATGTTTTGGTTAGCAAGCAGAGAAAGGTATGGCTAATGAATCTGTATATATTGTGCTAATCTGCTTATCATGGAACTAACTACTGTGATTAATGACATACTGACTAGTTGAATTAATTGTAGTCTTGCTACTATTGAACTTTATAGTTGGGGTGGTTACATAAGAGTCGGATTGTGTTTGGAGGAATTGCAAATTCGCAATGATTGATCTACCAATGCTTGTGAACTTTGCCTCATTTTTGCCATTAAACTGTTAGTTCAGTGCTAATAAAAGGGGTGGCAACACAGAGTTGGACTGCAATTGGATGAATAACCAGTCGCGGACTCGCGGTGATTGATCTATATAATGTTTGTTTAGAATGGTGACTCGGTTATTATTGTCTTTGTTCAGTGCAAGTCATGATACTATCGGGATTTTCTAGGCCCTTAAATATGGGAAGATCAATTACACAAAAATATCTAATGAAATGTCATTAAATCCGTATTAATGTGTACTTATCAAATGATGGAATTTTCATATTTCATAACTGTTTTTAATTACTGTGACTAGCATTGTGGGTAGATTACCAATACAGGGTTTTACAAGAGGACACAAAAGGTTCCGACAATGAATTGAAATTTCCTTGGATGAAAATCTCATATTAAGTATGTTAACCCAAGTGTGCAACAGTTTTTACAAGATACTGTAATAAAAATCTATTCATTTATCATACTGTATGACAGAACTTCAAAATCAAGTATTCGTATGTCTATGATGCTGAGCCGTGCCTTCTTTACCTTCTCAAAAGGTTTGATTCGATTCAAATTCAAAAATCATCTGATGGTCTACCTGTTTAACAATTCAATTACCACTGTCAAAGCAACAGAATACAAATAGTCAAATAGTAGTCAACATAAACTCCAGTAAAACGAACTCTGAACTATTGTACTGCTCTACTGCAAAATCTAAACAAGCCCTAGTTTCATGAAGATAGGTAAATTAGGAAATCGACAGTCAATGTTAAGTATGAATAAAAAATACAGTACATGAAGTTTGAGGATGTGAGGAGGCAAAAGGTTTTAAAGCACCATACTTCATTTAGCTTCTTACTTCTTTTGAGGTTTAGAAAAACAAGAATGCAGGACAGAAACATGCAAGGCAGATACAAAGACAAATAGAGGCGCCGAGCATTGGTGCATATTACCTTGAATTGGTAGTCATGGTAGCTAGTCGATCCATAATGAGACGAACCCTTGAAAGTCTCATGAGTCAGGCATACAGATATGGTATGAAGCCAGTGCACACTCTCTGCCCTTGCCATTGCCAACCCTCAAGCAAGGGTCTCTCAGCAAGTTCTTTGGCCTTGCCTGTATGAAAAACGGCATATAACACAGAACTTAAAACGCTCATCAGCCCAGATTTCCTCTGTATAAATCAGTCATCAACTCAGATATGCAAGTGTGAATCATTTTACTTGTACAACATAACTACAGGATCTGAAGAATCGAAATGTATGGCATCACAATTCCCTTTGGGTGCATTCTTCAGGAACTCCACAGCTGCCAACAATTAAAAGTACAGGGGAAAACATGTAGCTAATCCTTCAATACTGATAAATCACCAGCATCAATAGTAGCTCACAAGTCAAAGAAAAACAACACACAGTCAAGAAACATACCATCATCAATGTGAGGATTGGCACGGGGCTATTCAAAACCAACAGCCAACTTAGGAAAAATAGTTTTTATCAGAGACCTGGATATAAGAAAATTAAGAAAGCAACTGCTGTTAAGTATTCCAAAGTTCACAGCTTAAGGCAAGACTGCAATATACGAAGTATGTCACTTACATATACAATCATTTATTAGCCTCACAAATGTTTATGTGCTTCAAAAAGGCATGGCGAGAAAATTCCCAGAGAACTCCTCTGTCACTTCCACCAGTTAGACGCTATTACCAGAACCTGCAGTACTAAGACAACAAGAACAATTATCAATATATGCGCAGAGAATCCTTAGCATCTGCAAGTAGAGTGCCACACTACTACTGCCACACCAGAAACTCTACAACAATTACTAGAATGACGAATAGTAGATACTATGCTAATTTCTGAGAGATAACCTAAAATAGTTGAAGCATATAAAAGTGAATAATACTAGAGAATTGATACATGATTAAAGTTGTCCTCAGACAAAAATCCAAAACTAAATTTAAGTATGCAGGAAAGCCACAGGTTATCATGCAGACAACATGAAACACTCAACAAGATGTCTGATGTTTTCTCATTCATCATATAGATACACAGAGCATGTATAAGAATGTGTTTTATCCCAACTGTCTAATGCAGTACTAGTGTTAGGACTTAGGATGATCATTTTCTCAAAAGAAGATGGACATTTCATCTAGATCAAGTACCATATAAACTGACTCCTCTCCCAGTACATTTATGAAAAAGAGCAATCTGCTGCAAGCTTATATGAAGATATAGTCAAATAATGCAAAACGCAGAAGTAGCAGTAGCTATATATTCATCTTCACTATTTCCACTTGGCTTCACTTAGCTGATGGAAGACAAAACACATATTTCAGTTGTGACTAAGAAGCCCATACTAATAACTACAGTTCATTTGCAATTTCAATAGTTCAGATTTGCAAATGACAAACTTGAAAGTGAGAATGAGTTACCTTCATAACTGATGTTATTCTGACACATCAGCTTCTACTCCTTCTAGGAACTAGTGAGAATAGATAGTTTGATACTATCATATTCATTATAAATGTCTCACCAGTAATCACCACAAGTACATGCACCATCTTCAAAATGATGGAATCTCTTTCTATCTCGAATAACGATCTTTCTTTGAGTGACATTGGACATGAACTTCATAAAAGTGTGACAGTCACCACAAATACGAAGGTTCTTCAAAATCAATATAGATGATCTGTCTGGTGTGTTGAGAATCCCAAAGGCAAGAGCAAGTTTCTCACTGTGGTAAAGGAGCTGATTATGTTTTTGCTCCTCCTCCACATCATGAAGAACGAATTCTGTTTTGGGCACATACCCTGTCAGCTTCAAACGTCCATAATATTCCTCTAAGAGTGTGTGAATCTGTTCCACTGAATCATGCCCCTTATCAGCTGTATGGAAAGTATAAAGCTTATTCTTGATGTGAATCCAGCTGGTTGCTGGTTCTTTAGACATTCCCCGAGCTTTCATCAGCTCTCTTATTTCTTCCACTTTATCCCATCTACTGTGAGAGGCATACAAATTAGACAACAGCACATATGTCCCTGATTTAATTGTATCCATATGGAAGAGCCTTTTGGCAATTTTCTCAGCAAGTTCAATGTTGCAATGGATCCTACATGCACCAAGAAGGGCTTCCAAAATTACAGAATCAGGTTCAACAGGCATACTTTCAACTAATGCCTCAGCTTCAGAAAGTTGACCAGCCCGACCAAGAAGATCAACCACACAAGTATAATGGTACACCAATGGCTTTATCCCATAATCTCTGCACATGGAATCCAAATAGGCCCTTCCTTCTGCTAATAGCCCTGCACGGCTACATGCACATAATATACCCAGAAAACTAATCTGATCTGGCAAAACCCCTTCAGCTTCCATCCTCCTGAAATAACTTATGGCTTCTTTACCCAGACCATTGTGCGCACAGCCTGCCAAAACTGCATTCCATGTGACCAGATCTCTCTCAGCCATGTCCTCAAAAATAGAAAATCCACCCTCACTTCCGAATTTGAAATACATAGTTATCAGAGCATTATTAACAAATAGGCATGAGTCAAACCCAAGCTTGCTGAGGAATCCATGAATCTGCTCCCCAAGCTTCATGGCACCAGCACTTCCACAAGCACTTAGAATAGTTGTAATTGTTAACTCATTTGGTCTCAACTGTCTAGCCAACATGTCACCAAACAGATGCAGGGCTGCATCAACATCACCAGCTTGCACATAAGCCGACACTATAGCAGTCCAAGACACAACATCGTGTTCAGGCATTTTTTCAAAAGTGTCACGAGCTTTTTTAAGCATGTCATTGTGTGACAGTCCAGTTATCAGAGAATTCCAGGCAGTAATGTCCTTCACTCCCATTGTACTAAATACTTGAGAAACATCTTCTATATTCTTGCACTTGGAATACATAGAGATCAATGCATTTGCCACAAAAGAATTATGCTGACAGCACCTTTTGATTGCCAGGGCATGCATTTGTTTTCCTGTTTCAATTGCTCCAAGGCTAGCACTGGCATATATACAGCTAGTGAAACAAGAATCAGTGGGAAAGTTTCCTAAACTATGGAACCTTGTGAACATATGAAGAGCTTCTTCACATCTATCATTTTGTGCAAGTCCAGAGATCATGGCTGCCCAAGAGGCTGAGTTCCTTGTTGGCATGCGCCCAAATACTTCTTTTGCCTCATCAATCATTCCATTTTGGGAATACCCTGCGATCATAGCATTCCATGTAATTATATTTGGATTCTGAATTTCTTTGAATAAAGCTTCAGCATCCTTGATTCTTCCATTCTGAGTATATGCAGTCATCATAGCAGTTTGTGAAAAAACTGTTGGTTCAGGAATCATCTTGTATAATGCAATCGCATCATCCAATCTTCCACACTGCGAAAATGCAGTAATCATTGTTGTCCATGAGTATTCATTCCTTTGTGGCATTCTATTGAAGAAGTCAACTGCCATGTCCAACCTCCCACTTCTTGTATAGACATTTAAAATTGCAGTGCCAATAACTACATCCTCCTCATACCCGGTTTTTATCACAATGCTACGCAAACTATACGCTAAATACAAAGCCTCCAAACCAATTACAGCTGATAGAGCTACAACAAACATGGGCTGATCAGGCATTGAACCAGTATGGTGCATCCTCCCAAATACATTCCAAGCTTCCACAAAACTATTAATCTCAACATACCCAGATAACATAACCATCCAAGAAACCGGATTCTTCTCCGGCATTTGCTCGAAAAGCTCCCTTGCTTCCTTCATCATACCACCATGACAATACCCAGTAATCATAGTGTTCCAAGAAGCAATATTTCTCTGAGGCATGTCATCAAACAAATTCTTGGCACAGACCAAATCCCCATTCTGCACATACCCAGTAATCAAAGCATTCCAAGTAATGACATTCTTCTCCGGCATAGAATCAAACACTCTCCTAGCCTCCTCAAGTCGACCAACTTTAGCATACCCAGCTAACATAGCAGTCCAAGTTCTCACATTTCTTCCAGAAAATGCATCAAAAAGCACCTGAGCCTCCATAACCCGGTTGTTTCGGGTATACCCAGAGATCATTGTGTCCCAGCTAACAGAATCGCTGTGAGACATTTTTTCGAACACTTGGCGGGCATCATCAACTTTACCAAGTTTACTTAGGTCTCGGATTCTTTTGTTACACTGGAAAAGATAGGATTCCGGCGACGTATGCCCCAGGAATTGTACAGATTGGGTTGCAAAAGTACGAGAAATAGAGAAAAGACGACGAGTCATTGTCAGTGTCACTACCTTGCTTCAGTTCATTGTTAGAATAGCCGGTGTTCTTAATTGCAGAGATTCGCGCGCAAATAAGAACACCTGATGGCTAATGTATCGTACCCGTAAATTATATTGTTGTGTTTAGTTCGGATTGGATTGGATAATTTCGAGTTTGACTTTATAGACAGATAATTTTATAATTTGGCGTTCAAGTCAAATCCACCTGACCATGACCCATAATAGTATTTTTTTTTTTTTTTTTTTTTTGACCCATAATAGTATAAGTCTACCAATTGGGTCAAGAACGCTTTTACTAATTAAAAATTTTGGCAAAACTTAATAATCATTTTCAATGAATTATGTAACTTACATTTACCTTAGCTAATACAAATGCATACATGTAATTGTAACATTTGTTAAATAATATCACTTCCTTTGATGTTTTTAGTTGCATCATTTTGGTTTTCCCGTACTCCCTAGGCAACTTTTGGAACTGAGAGGTAGAGAGAAAAAATAAAAAAGATCCAGGTGATAGGAGAGAGATAGGGGGGTGTTTGATGGGAGGAAGGGGGCTCAAATTGAGCCATAAATTGGAAACCAAGCCGACAAGGTACGTGCACACTAACAGACGTGTAGATGGTGTAGTACGTTCATGAAGCTTGAAGTTTATCATTTGGCCAGAAATTGGCCATCTGAGAAGATTTGGATGGAATAGGTGACAATAAACTGACAGATATACTACAACAAAATGATCAAAATAGATGAAATTAACACTTACTAGGGCGGCCTTTTTATTCTAGTACTAAGTCAATTCTTATTCAATAGATTCCAAGTTGATAGTCTTAACCCTATTCTTGATATCAATATAAATTAGCTACTAACAACGTATCATCCATGTGATCTTAAAACAACGATTTATCATGATACGAAGAACACATATATACTCGAATAACTCTTGAATCTTGTCATAAGAATATTTTGAGGTGCACTGCATTGTCTATTATGAAAAACGAGCTCCCTTGGTTGATGAGGAATCACGAAGAGAACTGACCTCCCTCTTCAGAAATGTCGGCAGGGAGAAGGCAGCAGTGTGAACCTGCATTTATCAAACATTATTCCAAGTTAGATGATGTACATGTACACCATGTTTTTAAGTTCCAGAAACTCTCCAGTGGAAGTGAAACATAGAGGTCAATTTATGCAAGCTATATTAACGATATTGTGCTATAAAGCCTATAATACAGACAAGGTAGAACCATGAAGTCAAATCCCCTACTTTACACTTCTTGACATATAATGTCTGATTGTCTGATAATCAGTTATTTTGGAAAAGTAAAGAACATAGCTACTGTGAGGTGAAACAACAGGGTGGCGATGTGCTTGCTGCTATGTGATTAAAAGCTAACAAATGAAGCACAACAAAGAACACAGCTAACATAAAAGAAGGGAGATAGAAACATTTATAGCGAAGAAATATCAAATATATGTTCAATTCTCAGGACCAATAGAGTATTTTTCTCCAAAAACAATAGAAATAGTACGCTACAAGACAATTATAGATAGCATATCCTTACCTCAGAATTATAAAATCTGAGTTCTCTTCGATGCTTGACTGCTCCTTCGATCTTCTCAATAGGGTTGATTGGATTCAAAAAATCAACTGGTGGCCCCTCTGTTGAACAAAGTATAAATCCAATAACACCACTGAAAGAAATGAAACAAAATCATTCAGTCAATAAAATGAGTTTTGGATACCTGTGCAATTGTGCAAATTCGAAATAGGTGAAACAAATTTTTAATGATCTAACATTTTAATGCAAAAACAGATGAAACAGATCAACAATCTATGTAAATAAAATATACTTCGTATTATGTTAATACAGTAAGTTAAGAAATGTGACAAGGGAAAATGGACCACATAACAAAGTCACATAAGCATCTTACGTCTTGCCCTCCTTCAAAACATAGTACAGTTAACGTGGAAATGAATTCTATGCATTAAAGTCAACGCCACATTTTGATTCACATTTACCTGTTCCCCCAATACAGTAAATTAAAAAAAGTGATGGGGGAGGTTTGATTCACATTTTGTTAAGGTTAGAAACATTGAACAGGTAAATGAAATGAGATGAATTTTAACTCATTCCATATTTCATAGCTACCTGGCTACCTTTGTTTATTTCATAGCTACAGTGATGGATTTTGCTATCATATCCCAAATATATCATAGCATATGGAGCCTTAGAGACTCACATTTTTGCTTACATCACTTGCACGTGTAGGTATTCAGGAGGTTGCTCAAGAAAAGGGTGGAGTACCCAAATTGACAGGAAGGAAGTAAGGAACAAACCCACCCCTTCAGTTAGGTCCAGAGAGGTAATTAACAGAGTTAGGCCAGTGAAGTGAGCAGACCCATGGGAATGTAGCAACTACGCATAGCAATTTGTTTTATAAGCACTAAGCATAAATTATAAATAAAGCTAAGGAAAGAAAACAATGCCTCGAGCACAGAAAGTATTTTAGTCATTAGATATCTATTTTACTTCTTGTTAGGTAGTTCAGGAAATAAGATTGCACAACCAAGCAATATGAAGACAAACAGAGACTTCAAGCGTTAGGTCATATGTACCTTGGATAGGTTGGCACACTAGTCCATGCATAATGAACAGAACCCTTGAAAATTTCGCGGCAGATTGATATCATATCCTCAATAAGATGAGTATGAAGCCACATACTCTCTGCCATGTTACAAAGTACACCGCCAGGCCTCAAAGCTCTTGCCAATGTCTCAAAAAAGGGTTTCTCAACTAGTTCTTGCGCAGGACCTGCGTGAAAAAAGGCAATAATCACTTCAGAGCATAAGACAAAATCAACAGTGACATACTCTCAGCCATGTTACGGAAAATTTATAGCTACCATATTTGTTTAAGCTTTTAAAGTAATCAGCTCAGAAATGCACCAGCCAATTATATTACTTATTTACAATACTTACAGCAACTATGGCAGCATATAAATTTACAACTTACCTACAGGATCTGAAGAATCAACAACTATGGCATCATACTTTCCTTCTGGTGATTTTTTCAAAAATTCCACAGCTGCCAGAAAATAGAGAATTAGAAATTAGAAAGAAAGAAAAATAAATGTAACTTAGTCATGATATAGGCTCCAATTTTGATGAATCAACATACCAATAAAAGCTCACAAAACAAAAAATAAAAGTATGTAGTCAAGAAACATACCATCACCAACGTGAAGAGTGACGCGTGGGTCTTCAAACCCAAGAGCCAACTCAGGAAAAAATTTCTTAGAAACCTGGATATAAGAAAACTGATGTTCAATCTTAAGTTCAGACAATAACACCTAAGGATAACTAATTTAAGACACTTACATCTATAACCATTTCATCAATCTCACAAATATCAATATGCTCCACAGATTTATGGCGAGATATCTCACGGAGAACTCCACCATCACCACCACCTACTACAAGAACCTGCATTACCGTGTCAAACAGAATAATAATCAGACATTCACGCTTCACAGAGCATTAGCTGCTGCAAATAGAGTGTAATAACACAATTTATACAAACATTTTATCAATGAAATAAGCAGAACCAATTGAAACACATAATTCTATATGAGTCACACTCAATAAAACCACTGATACATTATCAAAGTTGTCCACGGAGAATTTCACCAAGAAGTTCGATGGACAGATATGAGCAGACATCTAAAAGATAATCAAAAATTGAGGAGAGAGCACAGTTTAGTGCTTTGCAAGATCTTCCTATTCACAAAAGAAGATAAATGGTAGGATAAAAAGTAGGGATGAGAAGTGAGGAGGGTTTCCACTGCCAATAATACTCACAATCCCACTCATCCAGTAAATAATTGATAGGTAAAACATACTGGTCTATGCTTTTAGTTGAACAAATCCTCTCCTTGGAGGCCTACATACTCAATATGATTATCAAAACCAGTCAAAACAACAATGCAAGATATGCAGAGATTAGGTCAACATATCAAATTGAGATGAATCTAACAAGGTCCCACTTTTTTCCTTATATATAAATCACAAACAATGGTCAAAGTAAAGTATGTGAATATGCCAACATTGAAAGTAAATTTAATGTAAATGTTTTGAAACAACAGGGAGTGTGAAATAAGATTCATCTCCCAGCACATCTGATAACATAAATGCGTAGTAGATAAATGAATACAGAACAGCTGTCTGATCCAGGCATATATGAAAAAATCTCATGAACAAAGAAACACTCACATTTTTGGGGGATTCAATAGAACAAAGTGGAAGATGGACTATCATCTCTTGGTATGCAAATTCATCTTTGTCAGTTAACTGAACAATGCCATCAAGAACTAGCACATTCCCATAGTTTGTTGACTGCAAGCATTAACATGTATCAAAATGTTAGGACATTTAAAACAGATTTATAAACAGCACACTCTGGCACTCAAAACAATATTAAGAGCTTAACCTCAAAGACAAGGACTTCTTGGTACAATGATTTTTTCTGGAACAAAACTTTCTCCACTTTAATCGAGTGCGCTGCTCCTAAAAAGCATAATACAAGGCAATTAGTTGTAATAGCTAGGCATTCATCTTCTTATTATCATTGCTCCGACCTTTAAGTCATTTCATGTAGTTAACTCGTCAAGGGAGTAAAAGCAGTTAAACCTAAAAGCTAAGAGCACAAACAGGAAAAATTTGCGGAATAATCCTAGCCAATGTGATTAAATCATGGAGAGAAAATATACCAGGCCACATTGGATTGTTGTAATAAAGCTGCTTCTCGCCTTTATGTGCCATAAACAAAACCAAACGGATAAAAACAATCAATAATTTGAGCAACTTAGATGCAACCAAAAATCACACAAATGATTCAATCCAAAGAACATAAAAAGAAGTATAAGTCAAATATTGGGATAATGACCAGAGGATGACCGAGCTTCTGTGAACCACCCGGAAACAACAGTTGAATGGCATTTGGCATCAGATTCAGGAACTGCGGCTCTCGCCTTGAGGCAACATGAAGGGATTGCTTTTTCACCATTGTCATTCACCTTCCCATCCATAATCTTCTGGCATTCCAAACCTCTTTCTACGCCGCCTTCCATAGAATAATCTCTTCTTTTCCTGCGTCTCCAGTCTCTAAAACATCAGCCAAAAACACCTCAATTCATAATCACAATAGATATCTCTCTTTATATAAGAACCCATCATCACTAATCACTCATTATTAACTTATACTAATCACCAAAGCTAAGAACTTCCCTAAATAACATATAAATTTCTGATTTCAGTGTCTTTTAAGGACAAAAAAAAAAAAAAAAAAAAAAAAGGAAACTATGAACACTTCAAAAAGCTATAATTTGTTACTGAATATTAGAACAATACATTTTTTTTACCCAAATAAATTATTGTTCTCAAATTTGGTAACACTCAAAAAAAGCATATGCTAAACTGAATTATATATAATTTCCTTTTCTTAGAGCAGCTAGGGTTTAACAAAATTAAAGAAAGATAAAAACGAAACCTCAAAATTAAATCAATCCAAAGAAAACCCAGGAATTAAGAAAAAAACCCAGATGAAAACAATCGAAATGCAAGCAAAGTATTTACAGAAAACACAAGAAATGGAGGAGAGAGAAAGAGACAATACCCTGCTATGGACGATGTTAAATTCGTCAATTACCTTCTTCTTCGAAATGAAATGGGTATCAGAAATTGAGCGGGAAAAAGTGGAAATTACAGAAAAAAATCAACAGAAGAAAAAAGAAATTTAAGGGTTCCTCTATATCTTTCTTCTTTCTTCAACTCAAATTTGCAATTGCAATGTGTTAATTTTTTATTTTTATTTTTTTTAAAAAAAATTTGTTGGTTAGTTTGTAGCTTTGACAAGTTCGAGAATTTAGAAATGGAAGTATTTCCTTTATATACTCGTGTAGGTGCATTTATTAAAGCAATAAAAAAAATATATAAGCTCCATGCTAAATAATTGCAACAGTTTGACCTCAATATAATTTACCGAATACACTACTCCCTCCGTCCCTAAATTACAATCCTATTTGGAAATTTACACGGGAATTATGGAGGGAAGAATAAGACAAATAACAATAACTAGATAATGCAATGGGAAGTACAAAGATAGATTAGTTATTACTCATGACATGTCATCAATCCTTTGCAAAAAAAAAACGACCAATCACATGCTCCTAATTGAAAATTTTTAACCAATCATATTCATTGTAATTTGGCACAAGGATTATGAGTGAGATTAGGTAAGGATGAGTGAGAAAGCATTAAATATAAAACAGAAAAGAGAGTTGATTTACTAAAAAAAACTTACCAAAAATAGAAAGGAGGAATGTAATTTTGGAACACCAAAAATAGAAAGGAGGAATGTAATTTAGGGACGGAGGGAGTACTTCATACTCGTGTATTCTCACCGTTTTTTTAATTATTGTGCATCACTTTGAACTGTAGACATGTGCATATATCAATGTACAACTTTGATGGTCAATAACTCAATATCTTGTAACAAAAAATATACGTAGTAAAATGTTGATAATCTTGTATATTATGAATATATGCATTTTGAAAATTTGAAATAATAAAATCACATTTATATATTACGAAGTATTAATATTAAGGGTCTGTTCACATTTACTTAATTTCAGTTCAATTCACTTTAGCTCCAATCAGTTTAGTTTAGTTCAGTTCAGCTCCAATCAGTTCAATTCAATTCAGTTCAGTTCAGCTCCTAATTTTCCTCTCTTAAAAAATATTCATTTCAGCTCAATCCAGTTCAGTTCAGCTCTAATCATTTCAGTTCATTCAGTTCAGTTCAGCTCCAATCAATTCAGCTCAGCTTAGTTAAGTAAATGTGAACAGACCCAGTTTAGGTTAGTACTCCCTCTGTTTATAAATACTTGCTCCATTTCTCCATTCGCGGAGCTTTAGGAGAAATTGGTGAAAGTAATAAAATATGAAGGTAGTAGGGTTGGTGGAAGAATAAAAAATTGTAAAAAGTAAAAGTTGTGGAGAGAATTGGAGGAGAGAGAATGTATATTGGGTCCTATTGTAAAAGCTTTCCAAATAAGGAAATGAAACAAGTATTTAAAAACGGCTGCAAATGGAAAGTGGAGCAAGTATCTAAAAACGGAGGGAGTATATAATAACTTCCAAAAAAAAAAATAGTAAGAGTACTAATTATTTCGGTTACTCGATTTAATTTTTTTACTAATTTATAGAATATAGATGTCAAATATTATTATGTACTTTATTGTTAGATTAGTATAATGTACGAATACGTTTTCAAATATTTTTTTTTTGTTATACGAGTAATTTGAAGACTTTTAATGCTAAAAGTCATGTACTACACTACTACATGACTAAGGGCTTGTTTGGTTCACCTTATTTTTGCTTATATGAACTTATCTGATATAATTTTATCTGATCTGATCTGATTGTCTAATTTGACCAAACTTTGACTTTAGATGTACGATAATCTATAATATATCAAGTGGGGTCTTGTTAGATTCGTAATAATGTGTATTTTATTTATATGTAATTTTCATAATTTTTTGCATTACGAAAAAAGCCGCACATAAAACGATGATCTGATCTGAATTTATTTTTTCTGATCTGATCTGGACTGAACTTATTTTTTCTGATCTGAACTTATTTTTTCTGAAATAAGTAAAAATAAGGTGAAATAAACAAGGCCAAGTCGTATAAGAATTTAGGAGCATTCAATTGTTATCCCTTTAATGTTGGGTCCATGGAGTGAAGGTCCTTGGAGGAGGCAGGGGCATATGTATCAAATTTATGGGACACCGACATTATTTTATTTATTTTTTTACATGCTAGATCAATCAAACCCCAATAGAAGGTTCTTATCACAAGAAACCTAAGCTAGCTAGCAATGCCCTAGAAGGGTAGGAGGTGGGATTTGTGTTGGTGAGGATAGAACTATGCCATTGGCCAAAAGCAATGGATGATAATTTGTTCATTGGATGGAAATGCATTTTTCTTCAGTGATTATAAAAATAAATAAATTAATTAAAAAAAAACATAGTGTGAGAGGTCTAAAAACAATGTCATCTACTCCGTCATAATTAAGATAGGGTGATACTTCAAGAGTCATAAAAGCAATTAATAAATGACTTTTAATCTTATTATCTTATGTTTGAGCTAGCACCATGTCTTAAAGAGGCTAAGAATATAATTGCCTTGGCGATCTAAGATAAAAATTAAAGAGGACTAAAATTTAAACCTTAAGCCTTTATAAAAAGTATTCTCATGTGTAAGAATAATTTTCATGTATTGCTTTTCCTCGTTTATATGAGCTGAAATACTACAAATTAGGAAATAGCTTTTAGAATCAGAATCAAATGCCATGCATCCTAATGCATTGATGCATGTATGATCATAAGAATAATTAATAAGAAGAAAGACAGATAAAAAGCAAGATAATGATGTGGAAAATTTGTTGAAAGAAAATAAAAATAAATTCTGTTTCCATTATACTCCAAGTTATACGAAATATTTCTATGCAAAAACTACTTTAAAATCTAAATTGACTTTTTCCCATATTCTAGAAATCTTTCTCATCTGAAAATTCTTTGTTAGATTAAAGTAGAACATCTTCTAATAAGCAAAGTATGCAACACCTGGCAAATCCACCAATTTAGGGTCAATTACAACCTATCTAATAAAGTTTTCAATTTAATGAAAACCTAACATCACCAACCACTATCGTGCATATTGTAATTGACAATAAAAAGTTTATCTTCCATTTACATGTGCTTATCATGCATCTTATCACTACTTTATATAAATATAAGGTTATCTTTCATTTAAATGGATGTTCAAGTTGGTCTTTATTTGAGCTTAAACCTTTAAAAAATTATAGCTAAAAATTTAGAAAAATGACTCCAAAATAGCCACAAGGGCGACGACTTCACCAATTACAAGTGAGATTATGGAGAGAAATTTGAACTTGTGACCTATTATAAAAAGCGGATGGAACCTCATATATGGATACGATAGTGTACATAAATACACATTACTTTTACTCCGTACACATTATCAATTCAAATTGGCAACTTTAAAATATTCCTAGAAAATTATAGCCAAAAATAATCTCTATGACAGTTTCTAACGTAAATAAACCGAAAAATATTTATAGAAAAAATATTAATCAGAAAATACTCTTAGTTGAACATAGTTTTAAGGGTTATGTTTACCATTTTCCTTCCATATATAAATTAAAAAATACCGAAAATTCGGCTGAACAAATTAAAGAGTTACCTTGAGGATATGGCTGTTAAAAAACGTTTACAAAATTTGGTGCAGATTATGAACATAGGATAAGCCATTAAAGGAGTGGCTATGAGGAGAACGGTGAGATATCATAGTCGTCATAAACTATCATCCACAATTCTAATATAAGCACGTTTTTCATTATTTCTCTTCGATCATCAATTATTCAATTCTGATTGAGATAAAGGGGCCGAATATATAGCCAAATATCTACGCAAGTAGTAGTGATGACTGATAAGAACTTAATGATTTACACGACACACCAATGAATAATAATGCATGGTTAGTTGTGCAATTGTGCATGAGATATGTGTCGTATATATATGTCAATATTGTCATCGTACCACTTTGCATACGACATTTTCCATCTTGCTTTCAGGAGTGTATATATATGTAACCTTTATTACTTCATTCCCTTGAACATTATTGTAATTACACTTCATTTGAGTATTATAACACAAACATTATATAATAATTGGACAATACAAATATAAAAAGCACATCATATTTATATTTCTACCCCCTATTTTTGTATATTTATTATAGCACGGTCAAAGTCTTTGCATATATTTAATCTATAAGGCCTACAATCTACAAAAGAAAGGTAAGCGGGCATTATACCAGAAAAGCCTAATAATCAATCTCAAAAAAAAGATAATCATGGGACAATAAGGTGATGAGCTCATTCAGTCATTCCATTCACACATTCCTTTTCAAATTAAATTGCGCTCATTTATCTGATCTTTCTTACAATCTAACTTCGGACACATAAAAAATAAAAAACTTCGGACATATATGTATTGTTTTAACCATAATACAAATATGAACGCACATGTAATTAAGTATTATGTTAATATGCATGCTATCATGTAAAATGTAGTTAAATTGTATGTGAAGTATAAATTTTCAAAGTAGAAAGTTTAGGCGATTTTTTATAATTTTTTTTACTACTCGTAATATATACAAAGTACATAGTATTTACATTTATTATCAAAAAGTGTGAGTAAAAAGTATCTAGTCGTTGCAAATAATATGTAATAGATGTAGTAGTTTGTGTGTATGTTGTAACTTTTGAGGAAGTAAAAAAAAGTCTAGTAGGACCCACGGCGTGATCATCATGGAAAAAGTAGTACGTGGGTCTTCAAACAGCTACTAATAATATGACTTGAATTTCTTTTACAATTGAGTTGAATGCGAAACTTAAAAAGCAATGCATAATTTTGTGATGCTGCTTAGTGAGAATCACATTCTCGTAATATCTGAGGTGCATGCCTTCCTTTCTAAAAGCCGTGGTTCTTATCAATCTTTGAAAGTACTACATTACTTTAGATCAACCGTATCAACTTCTATATATTATTTCATCTTAAAACCAACTGATTATATAAATAGTGTATCTCACTATATATTCTTACATGATACAAACTCATAGTAGTACTATGTATCGGTTTATTATTAAGAGAATAACTTACAGGTGAATTGAGAATCAGTAATACACCTAATATCAATTTGTTTCACGATCAATGCAAGGAGGTTTGTGACTTCGTGTGTGTGATCAATCAGTCTATCTTGTGGCGAGAGCTAGTGTTTAGCCTATTGAAAATCATCAAATTTTATATTAGATCTTATGGTTTGTGTTTTTGTTCTTGCAATCTTGCTCGTGCATTTTCATGATCTCGTTAAGTAATAAATTGATGGAGTGTTTGACTGAGTTAAGATTATGTCAATATCTTTACATATGTTATGTAGATAGCCTTTGCCTTTTAAAAAAAAAAAAAAAAAAAAAAAAAAAAAACATTTTGCATAGCCTCACACTCTCACTATTCATGTCAATGCGTAATTATGAGTGATTAAAGTTTGTGGCTCTTGACTTTTTGTAGGAAAAGTTTTTTTATTTATCTTTGGACCAGATATGTAATGTTTTACAAATGTTTTATATAATTGACTTACAAATTACAAATTTACAATACATCACTATCTTTTTTGATGTTGAAAGAATCACAAATAACAAAGGGAGTTGATGAAATTTGATACCCGTGTCAGGTTTTGGCTATCACCTTGCAAAACTTCTATATGCTATATAATTGAGTACGATAATCTATACTTCGTAGTTATTAATCGAATGGTCAAAGGGTGCATTTTAAAAACTACAACATGTCAACTCTTTGCGAACTTGAATTTTATGTAATTTGAGGAATAAAATTGTTATGGAGTATTTTTACACTAAGTACCCCATATAACAAACGGACAAACGGTAGAATAATGTATATACCATACATATATTGCACCATATTTCTCTTATATTTCCTGAATATTGTAACATCTACATCTCTACTTCTAAAACTATTCACACACTCTTATAATCCTATTCAATCACAAATCATGATTTTTATATGGAAAAATATAATCATGTAAGGTCTTATTAGCTTCGTCTTGATTACTCGGTATATACTTTCATATATAGTTTTATTTATTTTTATATATCTGTCTAAACAATTACAATACAGGATTAAAATCAAAGGAGAAAGAGATATTATTAGGATTCCAGTCTTTTAAGGAAGAAAACAAGTCGTTGACAAGGACTATATCAAATTTGCAAGTCCGATCCAACAAAGGCCCAATAAAGTATTTAGGAGGACCAAAGGCCCCATTTCAAGAAATAATAAGATAAAAGGAAAAGACCAACAACCCAATCTAGTCTAGTAAAAAAAGACAAGTTGTAGTTGATCCATCTTGAATATACTTCCACAGTTCTACAATATTTTTTACATGCAAGATACAATACCGATACAATACTTTGACCTACTTCCTCCATTTCTATTTAGTTGACGCATTTGATTTAGGCACATATATTAAGGAGAGGAGAGAGAGTGATAGAAAATGAAAAAGCAAGTGGGGTAGCTTGTAAGAGCACTCTCACTCATGGGCATTTTTTTTTACCCATGAGGAGATTTTTAATGAAAACAATGAAATTTTGGCTTCCCACTCATGAGCATTAGAAAAAATGTCCATGGGGAAATCCTCAAATGCCCATAACAATGGCAAAAATTAATTGCTAAAGTAGTGTGGGCCATGGTACCAAATCAGCAAAAAAATAAAAGAAAAAAAATAAATAATGTGATGATAGTAATACTTTAGGAGGGAGAAAAAATAGGAGAGAGTGGTGTGGTTTTTTTCTTAGCCCATGAATGTGTGAGAAGTTGTAGGAAAAAAATGCCCATAAGAAAAAGTGGAAAAGTGGAGTGAGAAAGTGGGTAGAGAGATAGTGGCATTTTTTTTTTTGCCCATAAATGAGAGTGGTCTAAATGCAAAGTAAAAAATTTACCCAAAAAGAAAACGTGTCAACTAAAAAGAAACTTCCTGAAAAGGAATACGTGTCAACTAAAAAGAAACGAAGGTAGTATTACATTATTTGCACAATATAATTTAACGAGTTTTGATCAACGTTTAGTCTTGCGAAATTCTGTTTTTTATTTATTTATTTATTTATTTATTTATTTATTTTGCTGACAATTGCCCCCATTAAAACTCCGTAGATTTTAAGAATTAAGATGATGTTAGAAATAGCCTTAGAATGTGTCTACACATATCTAAATCCTTAGTTTTTTGGTGTTTAGAGAGCCACAAGGGCAGGGGGTGAGAAACGACCCCATGATCTCCTGGAATCGGGAGGAAAGCTCTAACCACTTGAGCTATCCCTCACTCTCATATCTAAATCCTTAGTAGTTTAGTTTGATTAATTGATTTATCTCCATCATCTTCTTCCATCTTGCATTGGATTTATGCTCCTCGTAGCAACACAAACCAAAAAACTGACACTTTGTATCATTGAATTTTAAAAATATGCCACAAAAATATAGATTTCAATTAAGATTTAAAATGACCTAGACTTAATAGTAATTGCAATTACCACAATACGATTTAATAAGGTCTTTTAAGCCTAGACGGCTTAGATTTAATAGTGATCGCAATTACCTCAATATGAGATGACAATGTTAACCCTAGCACTTAGCACAATCAGTAAGAGATATCTACAATTCTCTCCTTCCCAAGAGAAGGAGATCAAATACACAATTACGTTTATACTTGTAACTTTTATGATACACATTTTAAAAACACACCAACTATCCCCATTGATTAAACACCAAATTTAAATTACTATTTACAACCTCAAGATAATCAAATTTGTTCAACCACCTTAGCTCAACTTTGATTCTGCAATAAACTACTACATTAGAAATCATTTTTGGGAAGCAATTATTGAATCAACAACACGTATTAGCAAAAATATTAATATTAACAATCTGATTAATTAGCGTTTAGTAATAATCTCTCCGACACGACCTGTCGGATTTTTCTTTCTTGGTAGAATTTTTTTGCTGTACAAGAAACCTCTTACAGGTTGCAACAACCAAAATGTGAAAATAAAGAAGAAAGAATGTCAAAAATCAAGTCAATCCTTCTGGGCTGACTAAACAGAAGACACATTTTTTTTTACCTCTTGAACAAGCCCTCTTATGAACAGGTTAATCTATCTACTGAATTTTTTAAAATCTACAACTATTACGCTTATGTTATCCTTGCTGCCCTTAGCAATGGCTAATTCGGCTAGTAAAACAGCAGCAACTTCTGCGCGATTACTGCTTATTTTACTAATCTGGTTAAAGAACTCTTGCGATTTAATTCTGCCCATAAGGCATCGTCTTACCACTTGACATGCAATTTCGTTAGAGATAACGTCCCATAAACCATCGGTTGCCAGTATCAAAAATTCATCAGCTTCCGTTCTTTTGCTGATTGTTACCTCTGGAATAGATGACACATACGGTTTTAGATAATAGTCTCCTGGAATCAAACAAAGCTAATAGTGTGAGACAATGAACTAAGCGTATTGTTTTAACTTTATAGTAGACTCGTAATCCATCACAATATAAAGGACTGCTTAATAAATAAGTAATACCTATTGATCTTGAAGTTGCAAGAACTCCTAGAACTCGATGGCCATTCCAGTTGATCACGCGACCACCAGCAGCTTCAATTCTAGCCAGCTCGTCGGGTCTGTCAGGCTAAGAAGAAGTTGAACGTTATTAGCACCTTATACTTTAACTATAAGGTAGAAACGAAATGAATAACACAATAGAGACAGATATTCAATGATTTGACCTAAACAAATTAAAGCGGGGGTCCTTATTGAGCCACAAATATGCAACACAAAGAGACATGCAAACTGATTTATCATATACGTGTGCTTCGATATTAAATGTATGAATTTGGACGAGACAATAAACTAGATTGTATACAATCTTTTTTGTTCTTCGCATTTACTATCAATTTTCAGATAGAGCCCATAGAAGAAGAGGGGAAAGGGGGGACCTTATCTTATGATTGATCTTGAATAGTAATCACAAATGCCCATATCTCGAATTTGCCAATGCTTTCTACATTCTATAGAGATTACACAGGGTCAATCGCGATTACCAACAAAAGTTCTAACAAGGGGATCAAATATACGCAACCTTATTTGTAATATCAAAGTTGGAAATTCTATCCCTTGCCAATGCTACAACTAACTCTATATGGAGTGCAGATCCAAATTTCATCACTTTCGATTTTCTAATTTGGATAATGCAAATCAGAAAGAAACCCGCGATATAAGGTAATTTTGTGAGTATACTCAACTCTAAGTCTCTAACCGAATCCTAATCGCACACGTAAACACCAACATATAGTATTTAACTATTTATATCAAGGATACTCTAAATCTTTATTATTAGATGTCCAAGATTTGCTCATTCTTGTTTTAATTTCATAAGTAGAAGTGTGAAACCCATATACATGTATTACCTAAAACAAAGCTGGCAATTTATAAATAAGAAATCAATTTTTAAGATCCAATTCCCATTTCAGCCAATCATATCTCTACAGTCTTCTAGTGGCAAAGCTCATAGACAACCTAACACCACTTCAAAGTCTAGCCTTTGTTCCAGATCCTAGTAGCAAACACTCCCTAACCTCATATAAATGTCATCTAATTCAGATTTGAGTCGAGACAACCAATGGTTGGGGGTCAAGCCAAATACATAATTACCTCGGAAAAATAAGTTCAGATAATTTATTCCACCTAGTTCTCGGGCGAAAACAAAAAAATTATCGTGAGTCAATCAATCAATTAAAATCTTAATCCTATAAGTAAGGTCGGCTCTATGAACTAAAAGTGATTATCCCGTATAATCATCCACGAAAGAAAAATTACGGTGTAAAAAATTACAAAAATCCTATGTTATCTCATCGATTTTCTCACCACCTATGAGTCACGATTCACCTAAAAACTCACTTTAATCACACCTACAAAATGCCTCACAAAAACATCATCCTACCAACTTCTTTCTAGCTAAATTTTTCATTCTATATCATCGGATCGAAACACGGACTTGAAAAAAAAATTACTAAAAACACTCCTTTTTCATACCCTTTGCCAATTTTTTTCCATTATTAATTGTAAATTAACCATATTTCAACACACAAAAACTAGGGTAATTATTTTATGAGACAATCACCGTCTAAACAGGAAGAACTTTTAAAGGCGAACGAACACATAATCAGCAAAAAATTTCAAAATTTAACAATAACAAGAATGAAATACCTTATGATCAAGTGACAAAGGAACAGCAACACCATTACGACAAATAACAGCTCTAGAATCACCACAATTAGCAACAACAATCTCATCTTTACCAACAACAGCAACAACAACAGTCGACCCAACCGTCATCTCCTCCACCTTCTCATCACCACCACCACCCACCTCTTCATCCATCCTCTCAAAACACTTCCCCATCACTTCCTCCCAATCAACACCCTCCACGTCACCTCCACCACACCCACTCTTCTTCCTCCACGTGTCCCATCTCATTACCTCCTCCAGTAGTATCGCATGCATCCTATCCCTACACGCTTCCGCCACGTGGCTTCCTCCGTGACCATCGTACACTCCGAAGTAATCGTACTTTCTCAACTCTAACTCTACTAACTCTTTCTCCATTGTTAACGCGTCTTCCATCTCTCTCCTCCTCCCCATCACCGACACCCCCCCGTGTACGCCGCACGTGTCATTCTCATTAACATCCTCAACGACGCCGTTTTGTGATTCTCTGCAACTCGATTTCAACCGTTGGATCTCCACTCTTCTTCTCCGAGATGACTTCGCCTTCTGCGGGTCTACCGTAGTAGTATGCGCCGCCGTGGAGGAGATTCCCTCCGGCAACGAGATTTCTCTTAGTGTCATTTTTTAATTTTTTTTTTTTAAAAAAAATGGAAAATGTTATAAACCATTGAGAAATGTAAAGATAGGTGGTTATATATACAAAAAGGAAAATAAGAAAAGTGAGATGAGATGTGGGCCGTTGGGTTGGGAATGATGGTGATGACACGTGCTTTGCGATACGGCGGTCATTGCTGGGGAAGTGAACCCCAACAGCTGGATTAGCTGACGAAAGACGTGGACGGTCCAGATAGAATGAGGGAAACACGTGGAGAGTTAATCTGACGGTTTTGATAGTGGGGTTACAAAGTGTGGGACCCGTTTAGATTTGTGGGTTGAAAACGTGGCGATTGAGTAGTCGTTAGTATCTTTTGCTTGACCTCTGTTGAGTTTTATGTTTCTTGCGTTTCAAATCTTTTTTTTAATTTTTCTACCACTTCTATAGTAAATTCAGATTTTTTTTAAAAAAACTTTCCTTATTTTTCTACGAAGTTACCCGGTCAAAGATTTTATCAAAAGAAGAGAAATACACTTGTACTCGTAACATTTTTGTTTCTGAATTTAACTTATTGGAACTTACCCATACGATTATATGAAATACACCTACTCCCTCCGTCCCTAAATTACATTCCTCCTTTCTATTTTTGGTATTCCAAAATTACATTCCTTCTTTCTATTTTTGGTAAGTTTTTTTTAATAAATCAATTCTCTTTTTCTGTTTTATATTTAATGCTTTCTCACTCATCCTTACCTAATCTCACTCATAATCCTTGTGCCAAATTAAAATGAATATGATTGGTTAAAACTTTTTAATTAGGAGCATGTGATTGGTCCTTTTTTTTGCAAAGGATTGATGACTTGTCATGAGTAATAATTAATCTATCTTTGTACTTCCCATTGCATAATCTAATTATTGTTATTTGTCTTATTCTTCCCTCCTTAATTCCCGTGTAAATTTCCAAAGAGGAATGTAATTTAGGGACGGAGGGAGTAACTTTTTTTTTTTTTTTTTTTTGAAAGAAATGAAATACACCTAACTTAGGGCCTGTTCACATTTACTTAATTTCAGTTCAGTTCAGTTCCAATCAGTTCAGTTCAGTTCAGTTCAGCTCTTAATTTCTCTCTCACATAAAATATTCATTTCAGCTCAATTCAGTTCAGTTCAGTTCCAATCAGTTCAGTTCAGTTCCAATCAGTTCAGTTCAATTCAGTTCAGCTCAATTCAGTAAATATGAACAGGCCCTTAGCTTATCGGAAAATATTTCCAACCTTAATTTAAAAATATTCTGCATTATTAAATGCTTCAATATAATTATAGAAAATTTTAAATTGCACATACAATGTGTATGAACACATAATAATATTTTAAAGATTTTCTTTTACTCCAATAAAATTATTCTGACATATAAATGAAAATATTTCTATACTTAATAATGCTTAAGGCCTATTCTCATTCGATTATTTTCAGTTTAATTTAGTTCACTTCAGCTCTAATAAGTTCAATTTAGTTCAGTTCAGCTCCCAATTTCCTTTTCTTATAAAATTTTCATTTCAATTCAGTTCAGTTAGTCAATAAGAACATGCCCTAAAGTTTTCGTGTTTATCATTCTCATAATTAAAGACTTCGATCTATACGGAGTAGTATTTCGCGTTTTAGTTGGCAACACAATGTAATTTTAAGGGTTTATGTCATTATGTGTGATGTGTTACATATTCGAATATTTTACATATATGTGTAATTTAGTAATTAGTGTAATTGGCTCATTCAACATACAACCTATTAATGTTTTTAGTAAAATAGTATTGATTCAAGGGATATAAAAAAGGAAGGGAGACATATGACACTTGTGATTTGTGATTGTTTTGACTAGGTATAGATTATCGTACGTGATTCATAAGCACCTAGATTAAATTTGGCAACAAAAGTGGAAACTTTTATAATTTATATTTATTAAATACCATGTGCCAATTGGACCACATCAGCCAAAACAATTTTTATATTTATAATTACATTAATGTTGTGTCACAAAATAAAATCAAATGAATGCAATTGAAATGTCAAATTACTTACAAGTTTGAATAAGAGTACTAAACGGTTGAAGATTTTAATGTGTAAATGCCAAATGTAAGCTTACTATAATCTCTAATTTCGGTTACTAAGAATTCATTTTACTTGCTTATAAGTTTGAAATACCAACCCAAAAAGAAGATTAATTAATAAATAATCAATTGATCGAGTGCCAGCTACCAGCTAACTCTAAGCTTACCATTCCAAGAATATAATATCAATCAAGATGCTTATTAAGAGTCAAATTAACTTTCCAAATGTCAAATGTCGACACGTTAAGTACCAACAGAAATGTTGTAAATTTGTAAGACTCTTCTAAAAGTAATGTCTATGAATCTATGATACATTTCTTACTCGACAAACCAAAGAATTTTTTAAAAACACATTAGACAAATGCTTTTAGGGCCTGTTCATATTTACTTAATTTCACTTCAGTTCAATTCAGTTCAGCTCCAATCAGTTCAGTTCAGTTCAGTTCAGTTCAGTTCAGTTCCAATCAGTTCAGTTCAGTTCAGTTCAGTTCCAATCAATTCAGTTCAGTTCAGTTCAGTTCAGCTCTTAATTTCCCTCTCACATAAAATATTCATTTCAGCTTAATTCAGTTCAGTTCAGTTCAGTTCAGTTCCAATCAGTTCAGTTCAGTTCCATTCAGTTCAGTTCAGTTCAATTCAGCTCCAATCAGTTCAGTTCAGCTCAGTTCAGTAAATATGAACAGGCCCTTAGTTGAGCTGGTGTGGTGGATCAACCTTTTTATTTTTCCTCTCCATTTGTAGGATTTTTAGAGTGCCGAGAGGTGAAGGTAAATCTATTTTTGATGTGTTATGGACCACGGAAATATTGATATAGCGACTTATTATAAGACGTGATTGTATCTTAAATCAGTAACCTACCAAGTATATATTGTAACTTCATAACTTGCATCAACATATGAACATCAAATTATACCGCCAATTTATGAATAAATTCACATTATAGCATCTTTTGATTGTAACTCTAGAAAAATAAAACTTTATATGCAACTATAGTACTGATATCGTTATCTATATTCATGATTCTCCTCGCCTTCTTAATAAGGTACATCTTAATTATTCAGTAGTTATTACGTTATTACATAAAATATTGCATGAAATACATAGGATTAAATTCCTCACATTACATCATTATATGCATGCAATAACTAGGGGTGAGCAAAAATTCCGGGTACCCGGAATTGGAACCGGAACCGTTAGGAACCGGCGGGTCCGGAACCGAGATTGGACCCGGTGGTTCCAATTCCGGGTAATAAATTAAGGACCCGGTTATAACCAATTCTAATTCCAATTCTCAACTTTTTGGAACCGGAACCGGTTGGGTACCCGGTTACCCAATATATCCTAAACTAAATAAATTTTAAATAATAAAAATATGTTAAATGTATCTAATTTGTAAAATAAAAAAGTATTACTAATACCTAACATGAATACATATAGCTTAATGTATATATAAATATAAGTATTAAACGCTAATAATGATACTATCTATAATAAGAATTATAGATTTGTATTATATTTTAACAATTACATACATAAGTGGGTACCCGGCGGTTCCAATTCCAATTCCTAAATTTTAGGACCCGGTAAAACCAATTCCAATTCCAAGGGAGGTAGAAGTGTTTTAGTGTATTTTAGTGAGGGATTCAAATCTTTTCTATACTATTTTTAATAACTATATATTTATGCCCTTTTCCACATTGCTAATTGTTAAATTTCGAAACAATATTAAATGGGTCTGGACAACCCGAACAATGAGGAGGAGAGTTAGGTCCACAAACAAGGCTTTGGAGCTTCCATACTAAAACCAATTGGCAATAGTAAGAGTTACTCATCTACCTTATAAAGTGGATACACCTCTCCTCTTTCTCCAATGTGGGACACTCATAAGTGGGCTACAATGAGATTCAACATTCCCCCTCACTTATGAGTGTCCTTAGAACTTCAGAGCTAACTGGATAAGGCCAAATCAATAATCCTCTTTGGGGCTGGACATCCTGTCGAGGTAAATTCTTATCCAGTAGCGATTAAATACCCAGTTTAGAAGAGACCCGCAACCCGGATTCAACACTAATTAAATCACCCTATTTCTTTCATTATTATTTAATTCATCATATGCTAATTGATATGGAGTAACTTTATTTGAAGAATAATTAAATATGATAAAGTATTATTAAGAGTCAAATCATACATAACACAAATCATTCCATGATATATAATTCTCTAAAAGAAGCTACCTATTAATCTAATTTTGATTAAAGTTTGTACCACGTATAACAAAATCAACAAAAAAAAATATTATTTGGTCCATGAATTCGGTTTTATAGTACCAAAAGATCAAAAAATTAAAGTGAATAGTTTAGAAGTTAAATTGGATAAACTGACACGAGTGACTTTCGGCACTTGACTTGTTCCTCCGTTAGTTGAGTTACGTACGTTAGTTAGATGGTCATATTAATTAGGTAACAATATGAATAACTATCATAATTAGGCCTTTGAAAAGTATAATATTGTACGAAGTATTTCGTATTATTTTAATCGTAAGATTTTTTTTTTATAAGATATTTTTGCACCAACATAAATAATTATAGGATATTTTATGATATTGAAATCTGTTGAATTCTTTAAAAGCGGAGGTTTTGATCACTAGGATGAGATTCTGATAATGAAATTTGGATTACGTGTCCTTGGAACAGTGTGGTGGCCCTTAGTTCTTGAAGGTTGGATCAATGTATTTGTTCCAACTCTGTTTCTAAATACAAGTACATGCATAAAAAGTGTATAATACTAGTAAATTCATTTTCAATGGGAAAATACATGCAACAGGATAATCTATAAGTTCCAATTTTCTAATTATGAGAGGCTATAATTGTTTTGGCAAAAGAATGTATAGTACATGAATTGTTGGTGGACATAAGTTGTAATAATGAGCGGAGTTGAGTTAAGTTGAGTTATGCAAAATAAAGTTTGCTCGACCAAACTTAAATTTTAGTATGATTGATTATGAGCACAATCATATTAAAATTAACATGTCACGCTGTCAAAGTTTCCCTAAATAATACCAGTAGAGATTATTGACATTTTTTTTTTGATTTTTTGGAAGCATTTATTTTGTTTTTTCATAACATAAAATTACCTTGAAACAAAAAACAAAAAAGAAAGTACGGAGTATTGGGAGTAATACCTATAAATACTGATTTGTTTAACAACATGTATTATTTTCATGTTAATTAATCCCTTGAAAAATTTACTACGGGGTTACTTTAAATACAGGTAGATTATTGAAATCAATGAACAGCAGAATGTTGATCAAAGTGTAGCCCAAAAAAAAAAAAAAAAAAAAAAGTTGATCAAAGGGAAGATTCTGATTAAAGAAAAACTGGGTTACGTGTCGCTGGATCAGATTAGCGGGCCTTCTTGTTGGACCTCGTTGTAGCAGACTAATACCCGGTACAACTAAAATACAACCAAGCATGCTAACTTGCTTAGTGAAAGTAGTGACATGATGATGGGTCATTCAACTTGTGGTCAAGTAATTGAACCGTATTATCATCTACACGTAAATCAGTTCTAGATGGTTAGGTTTCAATTTCCTTCAATTGTTGGTGTGGGGGATCGAACACAAGTCTTCTCTACCAAGTGTAGTCCCAATCACCATTACACCAACAATCAATTGTTGTATGATCTACATGCATGTATAACTGTATAAGAAATTTTCTTATCTATGAAAGGTGGTGATAAAATTACTAGTATGCTACCACATACGTCTATTAAATCTTAGTTGTAATAGAAGAGTTTTATTTGTGAAACATAAAAATTTTCTATACTGTAACTAAAAATTAACGGAGATAATACGAAAAGTACATGTTTATACATTTTTTTATTATTGTAATTTTATTTTATTTACCTTTTCTTATACAAACCACCTTTTATTATTCCTTTTTGGCTTTTATCTTACACCCATTCATATTTTTAATCCTAGTCTCTGTTCCTCCCATACCCACATATGATGAGAATTGAATCCTACACCTCAAATTTAATAGGCAAAAATGCAATTGACCACGAACCATAACGTTGAATTATGTAGTTTTTAATATATGATGAGATTCACTTCTTTGATGCAATTTTTATTGGGAAGTGATGAATATGTTTTCAAACCGTGAAGAGTGTCATGGAGTTCGTCACAAAGTAGTGGACAAAAAGCCATTACAGAACTTTTATGTACAGCAATGCATAGTGTACTCCGTATAAAAAGGGAATATACATTAAGGTTATGTTAATTGAACTGACCAAACCTGTGGATACTCCGTACTTCCAATTTCTTTAATATAATATATATATTTTTAAAAAATTTATATAAATATATATACATAGATAAGTATGGAGTTTAACTTTAAAGATAAGATGTATCAACTTGTAACGTTGTATGAACAATTATACAATTTTTAGTTATGAATCGGATCAGAGTAGGTTTTCATATGATTGCACGGTAGTTTATTGCAAGACATTAAATGTTACTCTTAAAAAGTTTATATGATCCCTATTTCCACTACTAGAGTAACTGTATGACGGTAACGGATACTACAAGTTGGAGTATACATCGACCTTTATTTGGACAATTAGTGTAATGGCAAGTGGCTTATGATTGCCGTCCAAGTTTAATAACTTACTCCCTCTCCCCAGGAATTTGTTGTTAGCAGTACTAGCAAAGCAATCCAATTTCGGAATGCCTTTGAGAGGTGTAAACGCATTAACTAAGTGCGATTTAGAACCTAGCAAGCATGGAATCTATACTTGTAAGTTGGTTTAATAAACTTGTTTTAGGTACAGAGCTAGCATTAGCTTTGCATTTGGTTCAAGTAAGTCGAAACAATACAGTCTTGTGAGAATTCCAACACTGGATAAACCTCTTGTGTCTACCTAAGGAAGTCCGATATAGTCACCAATAGTCTCCAATAGTCCGATAAGCACACTGGAATCTCTCATGACTATTTCTCTTTTAGTTGCCTTTAAGATGTATTTCATTGTTGTATGACAATCCTCACAAATGGGCAGATTTTTAAAGATCCTAATAGGTTTCAAGCTCAGTGTGCTTATAAGACCATATGCTATAACCAATTTTCCTACTATGCTGTAATAAGTATTTCTCCTTTTTCCTCCCTTTCTATGTAATGGAGAACAAGATTTGTATTAGAGAGATAAGCCATCTCCTTGATTTCGTGTTTAGGGTTAGGATTTAGGGTTTAGGATTTAGGGTTTAGGGTTTAGGTAGTTTAGGGTTTAGGGTTTAGGGTTTAGGGTTTAGCGTTTAGGAATTAGGGTTAGGGTTTAGGGTTTAGGGTTTAGGGATTAGGGTTTGGGTATAGGGTTTAGGGTATTTCAATTAAACCCTCAATTACTATTTTGCCCTTGGTATTTCAAATTTAAACCTCTAATTTTGTTGGTATTTAGAATAAAAATATAAATACTTTCTCCATAAAAGAAAAAAAAAACTCAAATAACAGAAAAATAGTTATTTTAAATTACCCTTATAAATCCGTTAACGAAAAAAAAAATATGATCAATTACGATGTATGAGTTTAAAGATTTGAAAACGGAATTGGCTATACCAAAAAAACTACCATTCTGACCCCTGAAAATTAAAATAAATGTAGTAAAAAAAAAAAATACAGGGCCAACAGGGGGATTGTGGAGAATTCAGGGAATTCGTAAGAGATATATATATATATATTTCTTTTTAATTTCAAATAAAGAATCAACCAATTGAATGAATTGATAGAGTCGTTTGTTCTTGATTTGCAATAATGGATAAAAAAAATCAGTATATTTTGAAAAATTTAGAAAAGAAACCGTAAAACCTTAGACGGATGTGCGCATCAATCACCAATTTTATTGGTGTGTGAATGATTGGGAGAGAGTTTGAAACAGTTTAAAATAGCTTTTAATTGACTATGTTGTACTCCCTCCGTCCCCGAATGATAGTCACTTTTGCCATTTTTAGTGACCCAAAATGTTAGTCACATTTGCCTTTTTCAAGTACCATTAATATTATTTTTTATCAAAATTCTCTAACTTTTGCAAAAATATTTGTGCAAATTTAACTTTCCCATGTACTTTAATTACTTTCTCTCTCTATTTTTTTGCATACCCAATGTAAATTTACTTTTTCGACGTACTTTCTTTAATTCTCCTTAATTCCCGTGATTTTTCTTTAAAAGTGACCATCATTTGGGGACGGAGGGAGTAGGTTTTTTTGAAGATGAAGAAGAAAGAGCAGAGAGATTATGCGGAGAAATAGAGAGGAGTTAAGTGGAGATAAAAAAAAATTAAAAAAAAAGAAATGTAGTCGTTGACACAGCGAATTTAAGGAATGTAGCCATTTACTGAATTGTGGGCCGATATTAAAAAGTAGTGAATTGTGGGCTTATTAAATCTTGTATTATCCTCAATCTACTTGGGCATAATTGGCAATTACCATACATGGCTAACAACACAAATACAATTTAGAACTGCTTTAAAAAGTTTTAAGGAAACCCGACATCTATAATGACAATCGAATTTAAGTTAAGCAGATCTTGTAATGTGGAAAATGTTCTACTTATATTGCTGGAAAGTACAACGTTGTTAGAGAGACAATCTAATGATCCTTTATAGTTGTGAGGATGATTTCCATTGGATTCATCCGACCGTATTCGAAAAATTGAAAACCTTTGCAACCCCTGCATAATTTTTCACCAACAAACAAATTCCCGGCGATCCATCAGATATATTATCCCGGATTTTAAGCTAAAGAAATTCTCTTTCAATAAGAGGAGAAAAACCCTGTCTTTTGAAGGAGATCGAAAAACAATTTTTTTTTTGAATGAGATCGAAAAAACCTTGTCTTTCGACAGAAATCGAAAAAACCTTGTCTTTAACATTTGAGTTGCACAATTGAATGATTCAATGTTGAATGCCTGAAATAACATTGTATGTGCTCAAAATAGACAAAAAAAAAAAAAAAAAAAAGCCTTATAAAAAAAGTAGACAAGAAAATTGCCTTACCAACTAAGAGAATCAACCATTAGCTTAAATTAAATATTGAGCACGACTTTTGATCTGAATTTAATCAAATTTAAATTAGATTAATTAGTCAATAATTATGAGTTTAATTTAATTTGTTTGACATTGAGAAAACAAAAAATACATGAGTATTTTTCCTAAAAAAAAAAAAAAAAAAAAAAAAAAAAACATACATGAGTAATTGAGTATTATTTCAATTCATAGTCTAACAAAATTGATAGAGTATAAAACATATATTCCTGGGCCTCAACCATTAGTTTAAGCTTTTGGTTGAGTTGGTCCACTAACATGGTATCAGAGCCAGCGTGACACAAAGGTCACAGGTTCGAATCTCATCCACCCTCCACTTTCAAGTGGAATATTAAGCTAATGGTTGAGGCCCAGGAATATGTTTTATACTCTATCAAAAATTTTGTACAAAGTACAACCATTTTTCCCATATACTACTATACATATGTACATACAGTTTAAAAGACTATGTACAAGTGTATAACATGAACCAATCAATCATTATTTTGTGTAGTTTTAGAAGGAGAATTTCGACAAACAGGACAAGAGGCATTCAATTGAAGCCATTCATCAATGCAATCAACATGGAAACAATGACCACAATCTGGTATCGTCCTTAAGCTTTCCTTTGGCATATATTCACCCAAACATATTGGACAATACATGTCATCCGCCTTGGGTAGTCTTCGACTTTCACCTAGGACTACTTTCGGGTATGACTCGATTATGTCTCGATTGAGCCCCTGGACAATAATAGTTTGAGGTTGCGGATCATTTGATTCTGCTTGCGCGAGTGTAGCACCTACAATTCCTCGTCTCTGATTAACCGCCTTGAATATGAAGTATAGCATACAGAATGTGACCAACACTAATGGTGTAGCAAATGCCAATGCAATGGCAATTATTGCTTGTCTTGTTAGTCCTGGAAACAAGTAAAAGGGGTATGAGCTAGCTTATAAACTACAAGAAAAATGATGTGGTCGAATAATAATATCTCCGTTAAAAAAAAATATCTAATAACCAAGCTAGTAGACTTAAATAATAAATTTAAAATCACTTGAAACCAGTCCAAACAAGCTACAAGTATATAACTAGTTTTTATCACCTAAAATATAACTAATATTGAATTGAGTTGAGTTGAACCAAACCAAAAGCAATTCGAATGACTTATTGATCACGATAAGTTAGTGAAAGAAAGTCTTGGATCAAACTTTCTTCACAACAATCTACCATTACGCTTTAAACTTGTACATGGATGAAATGTTGTAATTAAATAAAAAAAGAGGGGGAACTTACCATGGTGAGGAAGATTGAAACATTCCACTTCCGAGTTAGAATTGCTCTTGAACTTACATCGACCATTTCTCTCATAACACTTGGCACATTCAGTAGGTTGAGACCAAGTGAGCCTTATATCACTCCTTAAATTTAAAGAATAGTCCTTTTTATTTGGTCCTATAGGAACTTTAATAGGTCCAATTTTACTACACAAAGAGGAATTACCCTTAACAATTTTGTCCAAAGGACTAGCAAAAACCCCATAATTTGCACTACTAAGACACCCAATTAGTGTAATGTTTAGATTATCCGAAGAATTAAAGAAATCATTAGAGCAATTATAAAACCAGTAATCTTGCTCTAAGTAAGGTTTAAAAGGAGAATTATTACCCATAAAACTCGAACCATTAATCGAAAGAAGCTTTCTTGGAAGACAATTATCAACATCATTAAGCCATAACACTTGATTAATATAGTCTATTTCTTCAATAGAAAAAGATCCTAACTTAGGTAGGTTGATTAGTAGCTTATCATTTCCATTGCATGTCAAATCAAACCCTGGATACCCACAAAACCATGGCATGGAATCATTCTTGATCACAAATGGAAATTGAACGTACCGAGAGACCGGTTCTTTGTAGCTACATACTTGTATTAAGCAATGATCAACCATCTTTGAGCTTTCATGATTGGAATTCGTCGTGCCCAACAATGAAAGGATTAAGATTAGGAGGAAGTAGATTGAAATTTTGAGGATTTGCATTTGTATCAACTTTGAAAACTTGTTCTAACTCTAGAACATTACAATATTTTGATACTTATCAATTAGTCCTCATCTTTTGTTCATCATCATTGACTTTATCTAATAATATAATGGTTGGTAGAAAATATGAAATTAAATTATGAATTTTGTACGTAGAGGTACAATTAAATCTAGCAAAGTAGCAAGACATGTTGGCTGACGTGCAAAGAACATCAACATTAACAAGGTTTATTTATTAATTATGTCAATGGAATTGAAGAATGGAAAACCAAGATAATGATGTAACAAATTATAAAAGTCTTAATCATTACAGGTTGATAAATAATGTTTGTATATTTTAAGGAATTTTGATTGAAAACAAATGTTCAAAGCTACCACTTGTACTAATCAATTTAATTATTTAAGGTTTTAAAACCAAACTAGGTTGTCATTACAAATTCCCCACGATGTCTTTTGCAGAATGCAAAAGATATATTATTAAGTGATAAATGGAGCACATACATATATATACTTCTTTGGTTCTCTTTTAATTACAACGTAAAGTAGCTATACATTTTTGAAAAGATAAAAAAAAAAATAAAATAATAAAGAAGGTGACTCTACGACCACATATTGAGATCAAACATACGCACATAGGCACATAGCACTTTAGACTTTATATTGTTTCATGTTTTAAATCAAAATCAATCGAATAAATTTCACATTGATCTCAGCAAGTTTTTAAGAGTTAGGTTGATCATTGTCTGATATTTTTCTAACAACATCAACATTAAAAAATATTGCTTGATTTACAAAAACGAATTGAAGGAGCATTGTCCATAGTTTCATTCTTCTACATTAAAAAAATTGTCTCCTACATAGTCTTGCATAATTTTTGTTAATCAACTACATATCTACAATTTGGACTTAAATAATTAAGTACAATCCATGATTATGAACAAATAAGCTAATTAAGCATTATTTTCCGGAATTTGAGAAGGAGAATATCGGCAAACAGGACAAGAGGCATTCAAAAGAAGCCATTCATCAATGCAATCAGCATGGAAACAATGGCGACAATCCGGTATCGTCCTTAAAATATCCTTGGCTAAATATTCACCCAAACATATTGGACAACATTTTTCATCCGGCTTTGGCAGTCTCCGACTTTCACCTAGGACTACTTTCGGGTATGACTCGATTATTGATTGGTCGAGACCATGGATGACATGTTGAGGTTAAGGTTGAGGTTGAGGTTGCGGAGTGACTGTTAAGGTGAGTATAAGACTTGAAAGACTTGCATTTGTTGCTCTTCTTCTTAAGAAAACGGCCTTGATACAGTAAAATATAATGCATATAGTAACCAATATCAATGGTGTTGCAAATGCCAAGAACATAGCAACCATTGCTCCTCTTGAAAAACCTAAGATGAATTAACCAATCAAATAAAAGAAGAAATAATTAGAACATAGAAAATGACAAACAAAAAAAAAAGATCGAACTCCCAATCATGCATAGTGGCGGATCCAGGATTTGTGAAATGGGGGTACGAAATGAATTTCGATAAAAAAATTTTACGAAATAATGTGAATTGCAATAATTTTTTCCTAACTAAATTTTGAGTTAATAATTCATAAATAATTTTACTTTGTATTACTAATTGCGTGTACGATACATCCCATCCTCCAACGATAAGTTTTATCATTGAGTAACTTAATATGGCTGTGAAAAAAAGGGAGATTATCGAAGAAACCTGTTATTTGGAACAATAGGTCTCTTTGATTGAAAAATAATCATCTCCCGCTAAAAAATTAAAAATATCACCAAAGAGGATAAGAGACTTGTTTTTTTAAGTAGGCAGTCTCTTTAATGTTACACGAAAAGGCGGTCTGATTTGTTGCCTTGGCTAATTATATAACAGAACCTATGAGACCTCCTATTTGATACAGGCGATCTCTTTTCTTACCAGACTTTTTTTTTTGGCAGAATGGGGGTACAACTATAACTCTATGTACCCCCTAGATCCGCCACTGATCATGCACATCTGACCGTTATTTTGAGAACTAGAGATTATTTTCAGTTTTTCACCCTTTAGAACATATGGTAAAACTCGAGAGAGATAGCTTATTATAGATAGTTAAATAGACTTACCACGACGAGGAAGGTTGAAGCATCCCACTTCCAAGCTAGAATTGCTCTTAAACCTACAATTCCCGTCTCTTTTGTAGCACTGCCTACACTCACGAGGTTGAGCCCAAGTGAGCATAATATCATCCTTAAGTTCCGAAGAAGAGTACATAATTTTATTAGACCTTTTTCTTATAGGAACTTTTATAGGACCTATTTTAACACATAAAGAAGAATTACCCTTTACAATTTTTTCTAAGGGAGTAGCAAAAACCCCATAACTTTGCCCACTTATGCAGTCGATTGGCTTCGCTTGATGATCATCCGAAGAGTTGAAGAAATCATTAGAGCAATTATAAAACCAGTAATCCTGTTCCAAAACAGGACTAAAAGGAGAATTTTTACCAATAAAATTTGAGGCATTATTAAGTGAAAGAAGCCTTTTTGGGAGACAATTATCAGGATCATTAAGCCATAATTCTTGATGAACATAATCTATTTCTTGAACAGAGAACACCCCTGAATTTGGCAGGTTGATTTGTAGCTCATAATCTTTGTTACATAACAAGTCAAACCCTGGATATCCACAAGACCTTGGAAGGGACTCATTGCTAAGTAGAAATGGAAATTGAACATATCGATTGACCGGTTCGCGGTAGCTGCATACTTGTATTAAGCAAAGATCAGAAAGATTTGTGTCATTTTCCATGGATTTGGTTGAGATTAAGAACAAAAAAAACAGGAGAAAAAAGATTGGTATTTTGAGGATATGCATATTTTTGTAAAGTTGAGTGATACAACTTAGCTTCTAATTATGAAATATATTTTGGTTTTTTGTGATCATTTAGTGTTCACATACCATTGAGGCATTGACTTTGTAATTAGTTGATAGGTGCTTGGTATAATGTTAACAATGATCTAATCTATTTTGGTTTTATTAATGAAGTCAATTGTATAGTTGAAGATTCATGCAACAAATGTTTGTGTCATCATGATTCTCACTTGCAAGGAATAATTGTATTATTGTTGCAACTTGCAATTGTTCAATTAGTTTAATTTTGTGTTTTCTAATTCAAAGTTGTATTAATAGTCTGATTTTGAATTTTTTTTTCCCCTTCCATCATATATAGACTAAAAATAGGTTTGAAAACTTTGGGTTCTAAGTATGTTTTATAATTGTCTAATTTACATGTGTGATTAGTTATTTGTCAAATAATTTGCAATGAAGTACAAAAAAGTACCAAAAATATTAGTTATTGAGTTACTTAATTTGAATATTCATATCCATTACGGCTCGAGTTTGGATTGAATTAGATAGGATGATCGGAGCCCCGAGATACAGAGTAAACAAGTTACAACTTACAAGTAGATTAGCCCCTTAAACTGGGCACAGGACTAACTAACTTAATTCTTATGGATGGTATGATCTCTATTGGGCTAGTATGGCCCAAGAAGATTTTCCAAGGCTTCTAGCCTATTGGGCTTTTAATTATTTTCATGAAGAAGTTAATTGGGCCTAATCCTACACTTAGCACAACCCAATTTGAGATACAAGGCCCGTATATCAGTATATGCCATGTCGAGCCCACTGCTGAAGCTTCTACTCACAAAAAGTCTGCTTTAATTTGGTTGAATTGAGTGATTAAGTGTCTAAACACCCAAAAAAAAAGGAGTTTGTGGATGTTACTACTTAATTCTTTCTTCAAAATGAAGTAACAAATATCAATAATTTTTGTAATGTATAGAATACAATAGTACAAATTTTTTAATTATCATTAATAGTAAGGATCGGAAAGTTTTATACACTATTATACGGTTAAGTAAAGAATTATTTATAATCTAGAAAAGGTCGGTGATGAGTAGAATAAACAAATTTCTACAAGTATCACCAAGTCCTCTCTCTCTCTCATTCTTCAATACATTTTGCAAAAGCTTGTTGTATCCCATAGAGGTGATCACCAATTGGAGAGTTCGATCCACTTACAAAGTCAAAGGAATGCTCATTAGGTTGTATGTTGGTCATCAACTCATCCCTCTTATACGTTTTTCAACGTGGGACAACTTATTAAACTTACATGTTAATTATTTTCCTAACTAAAACAAATTTTGCAACTATGGAATAAATTAAAAGTTTATGGGCTCGCGTCCCTTTGAGCCTGACCCTAATGATTATCCGCTCTGTATGGCTAGATATAATTCTTCTTATGACATGAGAATGGAACCATAATATCGGGAAATTTGTTCAATTTATATAAGAATATACTATTGAATTTCCTCAAAAAAAAAAAAAAAAAAGGTACTATTGAATAATTTCATACTATTTCTTGTATAGCTGTAGATGCTAATAATGAAAGTCTACCGATGTCGTGCAAGCAGGGTTACGTTTCAACTAAGTCTCCTCCTAGACTTTTTCCTATGATCATGGATTTTTCTTAACAATTTTAAACTTTAATCAAGTTTGATAATCAAAGATCGTGAAAAAATATCAACTATACAAGATACAACTAGTACTAATTAATTATCTACCAATTATATCCTAGATTATATTAACAAAATCAGCTCAAAATCGAACAAAAACTTGTAACAATCAAATTAAACCAACACAATTAGTCATCACAAAGAAGAGACATACATACTCTACTATGAATTTGGAGGAAGAATTCTGCAAATAGGGCAAGTTCCGTTACATCGAAGCCATTGATCAATACAATCAGCATGAAATCTATGCAAACATATAGGTAAGATCCTCAACGTCTCCTTAGGAGTATACTCGGACAAACAAATGGTGCAAGTATTATCATGTTGTTTAATCATCCTTCCACTCTCTCCTATCACTATACTCGGGAATGAATCGATTGTTTCCTCGTCGAGGCCAATCACCTCAATTGGTGGTGGTGGATGAGGCTGTAACGTTGTTGGACTGCTTGCTCTTGACCTTGGGGCTATATCAAACACATACGTGGTTCGAGGACTTTGGCTATTGTTGCTATTTCTTCTTAGGCAGCAACAACAACAAGCATAACATATGAAGACAGCAAATATAGCAATTGCTGGAATAATTGCAAGATTAACCATGGATTTAATTAATGTTTTGGCTAAGAAAAATGAGAAGTTGGAAGTAGGGTATTGTAGTGCATGAGATCCTAATTTATTGGTGGAAGTAATTACCAAAAGCTGGATTAAAGTTGATTAACTTGGATTATATATATTGGTCTTATTTTAATGATCTCCTCAAGACTTGGTAATTTGGTATTCAATTTAGGTTTTAAAAATATTGTCATTTGGACCATGATCATTATATTGGATTTTTAGGAAAATACAATACTTTTAATTTATATATTATGAAGATATTTCCTTTTCAATTAACATGTATTTACCTCATTGTATTGGAGAAAAAAAAAAAAAAAAAAACACTACTCTTATGTCAGTGTAACCCATTTAAACTGCTTTTAAAATTTAGAAGACATCCATTGATTGACATAAGCATTCAAAAAGATAAACAAAATGATTTGGTCAAATTTAAAGACATTATTGGTCTGATCAATATGACTTACGTACATTATTATTTATAGTTGAATCAATTTGTTATGTTGGGTTAGTATTTGAGTGATGAGCTATTCAGGTCACTTTCAAGTTTATTGTAAATCAAAGACTTAACATAATGTGAGTTCTATATCAAATTCAATCATATTCATTTTTGTAAGTACGGTCAAAGTTGGCTTATGTCAACCTTTTGTCATCTGATTTGGATATGTGCTTGGAAATTAAGAGGGTCAGGCCAAATTTGCAAGCAATGCTGGGGCTTGGGTTGGCCGTAAGGCTCTTTGGCCTAGCCCTAGACCTTATTCATTCAAAGTTAGGCCTACGTTTTCTCCACTTAAGCCAAATAAAAAAATTAAATGCACAAACTTAAGAAAACCATCCAATTTATTTACAATTTCAATTAAACTCCATAATTCAATGTTAATTAGCTTGTACATTATAATTGTATCCTTACACCAAATAGGCAAACATTACATTGCGTAACACAATTCAAGACTTAATTAAGTAGTATAGGCCTGACTATGATGAGGTGGATGCGTTCTACAAACAGGACACGTGGCATTCAATTTAAGCCATTCAACCAAACAATCACGATGAAATCGATGTACACACTCCGGTAGAATCTTCAATACATCGTTGGGAACATACTCCGATAAGCAAATAGAACACGTGTTATCATCTTGATGGTTCATCGACGACCCACCCTCTCCAAGCACCACCGTTGGATAAGAATCAATCGTCTCTTGGTCAAGTCCCTTGTCTTCAATCTGCCGGCTTTCGACATGGGCCTGGACATGGGCTTGGGCTTCGGGCATGGCAAACGATATTTGAACTTGGACTCTTCTGTTCCGGCAAGTCCAACATAGACTTGAAAGAAGAAGTATGACACCAAGAATTGTAACAAGTATGGTAATAACATCAACCATAATTTAATTGGTAGAAATATGATTAGTAATTGTATTTCTTCAATGGGATTAGAAAGGAAATGTTTGTCTTGCCTTTGAATTTATTTACAGAAGAACATTGAATACTCCTTAATTATTATGATTTGTTTATTGGCCTATGGTAATATTTATTTCTAAAATTAGTAAGTATCTATTAGAATAGTACTAGATTTAATGAAGAAGTCAATTTGATTAGATCAGTTCATGGGTAGGGATGGCAATATTAAGTGGATATCCGCTAACCCGCTCCACCCGTATAAAATAAATGGACGAAAACCCGAATTAAGTGGATGAGAAGCGGATGACGGATGAAGCGGATGATGGATCGGATCGGATCGGATGTGGATGATATTTTTTTCACCCGCTAACCATTCACCCACCCGTTTAACATATATTAAATTATTAATCAAAGAATTTTACTAATAAAATATAGAATGTGCAAGAAAATTACTTGTCTTTTTTTGTTGCAAATTAATTTTTCAAACAATATGTTGTTATTGTTTCTTTTTTATTAATAAAATAAAAAAGTTGTTATATAAATATCCAAAAATTAAAGTTTATGTGAGTTTTTTTTTCATTTTAGTACTCATCCATTTGTCATCCGCTCCACCCGTTTCATCCACGGATGATGGACGGACGGATATGGATGATGGGTGAAGCGGATGACGGATGGATGTGGATGGAGCAATTAGGATAATGGATGGATGCGGGTGAAGCTCCACCCGATCCATTGCCATCTCTATTCATGGGTCAACTCTGGCCAAATTGCACATACTTGTATAAAGGTTCAATCTATACTGGTTCGGAATTTATCTGCATCATTTTCATTCCTAATAATGTTACGACCATACTTTTGTTAGAATCAATAATGAAAGTGTTAGAATATGCCTTAAAACGTCCCACAAAAATGATAATTAATCTTCATTATTTAACGGTCATAGTATTACGTTGAAATCCATCAAAAAACACACTTTTACTTTCAATCTATACGCGATCGTTTAAAATATGACTATCATATTATTTTGATAATTAAAAATATAATCGGTTTATTTTTTCACATCGTAATATGGACACAATTAGTCTTTTAATACCTACAATTAAAAATAATTTTTAAAATTTTTAATCCAACATAAAATAAATAATTTTTGAGAAACTATAAAATAATAATAATAACAATTACAAAAATGAAACTAAAAATTTGACAAATAAAAAAATATTGATAATACTATTTTATACTAAAAATAAAGTAATATAATTTATTACTTGAATAAAAACATGTCAATTAAGTACTAATCAATAAAATTTTATGGTAGTTATATTTCAAATGATTACTATAAAATTTTCAGTAATAATTGATAAGCGAACAAACAAAAAAACGATGAATGAACAGTGAAAAAGGCTGGGTTGTGATTTCAAGAACTAGTTCTACAATGTTATCACGTTTTAATTAATCAAAAGGGGTTTCGTGGTGTAGTTGGTTATCACGTCAGTCTAACACACTGAAGGTCCCCAGTTCGAACCTGGGCGAAGCCATTTCATATTTGTTTCAAGAAATTTCCAAATTACCATTTGTCTAATTATGGGTTTAGTTTAATTTTAGTTAATGCAGGAAATGTATACAGATGGTTTCGTGGTGTAGTTGGTTATCACGTCAGTCTAACACACTGAAGGTCCCCAGTTCGAGCCTGGGCGAAGCCATTCAATGGTTTTTTTTTCCGTCAAAATCGTTCTCACATAATACTACCTTCGTTAACTATCCCTATTATGTGCAACAAAGGAGTATTATTTGTGAGACATAAAATATTATTTTGCTGCACATAATAATTAACGAAGGTAGTAAGAGAAAATAGGATTTGAACGGTATAAATATAAGTATTTCTAAAAGATGCTCGTCAAGCTAAGACAGCTCATTATATGTACTTATATAATACGAGTCTGGGCCGCACCCGCAAATTAAGAGAGCGAATAATCCACTTCACAAGACCAAAGAGGGTTCATCCCAAAACTTTATAACAATAGAAGGAATAACCTCTTAGCCTTATAAAGTGTTTAACTCTCTCTTCTTTTCTTGTGTGGGACACTTATATGTATTATTCAATAGAATATACTTAATACTTTAACAGTAATAATGATAAGATTAACATAAATAATCCACAAAGATCACGCTTATGTGCAAAATATTGCACTTACTACGTATTACATATGTAGTACTCCGTACATTAAAGAAATAACAGGAAACACTAGTGCGCCGTGCGCTCACATGCTTAAATACTTAAATTAAGTTCTTGTAAATACTTAAAAAGTTACTCCGTATTATTAATTAAGGATAAACCTCAATGACAGATCTTGCCCCTAAAATAGGATATATTTTATAGTCACTAAAACCAGCTTTGATGAAGAGCTTTTTCCATTCTTCTTCAGTTCTTTCCTTTGATCCTAAGTCAAAAGTCATCATCTTTACGTCAAATAAAAATTGGATCTTTGAGTAATGGGCAATATTGTAATTTTCACTTTTGTCCTCTACAACCATATCAATGACAATCACCTTCCCTCCTTTGTCTTTGCTAGGAATTGCCTCTTTGCACCTTTCGAGTATCTTTATGCAACAATCATCGCTCCAATCGTGTAATATCCACTGTGATATAATAATATTGGTTTAAGAGTTATTAAACTATGATCGAAATTCTAAACAATGATTAACATAATAATAATCATCATATCATATCATATCATATAACTATTATATAAACCTAAACTTTTAACCAGGCCATGAGACAGTGACACTTGGTAGTCAAACTTTTCGCCAAGTGTCGCGCCACGTTGAATAGATTTGGATAGACTTCGTAAGATAAAAAAGTTAGTTTGGAATTCTATTTTCAATCAAGTTTGGATAAAATTGTTAGTTTAGAGTTTTATCTTCGATAAAAAAGCTATGTACAAATCATATAACTAATATATAAAGCTAAACCTTTTAGTCAGACGACGAGACAACGACACTTGGCATTCCAACTTTTCGCCAAGCTAAGTGAACACAGTGTCGCACCACGTAGGGCCTGTTCTGATTGACTGAAATCAACTGAACTGAGCTGAGCTGAGCTGAACTGAACTGAACTGAACTGAACTTATTAATTAGTGATTTTTAACTACGGATTAGTGCTCTTTGATTATATATTACTATACCTATGTGTATATACAAATGTACATATTAAGCTTCTTATGAAAAATCTACTATATAATTATAAAATTTATGGAAAATATATTAAAAACTTAAAACCTCTAAATATTTTAAACACATATACTATTTAATTTTAAAATAAAATAGTATTATGACAAAAGAACACAAAACACTTACATGTATCTAACCCATTTAAAAAAATTAAAAAAAAAAAAGAAAAGTAAAAATACGAACAGCAAACAGATGCATTGGCCCAACATTCCAACACGGCAATTATTCTAACCCACTATTAATGTAACTACTAACTAGTATCTTTAATGCTAACCCCAAATAAAGAGAAAAAAAAACCCCAAAAGGCTATCTTCTTCCTCCTGCCCCCAACGACGCCGTCACCTAGCTTCATCCTGTAGTCCACCAGATCGGCGGTGCCCAGCCGGCTGAGCTTGATTTTTCGGCGGCTGTTCTGCTACGTGAAGGTGTCAAAGCTAAGGTTAGTATCAACACTCTTCCTAGTTTGTTTTAGATAGTTTTGTTTTGGATAGGTTAGTATCATTCCTCCTTTCGTATTAGATAGATATATTTTGTTAGCTGAATATTTTCCTTTTGGTTAGTTTGTATTTGTTGTTGTTGTTACAATTTTAATATGATTGAATTATAAATTGAATGGTTAGTAAGCCGTGGATCCATACTTTTGGGATGGTTGAATTCATGTAATATTATCGAATTCCAAGCTGTTAACTTGACAGTTGAAGTATTGTTTCCAATACATTTAACTATTTCTTTGTATGCCGTTGTTTGGTTGTTTTTATCCTTCAGTTTCTCGAAATTATTATTTGTTGCGTCGTTGTAATAAGAGCTTAAAAGAATGAAATTTGGCTTTATATCATTAGACATAAGAGCTGAACTGAACTGAATTTCAACGGAAGAGAACAGGCCCGTAGGACAGAGCTATATAGAATTCAATTTGTAGGATAAAAAAGTTAGTTTAGAATTCTATTTTCAATCAAATGTGGATAGAATATTAGGTTAAAAATTGTTAATTTAGAGTTTGTTTTCGACAAAGTACCAATATGACAAATTGATTAATAACTTTTTTCAAAAAATAATTAGATTATAACTCTCATAAATTATCATATAAATTTAGTTTTTGTATCATAATATTTTTTTTGGAGCGAAGGAATTAATTCAAAATGTACCACATCCATAATTTAAAATATATTCTAGTTATTAATTAAAATAATATAATTCACAATCTAATATAATTTCATCACTGTGTGTAGACCTGTCAATCGGGTCGAGTCACGAGTCATTTCGAACAGGGTCATTATTTCAGTTTACGGGTCAAGAAATGTTTTTCACCGATATTATTATTATAAGTCATGACATGCCTACTACATATTTAAATCGTCACAAAAATACATCAATTCCTAATTAACTTTGTATCAATGATATGTTTTAAAACTTGACATATAAATTAAAAATTTATCTTAAAATTCAATAAACAACCCGGACATTGCACGGGCACAAAACTAGTTAAATTATAATTTTATCAAAAAAAAATTAGATAACAACTCTCAATAATCAAAATATAAATTTATTCTTTTGTAGCGAAGAAAATAGTTCAAAACGTGGTACAACGTCCGTTTGTAATATTTTCTAATTGATTAGAATAATATACTTCACATTCTAATATGATTTTATTACTATATGTAGATTTGACAATCGGGTCGGATCACGAGTTATTTCGAATCAGGTCACTTTAGGTTACGGGTCAAGAAATGTTCAACCTAGCCCAAAGTTTTAATATTCAATAAACAATTCGGGCATCGCACGAGGCACAAAACTAGTAATTATTAAACTTTGTACTATGTTCTTCATATCATCATATGCATTGTATTTCGAGTTAAAATCAACTAGGATTGTTTTTTTAAATTTTTTTTCTAATTATTTTTTTAATTTAAATATAGTATGAGTAAAATGTAAACAAAGACAAGTTATAATATAACTCATGTAACCTTGTATCACATTGTGTTATATACTTATATTGAAAAAGGCAACATACTTCTTAAATAAAAATTGTGATATGTTACGTACATTCCTATCTGTTTGGTTGACTCAAAATTACATATTCAAGGTATGAAGTAGTTTGGTTGACAGTTCTTCAAAAAGTAGTGCACGATATCCTCACAAATAAAAATTCCTAGCTAGGAAGCAATAGGGCTGCAAACGATCCGGGCCGAATCGAGTTTTAGTATGTTCGAGCTAAGCTTGATAAGAAGTATTTATATTTGAACTACCTCGAGCTTGAACGAGCTTTTAAAAATCTTGTTCGAGTTGGGCTCGTTAAGAATTTGGCTTGTTCGAGCTTTGTTCACGAACATACTCATTTGCATTTCGAGTTTAAGTTCGACCTTGAACGGGTCTAAATCGGGCTTATTTATTTTAAACGAGCCTTAATTTATTATTACAAAAATGGTTTCTTTCAAATTTTAACTCATCTATTTAATTTTATATAAAATGTTTACATTCTTTCTATAGAAAAAGGTAATGAAGGAGTTTTCATGCTATTACATGATGAAATAATTAGTACTTTTTACAAACATATATGAATAAAAGATATATAAATTTTACGAATTTTGATTGGGTGTGAAAAAACTTATAAATAGACTTAAACGAGTTGTTCATGAACATTACAGAGTCGAACACGTTATTTGAGCTTTGTTCATCTATTTGACGAGGTTAAGATTTTAGTTCAAGCTTGTTAATTAGGTTAACACACGAGTTTTGACCAAGCTTTGACCGAGCTTGTTTGCGAATAGTTCACGAACGTATCGGCTTATTTACACCCCTAGAAGCAATCGATGAAAGTAATGCAAGATGATGAATTTACTTGAGAATGGTATTAAAATGAAAGATGAGTTACCTTGAGCAAAACTGCTTGAGCAGGAGGAATGGTCTTAAACATGTCGCCGCCAACATAAATCAAGTTGGTGCCATTACCGGTGAATCCCTCAACTACATGTGGTTGATCGAGCACGATACATTGCACCCTAGGGAAGACCTCAGCAATAGCCTTACCCATAGCACCCTGGCCACCACCAACATCTACTAAAGTTGTAATTCCTTCAATTAGGCCCTTAAACTCATCATTCTTAACCAACAAGCTAGTCACAAATTGAGAATCACATGTCATAGCTTGGTTAAAATTTGTGTTAAGTTCCGGTACATGAACACAATGTTCCCAAAAACCCCTCCCATGAGAAGCATGGAAAGGAGACTCAACCTCATCACGAAGCCAACTACTCAAGTAGTGTGATGGTTCGGTATTGATAGAATGAAGCGCGTTCACCACAAGTGGAGCTTGAGTGAGCGGGTGATCCTTCAATAGAAGTTGCGAGTTTATAGTAAGACCGAACACATGCTCTCCGTTGACTAGTTTCTTCACGGTGAAGAAGTTGGAGTGAACAAGAAGACGCATTACGCGGTATAGGGAAGGAGCCTTGTTAGGGTGGATACAAAGTGAATTGGCTAGTTCACTAAGAGGCATAGGGTTGCCATTTTTGTGGATGGCATCTGGGATGCCTAGTTGAATTGCACATTTTAATGCCATGGAATTTAGGAAAGAGTAAATATGATCCCATATGTGAGCTTGTGCATCTAGTAATTCTTTGGCTTGCATCTTAATTGAATTGGCTATTGTATCTAATAAAATTTCATTATATTCATCGGTTAGTTGCTTATGTATTTATAAAGTTGCTTGTGATATGATTCAAGCTAATTGATTATATTGTAGTGAATTATAAATTTCTTTAATTTTAATTGGATAATTTAGGGTATAGTATTATAATGTTTACAGTAATATAATTATAATGTGGAGAAGTAATCAAACAGACTGAGTCACCACTAACGATCATGATGCTGCGCGCAAGTCGTCAGATTAAGGAATAATGTGTTTGTATACTTTTTTCAGAAATTAATTGTAAAAGACTTGATCAGCATTTCAGATCATATACAGTAGTTTTAACCAAATGATGCTGTTTAGTTTAGCCTTATATCCCAACGCGTAAATGCAATCAGATCAAGTGGAAATTAACTATTGATTTTCATTCTTGGTCTTTAAATAAAGAGATTATATTAGGGAAGAAGTATTTAAGTAATTAAGTATTATATTATGTCGCTGAATGATCTCCAACCCAGTGACATTCCAATCCATTCCAGCTATGCAATATCTAATGTAGTATACTCCTATGTATTAGATGTTGATAATTTCTCCGTCCTTATCAATATGTATTAGATAATTTCTCTTGTTTTTATTTATCATAATAATTTGACTTTTATGCGTAAAAAAAAAAGTAATAATTTGACTTTTGCATCATTTATATGCTGGAATCAGCTTTGATTATAGATTTATAATATAAAGCCAAAATCAACGCAAGAGCTAGATTAAGCCGTACAAGTATTTAGTTTGATTTGGTGGCTGTATTAAGTAATAGAGAAGGAATTGCGTCGTATAGACGCACGAACTGTTTGGTACGGGAGGCTTGACTGATATATTTTACACGTTGGCTAATATTAAAAAAAAAAAAAATCAAAAAGGCCAGGTGAGATTATTTTAGGCGGATGAGGCAAAGGTCGAATTATTCCCGACAATTTTTCCTAATATTTATTCTTAATTATTTGAAATCCATGCCTTTCTTTGGGTCAAGCCAGGTGCTTATTTGGTTATTCATGCCTTGGACAATAATGCCCTCTTCTTCTTTAATTTATTTTTTTCCCCTGTTCTTTCCTCAAATTATATCACATCGAAATTATAATTAGGGTGTATATTTATCAATCATTTTTTTTCAATTTATATCATGTTTGTCTCGTTAGCTATTAATCTATCTATTAATTATTACTAAAACAGAAGTTGCTGACGTCATCATTACACACGTGTCGCTCTCTCAATAAAAATTTTCCCACCTAAATGCAATGATGATGTCATCTCTTTTATTTATTTATTTATTTATTTTTTGCTATCGTATTTTACATTTTTGAAATTTAAATATTAGAAGATTCGACATTACAACTAAACCCTATTAGTTTATCGTTGAAAATTTAAACAATTTTGAATAGCACACTAATATATGACCTACATTGAACTATGATTAGACAACATTGATCATTATATTAGAATTTTAATGAAAATAAAAAAAATTAAAAATTACAAAATGTATGTATTTCTTATTATATTCATGTACAATAGTGATTTATTTTTAAAATGTACAAACTAAAAATAAATTAAAAATAGGTTTTATGTAGACCGTGCATCACACAGGTTTTAACCTAGTTATAATTATAATACTAAAACAGATATCAGGAATGACACGTGTCAATTCCTAATGCTGTTTTTTCCCTCCAAAACTTCACCTCCATTTTTAGCAAAATAAATTTTATTTCTGAATTATTTGTATAATACAACTATAATAATATTATTCCAATTCTTATATATAATTTATATATAAAATGTGTTTCATGTTCTTAATTTTTCATATATATTTACCTAAAATAATATTTTAACTCTTTTAATTACAAAAAATTTAAGCCACTAATTTAGGTAAAAGATATTATCATTATCGCAGGAACGTCTTTTGAACGGAATATTATCGAATTTTGTCGAAAACTATTAATAAAATTGATTCATATAATTGATATTAAGGAAATTACTTTAAATATCACTTTAATTTATTTTTTAAATACCTTTAATATTACGATTTATTTATCGGTATCGTATCCATCGAATGAGTTAGAGGAATGGTTTAGAGAGGCGACTTTTGCAAGTCCTTATCTCGAAAAAATCTCCTTAAAGTCTTCTTTATCTCAAAGTCTATTCTAAAAGAACTTCTTCAAACCTTCTTCCTTCATTTTCTTTGCTTATTTTGTTTGTACACTAATGGAATATTAGATATTTTTTTTGGTGTTCCACCCGATTTACCTTTTCGGGCTAATCTGGACTTGGGGATTAGTTTTGGGAGGTTATGTTCCAGTCCCCTCCCAATTATTAAGTATTAGAAGTAGATATTATTATAAAATAAATGTTACGTTCGACAACTATACCATACGTCTAATTCTAGGAAAATGTAAAGTATCAATCAATTTTTTGTTATTACGTAATTATAAAAATTAATATGTTAGTAAATACAAGAAAAATTATTAACTTTTGCCGAAATATTTCTTTGAGATGATAAATTTATTACATTCAACATTCATAAATTATTCCAACTCTTTATATTATATTACAAGTAATTATGGGAAAAAAAATTATTTTTACCGTACATCGCCAGACACTAATCTAGTTTCAAATAAAGCATTGGTCCAATTAAATATTAGCTTTACCTTTATTACATTCAATTGTTGAACACTGATGGTTTCGTGGTGTAGTTGGTTATCACGTCAGTCTAACACACTGAAGGTCCCCAGTTCGAACCTGGGCGAAGCCATTCCATATTTTTTTAAAATCGTTTTCTCAAAATAAAAGAATTCCATTTAATTATGTACGGTATAAATTAATATAAAAGATGCCCATCAAGACCTTAATGATTGAATTATAATACTTAATAATAAGATTAACGTATATAATCCACTAAGATCAAGCTTATGTGCAAAATATTGCACTTATTACATATAAGAGCTAGCTCATTGGTATGTATTACACTATTACATATAAGAAAAAACAGGAAACACTAGTACGCCATGCGCTTACATGCTTAAATACTTAAGTTGTAGATGCTTGAAAAATTACTTCGTATTATTAATTAAGGATAAACCTCAATGACAGATCTTGCCCCTAAAATAGGATATATTTTATAGTCACAAAAACCAGCTTTGATGAAGAGCTTTTTCCATTCTTCTTCGGTTCTTTCCTTTGATCCTATGTCAAAAGTCATCATCTTTACGTCAAATAAAAATTGGGTCTTTGAGTAATGGGCAATATTGTAATTTTCACTTTTGTCCTCTACCACCATGTCAATGATAATCACCTTCCCTCCTTTGTTTTTGCTTGGAATTGCCTCTTTGCACCTTTCGAGTATCTTTATGCAATAATCATCGCTCCAATCGTGCAATATCCACTGCAATAATAATATTGGTTAAGAGTTACTCCGTATTATACTAGAGTTAATACAAATTGAGAGTACTGAAGTTTGGAGAAAGTTGCACAAAAGGTACTCAAGTTTGAGAAGTTGCAAGTAGAGTACTCATCACAAAAAACAACCTACTACAACAAGTTACCAAAGCCAAAAAAAAAAAAGAAAAATTAAATTTCTGACATTAAATTAGAAGGTACTAATGTTTGCATTTGTTCAATGTTCAACTCCAAAAAAAACTGACTTCAATTTATATTGTTCTCCATTGCCTTCTTCAACTCTATTATACTATGATTGAAAATCTAAACAATGATAAAACATAAAAATAATAATTACTATACTCTATACTATGTTCTTCATATCATCATATGCATTGTATTTCAAGTTCAAATCAACTAGAACTAATATTTTTTTGATATAGTACGAGTAAAATGTAAACAAAGACAAGTTATCTTGAGTTACCTTGAGCAAAACTGCTTGAGCAGGAGGAATGGTCTTAAACATGTCGCCACCAACATAAATCAAGTTGGTGCCATTACCGGTGAATCCCTCAACAACATGTGGTTGATCGAGCACGATACATTGCACCCTAGGGAAGACCTCAGCAATAGCCTTACCCATAGCACCCTGGCCACCACCAACATCTACTAAAGTTGTAATCCCTTCAATCAAGCCCTTAAACTCATCATTCTTAACCTACAAGCTAGTCACAAATTGAGAATCACATGTCATAGCTTGGTTAAAATTTGTGTTAAGTTCCGGTACATGAACACAATGTTCCCAAAAACCCCTCCCATGAGAAGCATGGAAAGGAGACTCAACCTCATCACGAAGCCAACTACTCAAGTAGTGTGATGGTTCGGTATTGATAGAATGAAGCGCGTTCACTACAAGTGGAGCTTGAGTGAGCGGGTGATCCTTCAATAGAAGTTGTGAGTTTATAGTAAGACCAAGCACTTCTTCTCCATCATTGAGTAGTTTCTTCATGGTGAAGAAGTTGGAATGAACAAGGAGACGCATTACGCGGTATAGGGAAGAAGCCTTGTTAGGGTGGATACAAAGTGAATTGGCTAGTTCACTAAGAGTCATAGGGTTGCCATTTTTGTGGATGGCATCTGGGATGCCTAGTTGAATTGCACATTTTAAGGCCATGGAATTTAGGAAAGAGTAAATATGATTCCATATGTGAGCTTGTGCATCTAGTAGTTCTTTGGCTTGCATCTTGGCTAGCTATTGTGCTTGGTTTCAACTAATTTATTTTCATTCATTGGTTGTGTATTTATAAAGTTGTGATATGATTCTAATCGATCATATTGTAATTGATATCATCAATTGTTTCTTGTCGATCTTTAAAAGTGCAACCTCCTAACAACCTAACAAGGATTTTTGAAAATGTAAGTAATTGAGAAAAACCAACTCCTTTTTTCAATATTATAAATCAGTTAACCATCTGTGTCATGCCTAATATATATCAATGTGGCTGTTAGGCTATAAGTTGCATGAATAAGGGAAAACTGGAAATAAAACCATAGACACAGTGAAACATGTAAATTAATCGCAAATTTCACATAATTAGAACATATAAGTTCACAAATTAAAGACTATCCAACTACTTAAATTTCACATAATTAGAAGATAATTATCAAAAATTGATGTATCCATGCTACTTAAATGTTAGGTACCTTTCATAACATCTCTCGCAAGGAACGATCAGTCAAAAACAAAGCTAATTATGTCATCATATATACTAAGGGCATACTAGGAAACATTTTATGTCAAATTCATTAGTTTGAACCTTTATTTTGGTGCAATTAGTCTTAGAGCAATTGCATGTACGTTGGGCCTTTTATGGCAATTGACAAACTACTCATGCATCCAATTCAACCGTTCAAGGGGAAAAAAAAAAGAAAAAAAAAGACTTGATTAATTTATCGATCATGAATGAACGAAACTTTGTTACATTTGGCTCTGTGTCTCTGTCATACAACATGTGATGCCTTATTTTGAGATGTCACATCAATTTGAAAATAATGTTTCGTTTATCAAACCAAGGGTTATAAACAAGAGTTTAAAACAAAAGATTAGCTAGTGAACGTTTTTGGTGCTGATAGTTTTGACAATTCACAATTGCATGTGGGTTGGTATTTGCCATTTTAAAGATCAAGATTAATAACATTGGTTGAGTTTGTTTCACTGCGAGTCCACCCCATCCATATATACAACTTTAATGATGTGTCTGATAAAACAAATTTGAAGCCAAAAATCCAACTTTATCCTTTCAAATAATACGGAGTAACAACATCCAACTATATATACAACAATGACATCACATACTTCAACATATAGAGCATATATTTTAATAGACTAAATAAAGACTTTTAGCCCAAAAAAGAAGCGTAGAAGACCAAGGCAGTTCCTTCATTGTACATAGTATAGTCAACAAATTACACATCGCACTCCATAGCAAGACTTAGCACACTTTCTTTCTTGTTGCGAAGACAGCTCGATCAATGAATAAATCAATTAAGTACTCGTATTTTCTAACAACATAGGCGAATATGAGATCCATCCATCCATCCAATATCTAAATCTCAATTCTAACGAAACGTAGAAAGAACTTCATATTCTATGAATTACAAAAAAAATTAAGTTTCTGATGAACTAAGGCGAGGTGGATGAGTCCTACAAACAGGACACGTGTCATTTAATTTAAGCCATTCGACCAAACATTCACAATGAAACCGGTGCACACATTCTGGCAAAACCTTCAATACATCACTTTGATCATATTCACATAAACATATGGGACACGTGTTGTCATCTAATTGCAACATATCTCCAACCACGATCGTTGGATATGAATCTATTGTTTCCTGATTCAGCCCCTTATTGGGCTGCTGTTCGTGGGTCGACTGGGCCTGACCTTGGGCTTGGGTTTGATCCATGGATACTGGTATTTGGGCTTGGATTCTTGCGGTTCTTCTCTTCCTGTAAAACAACCTAAACAGAAGTAAAACGAAGATGATGCTGAAAAACACTGCAAAGGGAACAGAAGGTTTATTAAACATAATTAATTTTGAATTAGTGTTTCGCTAATGATATCTTGTCTTATTGATCCTATATGTTGCCTTAGTATATAAAATGAAATTTAATTGGTTTAGTATAATATTACAAGACATATAATTAAAGGTCAATTTTTGTTTTATATCTTGAGTCAACTATTAGGAAATTGTTTTGAAACGTCAGGAAATAACGTGTTTCACTGCTTCTTTGAAGCTAATCTTAATGAGCAGATGAGGTCCGGTAACTTCCAGGATTCTGTTAGGAAATTCACTCTTCTTTGATTTTATTTCTCTGCTCTGTTAGCATAGTTTGATTTTTTTTTTTTTTTTTTTTTTTTTTTTTTGAATAGTAACATAGTTTGATTTATACATCAATATATGGAATTAACCAATTATAAAACTCAGAGTACTAGTAGTCACTTGTACTATTCTAGATGTTCAGAAATAATAAAGGAGACCATTACTTTATGTTTAAAGAGCACCCACAATGGGTGACTCAAGACCCTCCCCACAATACTCTCTCTTCTATTTTGAGCTAGTTCACCATTGTGAAAGGTGACTCATGGGATAAGGTTCTTCCCTCTTCCAAGTCACTAACCGCCTCGGCACACGAGCACAATGATAAACAACAAGAATATGACAAGTGGCAAAATTTTGCATTTTTCATTTAATTTTTTTTGCCCAAAATTAATATAACAACTTTTTTTTGATAGTATTAAGCTGGTGAGCTAGCTCACCATTGTGAAAAAAAAAAAATACAATAAAAGAGTGACTTAAGTAAGTGGGATATGATGTGAAAGAATTAAAATTGGAAAGAGAAATTGTGAACTACTCCACCAATGTGGATGCTCTAATTTTTGTCTGTTGTTCGGTGATGCTATGTAGTTTAAATGAAGTAATGAGATATTGAAGAGCTTTTAGGAAGGGTATTTTGTAAAATCATATTGCAAGGACGTATGTAAATAATGTTGGGTTGAGCTTCTAAGTTGTGCTTAGTTGTTTAGGATTATTAGAGCCTGTTCTCATGCGATTATTTTCAGTTCAGCTCCTAATTTTCTTCTCTTATAAAATATCCATTTCAGTTCAGTTCAAATCAATTCAGTTCTAATAAGTTCAGTTCAGTTCAATTAATGAGAACAAACCCTTAGTTTTATGCTTAGTAGGTTTTACTTAGTCAAAGTATTGGTAATTTGGTATTGTATGTCTACGTTTATGTTTATTAGTTAAGAGGATAAGTGGGTTAGTAGTGGACGAATTGGTTCCTAATATTTAGCATCGGTAGTTTATCATTAGCTTATTTTAGGAAATTGATGTATCTTTTTTTTGAGAAAGGGAATTGATGTATCTCATTTTTCTTCAAGCAAATAATATTCTAACGTTCATTAGTTTTTTTGCTTCCTTATATATCTTTAATTTCTCTTTAATTTTATCTTTTTATATTCAACAAATAAAATACTCCGTTATAGCGAGCTATTTAAAATTATAAGTAGCATGATATTTATTACGATTGTTTGGTGTTTGCTGTTGTAAATGCTACCAAAGAGATTGATAAAAGAAAGTAGATCATAAGTTAACACTTAGTATTATTAGTTTAAAAGGTTGTTATACACACCCGAGTGTACCGTACATCCATGAGTATTTGTTCTCATTTAGATCATTTTTTTTTTAAATTTTATCATAAAATGAAAAGCCAAAACTAACTTTAGGTTAGTTGGGTAACTAACCTTAGGTTAGTTGGGTGTACGGTACACCCGGGTGTATATAGCAAAATATATGTTGGTATTTCCATGATTTTTGAATTTGTTTGAATGTTTATGCACTACTACATAAATGAGCAAATGCAACCCCTAAAAACCGTTGCAATAGGGCAAAAAACCGTTGTATAGACCTACTGCAACGGTTATTGGACCGTTGCTTTTGCGGCCGTTGCACTAGGTCTAATGCAACGGTTCTTTTGACCTAATGCAACGATCATATACTTCTCTCATGGACCGTTGCATTAGGACCTAATGCAACAGCGTTATATAACTAATGCAACGGTCATTATACAATCTTATAGACCGTTGCAGTAGTTCTGATGCAATGCTTATATAGATCAGATGCAACGCCTATTTCCCTTTGTTAGGACCGTTGCATCAGCTTATTATTATTATTATTATTATTATTATTATTATTATTATTATTATTATTATTATTATTATTATTATTATTATTATGCTCATTACAAATTCAATAATTACAAATGAGGTAAAAAAAATTTGAATGACAATCCTTTCAACTTGATAAATTTTTTTTTATTTAATTATTTTTACATTGCATGATTATGCAATTAATGCTTCACGGAAATAATTCTTGTACTGCTATACATAAAACTTATATATTTTCTCTAATAACTGTAATTACACACTTTAAAAAGAAACAAAAAAAATAAATAAATTCAGTTCAAGTAGTAGCAGCTCCAGCAGAATAGCAGCAACAGCTCCGGGCCACCGGCACAACAAAAATATTAGCAATAACAACTCCGGGCAGCAGCAACAACAGCTACGGCAGAGCAAAAATAGTAGCAGCAGCAATGGCTTAGTTTTGAGACCTGAAACAATGGCATCCACCATTTATAAGCCATCAATAGAACTAATTGCAGCAAATTCCTATGCATACGGCAAAGTTGGTCATATTTCACGTATTTAATTGGCAAGTGCCAAGTGCAGACAAAAATATCAAAGAATCCACCTTATGCAAGCTTTAAATAAAACTTAAATGTCATGTAACTCTACACCACGCATTAAAAAATAAATACATCCTTCTTAATTATAGGATTTTCAATTGCTCACCTAAGCTACTCGTGGGATAATTTGTAAACAACAACATAAAACACACTTTATAAACACACAAGAGAAGACTTTAAAGACAACTTGTACAGCAAAATGCCAATCAAATCCACTCTTCCCATCAGGTTCTACTCACACGCATAAGAGCAAAACAGAAAAAGAAAGTTCAAGCAAGTAATTTATAGCTCACATAACATGCATGAAACCTCACAGAATACAAGAAACATAGGAAGCTTACAGAGCATCACAACTATACTTGTAAAAGAAAATGTTTCCATACCAAGCAACAGTGTCTTCCTTACAGATGTCAAAGCAAATAGAACAACATAAGTTAAAATAAAGGGAACAAACCTCAGGTGCTATGGCACATAGCACCTTACAAATCCAGAGTAAATAAGTACTTCTCTTCTTGTGGCCTAGTAGCTTAAAACATAAACAGTCCCTCAGGGTCACTCTTCACTACGATATCCTTAGCTTCAGGCAATGAAACTGTCAAATAGATCTTATCAGAGCGCTGAGCCCTGAGAATCTATGGGGTGCGAGTGAAAATAGAGAGAAACAATTTTGCTCCATATTAATACATGTCAGATATAGCTTCTACAAAACACTAATTTAAACTTAAGAGGAAAACCAGTCATCAAACACTAATTCAGACTGAACAGAAAAACTAATCAACTGTGGGGGCGTTTGCTATGTGGGAATTGGGGTTGGGAATGGGACTTTTAATCCCACTTGTAATAAAATCCCTTGTTTGTTAGGTGGGAATGGGATTAGAATATGGGAAGGGAATGGGAATATATACCTTCTATTCCTATCAAAATAATACCAAGGGGGGCTGGTATTATGAGATGGGAATAGGGAGGGGTGGTAAAATGACTATCTTACCATCAATGAAAAGAAAGAAGGAAAGGTTTTGGTAAGGAGATTTTTGTAATATTGTTATTTTATCCCTACATATTCTCACTCAACAACCAAGCAAAGACTTGGCTTATTTTTATGAATTCCCATCAACTTTTTCCCAATCCCAATCCCCATCCCACCCTCTAACCCCCAAACTCCCATTCCTACATGCCAAACGCCCTGTATATGCCAGCAAATAGTATCATTACCTACTACCAGCAAAAATCCAGGGCCTTCTCTGATCATACAACGAACCAATCTCTCCGCCCAAATGAACATCACAAACTGACTGTAACAGGCAACAATGTACGATCTCTCCACCCCATCACAAGCTAATAAAACAGAAGTAAAATCAAAATACAACGCAAACCACAAAATCCAATTCTTCATCCACATGGATGATTCATCAGCATGTCACACGCAAATAACAATTTAATTAATTAATTACAAACCAAAAAAGCTAACAATTCAATAATATTAACAAGCACCATTTATCCCAATTATATTTAGACTACTATTAATTGGAAACTAATCACAACATACTATAATTTATAAATAAAACTGAAATAAATTTTCAAGTACACACAAAATAGCAATTCACAAACAATAACAACGAAATATGAAATCTAAACCCTTAATAATCTAACAAAAATCGATAATTAAACGAGATACTACGAAAATCAACACAAATATTAGAAATTTAAACTAGATTGTACGAAATTTAGAAGTTTGGAACTTCAGATCTAGAAATTACCCTTTTCAAGAGGTATCGACGACGAAGCAAGAGGACTAGAGGAGAGCTGAGACTCTTGGGAGTGACAGAGTGTGGCCTGGTGAAGGAGGCGAGAAGGACAAGGAGCGAGGAGCGAGACCCGATAAAAGCTTCTCCAATCTTAGGCAACTTCAAAACCCTAAGAATCGAAGAAAAGATATTTGTGTTTGAGAATTAAGAGATGAGAGATTGAGGATGAAGATCGAGGGATGAGAATGGAGGAGAGAGAGAGAACGAGTTTCAATGGAGGAGAAAGAGAGAGAATGAGTTTCAATGGAGGAGAGAGATTCGAGTTTCAATGGAGAAGAAATGGGTTTTATTGGAATTCCGTATTTGGGTTTCTCGAGTTAGATCTGGGTACTCTTTATTTTACTACTACTCCGTAATTTTGCTCGATCAAGAAAGACACGCACTTGATAATTTAATATGGAGCAACTAATGCAACGGTCATTTTAAAGCCGTTGCAGAAGGCAAAAAATTCGTTGCATATGAAGAGCTACTGCAACGGTTATGTTAAAACTGTTACAATAGGCAAAAATTCCATTGCATTAGCTTTACCCGTTGCATTAGACCGTTGTACTAGCTATGATCGTTGCATTAAACCGTTGTATTAGATTTAACCGTTGCATTTGACCGTTGCTTTTGCTCGTTTATGTAGTAGTGATGGTGTATAATAATTACTGTAACATAAATTACAATGTACATAAGTATTGAAGTAATCAAACAAACAGAGTCAGAGTCACCATTAACGATGATGCGGCGCGCAAGTCAGATTAAGGAATAGTATGTGTAGACTTTTTTCAGAAATACTTTATAAGAGAATTGATGAATTCATCAGTATTTCATATAGTTTTAGCCAATGATGCTGTTTAGATATACTTAGTCTTATATCCCAACGCGTAAATGTGATCAATTGGAAATTGTCGGTGTTTAAATAAACAGATTATAGAAGTACTTAAGAATTATGATGTTACTGATCTCTAAGCTAGTGGCATATACAAGTGTAGTTTATTCCGGGTCATATAGCTGAAAACTTGAAACATTTGGATCATGATGACATGACTCTACAACCTTACTTGAACAGGATCTGTTCTATAGGATCGTACCTCTGTATCCTTGAGTTCAAAAGAGTTATTTACTCTATTTAGTTTGATTTGGTGGTTGTATTAATTAAGTAATAACTCCACGTATTAAATTCAAAGCGAAACCTTAACTATACATAGCTCTGTGGCTTGAACATGAAAACCTTTTTATATCATGAGTTTGTTTAACCCTTTACACACCCAAATTGATAAATTACAAATCTTTGAAGTATAAGTAGACAAAATTCACTAATCCACGTACATACTTCATATTATATTTGAACAAATGATATTTATAGCACATAATGACAGCATACATACAAGGTCTATTTGTGCCTAACATTAATATTATCAGTAGCATTTAGTAACTTGAGCGTCTGAAAATGAGATAGATTAAAGGGGAGCAACTCGACAAATTGGACATGTAACGTCTAGGAGAAGCCATTGATCAATACAAGCAACATGGAAGTGATGTAGACAGTGAGGTAAAATCTTCAAGACATCGTTGATCTTGTACTTTGACAAACAAATCGGACAATTATTATTATCAGCAGTGGGCAATTGCCCGCTCTCACTAATGACAACAGTTGGATAGGAATCTAATGTGGATTGGCTGATTCCTATCGTCGTATGATTCCGCATCCTCCATGTATTGCCCGTAGCTGATACATTATTTCTCTGCATTCGACGTTGAATCCATGCCATGGAAACAAATAGAGCCACCAGAATCACCGGTAATCCAATTACTAAAGAAAGTACAAGAGACTTGAGATTCCCCCCTAAGTAATGAGAAAATTTAAATATGAAATATTAGTTTTCAAAATAGATCAAACAAAAAGTCAAAAATCACTCATAAGATCAAGATAATGAATGAACTTTGTAATTTTTTACACCACCTTCAATCTTTGATATTTGCTCAATTTTCCTTTTTAGTCCGTGCCTTAAAAAGGGAGAATAAAGTCAATAGACATCATGCATACTTACTAAAATTATTTATCTTAGCATTTTATGCATGGGATAAAGCTATGTTAGTTTAAAGCAAACTTGATTAAAAGTTTTGGGCAAAGACACCGATTTTGTTAGTTAATTCATTAATCCGGAAATTAATTGACTATAAAAAAAACCCTGAGAATTAAATTGGAGAATATGGCACATAGGAGATAGGATACATTCATACATAGTACAGAGTCGTACACTACTCGTAATGTCGTACATACCCTTGTAAACATTTTTAGAAGCTACTTGTATTTGAATTGATGAAATTTAGTTGAAAATTCGACATGTCAGGAAGTAAGAGCAAAAGAAATTGGAATACATGTATACAAGAAAGGCTAACCTGAGTTTGGAATTTGGCTCGTTGTGCACTCGATTCTATGAGTAGAATTATTAACACCACAATGCCGATGTAATTTCTCACACAATCCACACTTTGGCTCATCCCAATAAAGACTAATCTCTGTTTCATCGTTAAAGAAATCATAAAATTTACTACCATCACTGTAACCGGGAACACTAACGTTTGCAACCACTAATTGGCAAGTCGATGACAAAAGAGAAACTGCCCAAAGAGATTGTACAGCGTAAACTGTAAAGCTATAACCACTAAGGCATTCGACTTTGTGCAACTCGTTGCTTGTTGTGTTGTTGTATTCTGAGTCAACAAAGTAGCCTGAGCAGTTAAAGACCGTGAATACTTGGTAATCAAGGGCATAAAAGTGAGAGGTGGATAAGTTAAGAGAGAAAAGTTTTGAAGGCAAGCAACCATCAGGATCCCAGAGATAAACAATTTGTTCTTCATAATAAATACTATCGATTCCAAGTGTGACCGAGTTAGGAAACTCAATTGTTACATTTGTTCCTTTGCAACGAACATCAAATCCAGGGTAACCGCAAGGCTTAGGCTGATGATCGACTTCTCGAAATGGGAATCGAATTCCAATCGCTTCAGTGCTTGGATCACATTGGTGGTGTTCACATTTTTGTGCAATGGCATAAGTAATAAATGAAAACAATGGTACCAAAATAAGCAACAACTTTTTTAGAAGGTTGAAGAAAATCATGACTAGTGAATGATGGAAGAGAAAACTAATGGAATGTTTCGTAGAAGTGTTTATTTTATTTATTTATTTATTTATTTATTTATTTTAATTTTTTTTTGGGAGAATGTTTCGTTGATGTTTTAATTTAGCATGCTTGGATTAAGTCAATTTGAGAAATTGTGCATTGTTCAACTTTTACGTTGACCAAATTATGAATGTAAACATGCTCAACACCAAGACTTTTGACTTAATTTCATAGAATTAAACTCAATCCCAATTATTGAAAACCTAATCATATAATTGAGAGTGAGAGCGAGAGATAGCTCAAGTGGTTAAAGCTCCCCTTCTAGTGCCAAGAGATCTTGAGATCAATTCTTATCACCCGCCCTTGTAGCTCTCTAAAAACTAGGGATGTTCATAATCGAGTACCCGCTTTTTTAGGTAGTTGAAACACTGGTACATGACCTGATCCAGTAAAATCGGGTACTTGTGTTTTGGTTACTCGATTTTACCAATTAGGAATAGATCAGAGGATACTCGAGTTTAACATTTTGTAAGGAGTTGTTAAACGTGTTAGTTATTTTGAGGCGGATTGAGTACATATATGTAAAGGAATGATTAGTGTAATTACCAATAATAATAATAATAATCACAAACTCTTACTAACATCCGGTTTACACTAAATTAGTGTAAATCGGGCTGGCTGGGCAACTTCATCACCGAGAAAAACACCCACCACCGTCGCCACTCCCTTAGCTTCTCCCAAGAATCCGGCGTCCCCCTCCGATTCGACCTTGCTGACCCCCCCTCCCCCAATTCCGGCGCCAGTGATTTGGAGGTGGGTGTCAGTGATTCGAGGACAGGGAAAGAGGTCGAGATGAGAGAGAAACGGGTAACGACGAAGGACGCAAGGGAGGAATTCGGGTCGGAGGAGTTTGGCGGATCTTCGGAAGGGTTGTTGTTCTCAAGCTTAATTGATTTCACCATTAAAGGAGAGAAAAAATGGAGGAAAATACTTGCTAATTGTAGAAGAAAGATGGTTGAATTTTGAAGAAAGTGAATATGATGGAGGATAAATGTATTGTATTGTTAGGAAGAAGGTGGTAAGTGGGAGAGGGTGTGATATCATCTGGGACTGAAATTGCAACTTCAAGAACAATACTTTCGAAACTGAGAGGTGATGATTGTTATAGAACAAAAACTTTTGCCTTTTGTGTTTATTTTTTTTATTTTGATACTCTGTTTTTGTGAAAAAAAAGGGTCACTTTTGTGTAAAAAAAAGGGTCACTTTTGTGTAAAAAAAGGGTAACTTTTGTAAAAAATAAGGTCACTTTTGTAAGAAAAAAGGTCACTTTTGTGAAAATAGGGGTCACTTTTGTAATAAAAAGGGTCACTTTTGTAAAGAAAAAGGGTCACTTTTATAAAGAAAAAGGGTCACTTTTCGCAAAAATGTTCGATGTACAATAAAATTATTGTAAACCGGGGGCATGCAAAAGGAGTTGAATAATAATATATATTTGTCTTAGAATTTGTCTTATCAGCTAAGTCAGTTTCGGCTAATTAGCTAATTATCAAATTTCATCTCCATTACTAATTGCTAGTATAATAGCTTATATTAATTTACAATTGTGCGTGCAAAGCATTTTACATAAAACTTGCATGTGACAAGAGGACAACATTTTAGACCATTACAATTTTCACAGCCTATATGAACAAATAAACATATATACTTACAGACATATATATAAACTTCATCAAATGTTAGCTATATAGAAACAATATCAGATCAACCATCCTTGCAAATTCGTGTCAACAGAAGTTCTCCCATCATTTTGATCTGCTGCTGCTCTACGACGAGACCGAGTTACCTTTTTATAAAGTATCAGAGCAATGAGTAGAACTGCTGGTACACCAAGGCCTACCGAAAATCCAATTGCATAGCATGCATTCTTCGAAAGCTCTCTTGCTACATAATAGATAGGAGAAATATAAGCTACTAGCAAACTCACATATATACAAATGGTCATAATAAGTATAAAGTAGCATATAATACACATAAGTACATGACTACATAATTGAAAGTTATAAAGTAGCAAAATCACATACATCATCAACTTCTTTGAGAACTTAGTCTAACACAAAAGATCGAGAAAATTGGTTGCAAGTTTTAAAGCTAGAGAGAGCTTACCAATTGGAGGACCAAAACGAATGCACGTAGTTTCAAGAGTACTAGTGTCACGTTTGAACACACATCGTGTAACATTCCCTTCGCAAAGTCCACAGCTCGGTTTATCCCAACCAAGCAACAATTGTGGTCTTAGACGAGACAACTCGTTGACAGTATCACTTGGAATTCTTATGTTCTTAATTACTTCGCACCATGACTCAAACCAAGAAGCAAAGTAATCAGGATCATTACCAATAATGGCAAAATTAGGGACTGTACTTAGACAACCGAGTTTACCCTTACGCTCAAAACCGGTATAGTTTTCATTTTTTTCTGAGCAGTTGTAGAAGGAAAAATTATGAAAAAAGTAATCTTCTTGTTTGAAAAGGAATGGAGAATGAGAAAAATCAAGGCCGGAAAGAAATCTTCTAGGTAGGCAATCGTCGGGATCACTAAGTGTGATTTGTTGCCTCTGGTAATCTATTGCTTGAACTGAAAAGTTTCCGGAATTTGGGAGGTGGAGAATGGTCTTGTTAGAGGCATCACAGAATAAATTGAAGCCGGGGTAGCCACAGGATTCGGGCTGGATGTTTATAAGGCGGAAGGGGAATCGGATGGTTAGGTGTCCATTGTGTCGCCCACAAATGGACTCTAAGCACGATTGTTGGGTGTCTGCAGTATTAGATTTAGATGCAACTAAAAGGAAAAATGGTAATAGAAATGAGAACATAAGTTTGATAGTTATCATTAGTTTGTTCATGACTAAAGATTAATGGAGCACAATTATTGTAATATAAATGTACAGAAATAATCAAACAAACTTAATTAGTCACCACTACTCACTATGTTGCTGCCTGAAAATTAAAGGACTTAAACAAAAGAATTGAATTCATCAGCACATGATCCTTAGATATACTTAGTCTTGTATCTCAACGCGTGAGCTCAAGCAACTGGAAATTAACTATTGATTTTGGTTCTTTCATGTTTATTTAAGAGTTCCCTAAAGTACTTAAATATTGCAAGTAGCTTATATTAGCATATACAAAGTATTGTTTATTATGAGTCAAAGCTGAAACATTCGGATCATGAAGTTTTTAATTCCTGCAATCAATCAATCAATCAATCAATCAATCAAAGCCTTAATCCCAAAAGTGGGGTCGGCTAACATGAACCAAATTTGATTATTCCGTGTAGTCATCAACATAAATCTTTCTCCTCCATCCCTTACGATCCAAAACTTCATCCTCACGTAAATCCATGCACTTCATATCCTTCCTCACTCCTTCCAACCAAGTCATCTTTGGTCTCCCTCTTCCTCGTTTAATCCCTCCATGGTCCCACTCTTCCACTCTTCGCACCGGTGCACCCTCGGGTCTCCGTCTTACATGTCCAAACCAACGCAGACGATTTTCCCTTAATTTATCTACAATGCCCGCCACACCTACTTTCTTGCGAATAACCTCATTTCTGATTCTATCTCTTAAAGTGTTTCCACACATCCACCTTAACATGCGCATTTCCGTAACCTCCATCTTTTTAATATGCTCTTTCTTAGAAGCCCAACATTCTGTACCATAGAGCAACACTGGTCTTATGGCAGTCCTGTAGAATTTTCCCTTCAACTTTAAGGGAATGCTGCGGTCGCATAACACTCCCGTGGCCGCTCTCCATTTAAGCCACCCTGACTTAATCCTGTGGGTCACGTCTTGATCAATGTCACCATTCTTCTGGATGATCGACCCTAGGTACTTAAAACATTCACTCATGGTCAAATCCTTTCCATCCAAACTCACCACTTCATTGCTTGTCCCCCTCTGAGTGCCAAAACGACATACCAAATATTCAGTCTTACTCCGACTTAGCTTAAACCCTCTAGATTCCAACCTTTGCCTCCATTGCTCCAACTTGACATTAACCCCATCCTTAGTCTCATCCACCAAAACGATATCATCTGCGAACAGCATACACCATGGAACCTCATCTTGAATTGGTCTAGTTAATTCATCTAGAACCGTTGCAAAAAGAAAAGGGCTTAATGCAGACCCTTGATGCAATCCGATTGTAATAGGGAAATCTTTTGTCAACCCTCCGCATGTCCTCACATTTGTTGACACATCCCGATACATATCCTTAACTAGGTCTACATACCTTCGTGGGATACCTTTCTTCAACATTGCCCACCAAAGTATCTCTCTTGGCACCTTGTCATATGCCTTCTCTAAATCAATAAAGACCATATGAAGATCTTTCTTCTTTACCCTATAAAACTCCATCATTTGTTTTATCAAATGGATTGCCTGCAATGCTTTGGTATATTGTTGATATCTTCTCCGTTCTTAAGCAATAGACGACATATGAAAGTGGCCTTGTACTGTGTCTCTTGTCACTAAATCGAGAAATAATACCACAATAATTTTTTGTCAATAATAAAATTGAAACTTATACATTAATGTTCAAACTTTTACATCTATTATTAGACTTATCACAGTACATAGGACACTGCATTAAGAGATGATTTGGTTTTGTAAACTACCACTTTCTTGGTTCATGTTAATAAAAAAGTTTAGTCTAGATCTAGTTTTATCCAAATTTAAAGAAAAAGTTCACTTTAAACCGTTCCTCTGCTTTAAGAGAAAGGGTAACCTCTGTCAAAAAAAATGGTAACAAACAGTTTTTGTCATACTGACCTGATTTTTACAAGGTTTTAAAGAAGTATAATTCAATAATTCAGGTACTTACATATTTGTACATAATTTAAGCATATAACTATAGCACAATAAACACATGATGATACTGTATTATCTACACATTACACACTATCAGTAGCATATTCATTCTTGATCTTGAGAGCATGTCTATGTGCTGGATTGATGACTTGGAATAACTCGACAAATTGGACATGTACCATCTAGGACAAGCCATTGATTAATGCAAGCATCATGGAAGCGATGTAGACAGTGAGGTAAAATTTTCAAGACTTCATTCATCTTATATTCCGACAAACATATTGGACAAGTATTATTATCAAGAGTGCTCAATTGACCGCCCTCACTAATAACAATAGTTGGATAGGAATCTAATATGGTTTGGCTGATTCCTGTAGTAGTATGATTGCGCTGCCTCATTATACTTCCCATAGTTGGCTCATCATTTCTCTGCCCTCGACCTCGTTGTTGATACCACCGTAACAGACTAAATATAGCCACTAGAAACACCGGTAAACCAATCCCTAAGGAAAGTATAAAAGCCTTGCTACTTGTCTCTGAGTCGAAAACTATTAACAACGACAACAACCACAATAAAATTTATTAGTAGTTATTTAGTACAAACTCTAAGATTAACTAATAATCTCAAACATTTGTGCTATTATATTAAAGCATTGATATCAATCAATTCAATAAGCCACAAATTAAAGATGGAGCGGTAAAAGATATAAAATCATACAAAAAGTTAATGGTATATGATTTTATTTGAAATGTTAGAAAGACATAAGATTTGGGAAAAAGAACATTTAACATCTTACCACTTGTAGAACTTGAATAAAATTTGGACGTGCATTCAATTTCATGAGTAGAATCCCTTCTAACACGACAACGCCGGTTGATTATGTCACACTCTCTACACTTTGGCTCATCCCAATGAAGAGTAAACGGTGAGTCATTGTTAAGAATTGCAGTATATAAATATCCATCAAAATCAGGAACACTAACATTTGCAATCCAATGGCAAGTTGACAAAAGAGAAACAGCCCAATTATCGTTTACAGAGTAAACAGTATAACTTGAACCACTTAGGCAATCAACTTTGTGTAATTCGTAGTATGTAGTGTTGTTGTGTTCCCCGTCATCAAAGTAGCCCGAGCAGTTAAAGACCGCGAATTCTTGATAATAAAGGGCGTAAAAGTGAGAGGTGGACAAATCAAGAGAGAGAATTTTCAAAGGCAAGCACCCATCAGGATCACTGAGAACAACACTTTGTTCGTCATAGGAAATTCTATCGATCTCAAATGTGATCGAGTTAGGAAGCTCGAGTGTTGCTTTTGTTCCATTACAATGAACATCAAATCCAGAGTAGCCGCAAGACTTGTGCTGATAATCGACTGCTCGAAATGGGAATCGGATTTCAGGCCCAAATAAGTTTGCATTACATTGGTAGTCTTTACATTTTTGTGCAGTAGCACAAAATATAAATGAAAATAATGGTACCAAGGTAAACAAGAACTTATTTGGAATGTTCAAGGAAATCATTATGGCTAGTAAATTGAGAAAGAGAAAATCTATGGAATGTTTCATAGATGTTTTTATTTAGAAGGCTTGGAACAATAAAGTCAACTAGTGAAATTGTGCATTATTATTATTCAACTATTATTCATTTATGCTGACCAAATTATGAAATTGATAAAAAATCATAGATGAAATAAGTCGACTTGCTCAATACCAACGCTTATAAATTATTTTTATAGAGTTAAACTTAATTTTTAATTAATGACCGTGTTTTAATTAGATAGATGAAAGTTCATATTTCCAGCCCAAAACCATTTAGATTTTGGGCCAATTTTAGAGGGGAAAGGGTGGGCTAGGAGAGTAGGAGCATTGGACTTCATTCTAGATTAAGAACATGGGCCAAACTTTTGTTCGATATTTTAGTTTTCAAGGATAATTTATATTAAGATCAGCTTGTATGTTTATATGGACGCATTTTGATCAATGCGTGGTTCCTGCAGGCGGATACACGATCCGCATAGTGCATCCCTTAAAAAAAAAAAAAAAAAGCGGAAAGAACATTGTATAGAACTGTAAAGAACATTTAGTTAATGTGAAAAGAACATAATGTAGAATTGTAAAGAACATTGTATAGAAATATAAAGAACATTCAGTTAAACCGAAAAGAACATGTTACAGAATGTTAAATAATGTTCTTTATGTTTTCAAAAAAAAAAAAATGTTCTTTATCTTCATGTTCTTTGATTGTCAATATAATGTACTTTTATTTGTGACATAATGTTAATTCGGGTCAGGTTGGCCCTTAACATAATATCTTGTGCCCAAACTCGGAAAACATAGCGGGCTTTTCGGGATTTTATAGGGTCGGGTTTGGATTCTTATCTAAAAATGCATTTTTAGGCTTGCCCAAACCCGCCTTATTTTCGGGCCAGGCTGAAGCTGACCACCTCTAATTATCATGTTCTTTATTAATATTACGGATGTTCTTTAGATATATATAAAGAACATAAAGTTTGATTTTTTTCTACAAAATAGCTATATGTTATTTACAAAACAACTATATGTTCAATACAATACAACTATGTGTGATGTTCTTTATAAAAAAGCTAGATGTTCTTTATTAAATAACTGTATGTTCTTTAGTGAACAACTAAATGTTCATTCCGCCTTTTTAAAAAGAAAACAGATGCACAGAGCATTGTGCATCCGCCTCCATGAAGAAAATTTCAGAATAGTTGTCCGTCTTAATACTCTTAGCCATTTGAGACATTTGAATTATTGGATGGGAGGACTGAGGAGTAGAGGAAACACTCCATGTATATAGTATACCTAAACTTGGACTCATTTTGTATGGATAATAATTTCAAATAAGGCTCATACTCTCATTTAAATTTTATTAAAAAATTCACTTACTATATATCTTCATATCTATATATATACTATAAATAAATATCGTACAAGTCAATGTTTAATTTTGACCATTAATTTAATTTTTTTAACTTTATATTAATTTATTAACTTATAAAATTTGATGTTTGTAATAAAAATTTAATATACAAATAATACAAAAGTCAAAGGTATAACTTAGGTGTTTTTTTATTTTTTTTTTTTTTTTTTTTTTTTTTTTTGGGTCTAGAAGAGTTGCTACTTGCAAGAGCAGTGGAAGGGGTTTTAATCTTATGCATTGATGCATGGGTCAAAATGAACCTAGACGCAATTAGTTGACCTAGTACGTAGTACCCTAATTTAACCTAGATAAAACTGATCATATTTGAAAAGGACAATTATATAGATAAATATAATCGAATAAAATATAGTTGTAATTTATCCACGTGAGCCAAATGACTAAGAGATTCTAGGGTTGTCTCAGAGAAATATGTAACGACCACACATATAATGGCATGTGTACATTTTAGTACCAATCCTCAATTATCGCTCGTTAATGTCTTATCATGTCACTGCTCAGTTGTCTTCACTCTTGAGCACTATGAGTACCACTTAGTCACTTACTAGTTACTAACTTACTATCTCTCTAGAATTTCTAATCGTTGCAAATAATATGTAACGGAGGTAGTATTAAAAAAAAATTTAACAAAAACAATTAATTAATACGAGACGAATTATAGAGATGAAGGAGCGATACATAGAGTATAAACTTGAACATTGATGAAATAGAATGGAGTGACAAAGGTCAAAGAGAACTTATTTGTATATTAAGTCGCATATATACAGAGTATTTTTTTACTCTTGTCATCATAATTAAATTTATTATTGTAATATTATCATTTTTTTTTTGATGATTTTCCTCTATCCTTCTTCCAAAGTATAGTAGATCCCTTTTATTCTTAAAAATTGTGTTGAAATAATTCATGATAGTTAAATTAAGATAAATGGAGTATTTGTCAATAAAGTATGTCACTTTAATTAATTTCAACGACACTTTTTCATTGTTTATCTAATAATTGTAGATTTATTTTTTGTTTACTCAATAGGCAAACTCTTAACAAAGATTAAAAAAAATAATAATAATAAATAAAAATAAAAAACCTCTTAGCAAAGATATTCCATCTGTATCAGTATAATTGTTATATAATTAATAATATTTATTCAATAATGCCTAAACTGTAGTGTTTTAAAGCGTAATCTTGATTCAGATTTTGATATAATAAAATGAAGGAATTGAAGTACTATAATAGTGTTAAATTTCGAAACAATATGAAATGGCATGGGCAACCCAAACAAGGAGGAGGGGAATTTAGCCCACAATCAAGGCTTTGGAGCTTCCATACTAAAATCAATTGACAATAGTAGGAGGTACTCCTCTACCTTATAAAGTGAAACATTCTCTCCTCTTTCTCCAATGTGGGACACTCATAAGTGGGCTACAATGGGATTCAACAAATAAGATGACATACTCGCATCATTGACTTTGATACATACTATTTATATGATGACTACATATTTTTTTTAAATATGTGATTGTGTTATTATTATTAGAACATAATTGCATATAAATAATTAAGGGTAAATTTGTGCATTATTGGCACGCATTCTGTCCAATTATTGCAATTATTTGGAAATGCAGCAAGTATCAAATTACCTATTTTGTCAAGTTATGACCTTTTACTACCTTGGGGATCGTTACATTACGGTAATTATTTTCCCTTCATTGATTGAGAGAGATGAATAATTGTCATCCATTCATGCATAGATGACTACGTACATCACTCATCTCAAAAGTCTATATAAAGGAACTTAGGATTGCACCAAAGTTCATCACACAACCAATACTTCTTCTAAATCCTTAACCCTTAATTAGTCTTAGCTTGAACGAAAAAAATTCTCTATGGCTAGTGAGATGTGGGGAGTGAAATTGGCGGTGCTGGTGCTAGGGCTCCTTGTTTTGGTGCCCGAATCCACGCAATTGAACGTCGACCACCCTCTCTTTAGTGTTGTTCAGAGGATCAACCTTGAATCCGGCCCATTTTTAGGGCTGGTCATCTCTAGTGGAAGAGATGAGAAATTCCTTAAAAACTCAACTTACTTCACCCCTCACACATCTATCCCTTCCCTAACTATTTCCGGTATGCTTTCCTCTCCGGCCTTTCGATAAGTAAATAAAATTGGTTAACCTACATATATATTATATATTGTAATCAACATAAAGCTTGGAACATAATATATACCTTGAGATTAAAAAAAAATGTTTTAGTTTTTTTTTTTCTTGCTCTTTTTTTTTAAATTAATTGTATTATAAATTAAATGTATTATAAATTGCTTATGCAGGAAGAAAATTCAACATCGGGAAGTTCAATGACGTACCAGCAATCTATGTTTTAGCTGGGGAGCCATTGGTGAGAAATTACGAAAATCTTTTACGGAGTATATATATCTTGGTTTCATATAATTAGTACATATATATATGCTTTATCTACGAAATTACTAACTAATCTTGACGATTGAAAACTTAGGCCAATGTAGGAGTGACCGTGCAAATTCTTATAGATACATTCCGTCTTTCGGGGATCGTCAGCTATGGATCTTCTGCAACTGTAAGCAACAAGGTGTTCATTACTGATGTTCTTGTGCCTACACAAGTCGCCTACACCGGTTCTTGGACGTGGCAGGTCAGTACCTCGTCCTATTTATTTCTAAACATTAACTATCGGATCGAATTTGATGATGACTATTACAAAGAAACTGAGAATTTAACAATTTAAATCGAGCTATCTAATTACCTTTGGAATACACATGCATGCACGCATGATATAATTCATATAATTAATCATGTATGATAAAAAAAGAAATATTTAAATCACAAATAAATTTTCAAAATTAAAACTAAATTTACTGATGATTAATTAGATGGGATGTTTTTTTTCCTCAAAAAAAAAAAAAAAAAAAAAAAAAAAAAAAAAAAAAAGATAAATAAAAAAAATAAAATAAAAAATTAGATGGGATGTTTTTGTTATGATAATGTTATAGTTATGATAAATAAATGAGATACGACACATATTTATGTTTTTCTGTTAGTCCCTAACTTAATTTGAAGTTACACTATTAATTGCTACATAATTTATTTATTTTTTTAATCACTTAAAAATCTAGTGTGATTCTGTCATATATAGGAACATTTATATGTTTGATTATCACGTGGAACAACTCACATGTGCATTTTTATTTTTTATAATTAGGTCTATATATTACTAATTTGAATGAGTTTATTTATTACGATTGTGTGTAGAAGTACGAGTCGGAGGCGGACAACTCAGTGATGGCCGCGCCAAGTTTGAGTTTTGGAGACTACAATTTGCCTGAAGCGGGCGAAAATGCATTGGGCAGTATTGAGTACCAATCGACACCGATTTACACATCAACAAGCTCAAAGCAGAAGAAAGCCTTGTTTATCAACGTCCACTCCGACTGGGTTAAGCTTGCATCTGATATCAATTACGGTGAACGTCCTACGGTCCACATCGGCCCCGACGTTAAAATTGGTTCTGCTGATGTTTACTTGTTGAACGACGCTTATGCAAAGGCCCTTAACAAAAAACTTGGTGTCTCCGCCGTGGAAACCGAAAGTGCCGCCGTTGTCACGGTCAGTTTTCTCATTTCAAATTAGTATTAATTTCTGCATGGTCCACTTATTAGATGGTGCCATTTCATGAAAGTAACTCCTTTAAATATGTGCCATGATAAATAGATATATAGATACTGACATCCATATAATATTTAAGGTTAAGAATAATCAAATACTTTATCCTTTTTTTAGTTGACACGTTTCCTTAGTCACGTTTGCCAATGTACAAATTCATCATTCATATCTTTAATTACCGATAATCAAAATTTTTTAAAAGTTAATATTTTGAAAATATACATGTACTGTAACGAATCTAACAAGATCTCACTTGACTATATTTTTGTTCACATCTAAATCACAATACATAGTCAAAGAAATATGCGTCAATACTCAATAGTGCTAAATTCAAAACGTGTCAATTAATAAAAAAACGAAGGTAGTATGTAAATAGTCAATTTGAAATATGTCAAAATTAGGTACTAACGTACTAGGCTATATTCACGTGATTTATTCATACAACTGATACAAAGACACTATGTTATTAAAATAAATACGATTAAAAAGAATAATTCATATACGTATGAGTAGAATTAATTAAAGTTCACGTTTACGATATAAGTTCTATAACCATTGGTATAATATACACTCCGTAACATTTTGTACACTTACGTTACGTTGCAGACTGCTATCGCAAACGGAGTTCCACACATAGTGTTCCGTGGTGCATCAAACAGGCCTGGAAGTCCATCAGAAACTAGGTTGTCCGAAGTCACTGCCAAAAATGTTCTCAAGACGGTTGCCAAATTCGTTGACGCCGCGTATCCAGTTGCCATCAAGAACTACGCCATGACCTACTAAGTTTCATGCTTCGATCTGCAGCTTCCTTGTTTTTTTTCTTGTTATTATTATTATTATTTTTTTCTCTGGCTTAATTTGAGTAGAATGAAGTTATTTATTCTACTAAGTTATGCTAGCTTGTTGATAACTAAAATAAACAGGGACCAAAAGGGGGGAATCGAAGAGAAAGATTGTTATGTTGTTTAATTTGAGCTTTGGGCTAATGTAACACTTGACTGTATTGAGCTTTTCCGTTGGATTAAATAAATCAAGAGCTTCCATTTTGGTCTCAAATCAAAGGACTCAAGTACTACTATATATATTTGCATGCTTTCATAAATATATTCAAAATTGACAAATTTGCTTGCATTGAGTACACAATAATTGTACCGGAGTACACAGTTATTTTAAACAATATTCTAAGGAGTGATGTTCATATCGGTTGAACTTGTGTTACGGATTATTACGGATTATTCCACTATATTATACTCCGTACGAGGTAATTCAGAATTACGAAATACTGAATATATGGTAACGTATGGTTTATAATAAAGAGAACACTATTTCATTGAAATTTACTGCTTTTGTCCCATTTTATTGTTCACATTTCTACTTTATACATGGTCACACTTTGAAGTTTGAACATTTTGATATATAATTCTTACTATTATAAAAATTGATTATGTGAGATATTGTTAAATTCATCTCAATGTGCAAATTTATAGTATCAACTTTAATTTATTATAATCTTTGTCAATAAACAATTAAAGGTATAAATGATTTATGATACGTCATTAAAGTCATGTAAATAGAAATGAGAAATATAATACAGAACAAAAGGGAGTACAATTCCGCATCACCTAAAAGCTAAGAAGAATAAAGATTTTGAAAATATTGGTGCATCTATCCAACAACAAAAGCCTATGTTAATTTTTTTTGTAGAATTTCTCAATTCTTAAATTTTCCTCTAATCTTTTTATATACTTCGTATGTAGCAATTAAAAAGGGATATTTTTACTGGCATCCATATGTTATTTGTTTCAATTTCATCCTCAAGGTAAAAATAAAATATAAAATAAATAATAATTTCATTCAAAAGAAATGCTTCGTTATTGTTATGCTAATAAAATACTAATGGCATCCTAATTAAAGAGTAAAGATCTTTAAGCTAGTATGCTATAGACCCTAAAACCCTCCCGTTCTTCCCAAAGTCTCCTTTGTCGTCTTCGATCTCCTCTATCTCATGCAATCCTCTCCTCTCCTTTTACTGTTTTCCCTACACTGGCAACACAAAGAAGCATAGTCATGGCACCAATTTAATGTTGACATTGTTGGTAGGTGTAGGTCGCATAAATAAAAGACCTTTATGAAACAAGCTTGGACCTGCTATTTTCTAGGGCGCGGCATGTTTCTTACCTTGTATCTTAAATTTTAAAAAACTAATAAGATCGGGTTCCTTCACCTTAAATAATAACTTAAATAATAACATTCTGTAAAAGTAATTGTAAGCGATAAATCATCAATTTTGATAAGAATAATGTAGTAGAACAAAATTTACTCTACTAGTGAATCAATTAAGATCAAAGTCAATCACTATGTACTACAGTACTTCAGGTAATAGAATATGAAGCACTTTCTTCAAAAAAAAAAAAAAAATTTAAAAAAAAATAGAATAAAAATGAAGCACTACTTCGTTAAGTGATACCTAGTTTTATGATGCTAACAAGAACAATCAAAAGGTAGATGTGGTCAATTAATCAATAATTCCATCAACCTTAAAGTTATATTATTTGAGCAAAACTTACTATCATTGATGAAGAAAATGAACATTGTGACTGTTATTATCTTGTACTTTTTATGTATGCAATCCCATTTAAATTGATTTATCAGATTTTCTACAATATCTTTTTGGTTAGACTATTGGACCAACCCTACTTTTTTGTAAGCTATATACTCAGTATGTAATAATGGTTGTGTATTTATCTCTCTAGTCTACATACTACACATTAAGTTTAAGGGCATGTTTGGATTGGAGGTAATGTATTAAGCGGGTAATAAAAGTCAAAGTTGAAAAATAAAAGTAATTGGAGTTGTTGTTGTATAAGACATGGTGTTTACAAATAAAATAAGGTAGTTTGTTGTGCCATGAGGAAAAGAGATATATGGAGGAATAGTTACCCACCCTCCCCCTAGTGTAATTATTACCCCCAACATGAGGGTACATAATTATTCCTCTTTCTTCACCTCACACCATACCATCACTACATAATTTTCTTACAATCACACCATCACTCTCTCCTTCTTCCCTATTTTCACATTCATTTTAATGTATTACCCTCAATCCAAGCATGCCCCAATATTTAACAAGTGTTAAGTAGATTTCTAACATGAAAGGACTTTCTTTTGCTACAGAGTATTATATATACAAAAATCATTAATTTTTTCCTTCTTTTTTTTACTTTCTATCTTTAAAAAAAACCATATTCTTTTACTTTATACGTACTCCGTGATAAAATATAAAACATGATAATAGACTAAAATAACCAAAAAGTTAAACTAATGATTGAACCTCAAGAATATGTCTATATCTATTTTGAGGTTCAATGGAACTTACTCCATGAAAAAGAAAGGAAAAAAAAATTGAAGTTTATAAATAGAATTCTTGCAAAAAAAAAAAAAAAAAAAAAAAAAAAAAAGAAGTTTGTGGATAGAATATCTTTCTAATAACCCACGTGTGCCAATTGAGTGAGAGATTCGAGTACTGTCAATATCCGAAAACGTGAGAGAAATATGAACGACCGCTCATATAATTCCATGTGTGAAGTGTACATTGATCTAGTACCAGTACCACTCGTCAACTATAGTTGGATAATGTTTAATCTTGTCGTCGCAATTCTCACACCCTCCATTTTTCTAGACAAATTTGATTGGCAAAGGGTTTGAGCGTTTAGGTGAATGATATATTATCGTATCGTATGTAAGTGAAGTATTAGGAAGTGTAGGTTAATAATTAATTTGAAGATAAAGGATGCGGTAAAAGATAATTAATACTCCATTCGTCTTTTTATTAGATGATTATTTCTAACATTTATTACTTACATAATAAAGAGAAATAGTCATCTAATTAAGGGGCGGATGGAGTAATAATGGATGAGATAAATGGAAGGGAGAAATTATGTGAGGAGAAAGATTAATTAAAATAATGTAGTATACTATACTAATTGACATTGATGCAGTGGTGATAGAGACTACATTTGATAAAAAAGACCGCGTATTCGATCTCCCACAACCATCCCCTTCCATTTTTTTACAATATATATATCGTCCGCCACTTGCACATTTCCATGAATAAAATAAAGTTCCTCTAACTTGATTTTACAGTAAACCGTTTAATAAAATTACTTCACTTAAGCTTTTTTTTAAATGGTATAGTACCAATTTTTACGTGTTAATTAAGGGTGTGTTCAGATGTTCACCTTTTTTTTATTTATTTTAAGTGTAATAAGTTCAGGTAAGTTAAGTTCATATAATTAAGTGAATATCAGGTGAATATAACACATCTTAATTATATAATAACAGAGAAAATATCATAATTTTCATTATTATGTTTTTATTTATTTTATAGGTATTTTTTATAATTAATTTATTCATTTAATATTTTTTTTTGGGCGTAAGTAGAGCCCTTTCTTTCCTAAAAAACGTGTCATAAAAATTTATGTTAGATCGGACGGAAGCAATGTTTGTCAATTGTCAAAGTATGTCACTTTAATTGATTTCAACATCGTTTTTTCAAAGTTGGTCCCATATTGTAGATTTTTTATTCAGTAGACGAATTCCTAACACATATTTGATAATTTGCATTGAGTGAGCCACATTTTAGGGTATGTTCTACCACCTTATTTTTACTTATTTCAGATGTTATAAGTTTAGATAAGTTCAGTTAAATTTAGATAAATCCAATTAAATTCAGTTTAGGTAAACTAAATTCTAATAAGGATTACTCAATTACAAATTACAACTAAAATATAAGTTTTAATAAGATTTAATAAGTTAAGATAAGTTCATATTATTTCAGATAAATTAAGATAAGTTCAGATTATTTCAGATAAATTAAGATAAGTTCAGATTATTTCAAATAAGTGTATATGTAATGTGCAATGGTTATGCTATAAGCTACAATCAAATAGTCCTAAATGCAAATGATTGCCTTGATCATTAATATGTTCTAGATATGAATTTAGAAAACTACTCCGTATTATTTGTGTGATGTAGTTTCCATACCAATTAAGTAATTAATTACTATGATATGCTTACTAATTTGTCTCTCTTGTTCAATTCCATTACACTACGGTATGTAGTGTGTATGATTTTCAATTTAGACCATCTCTTAATTGAATTACCCAAGCTAATACAGGTACTAGTTACGTAGTAGTTTAAAAGGTATCGATGAACTCATGCAACCAGGCCACTCTACTTGAACATTGAGATTTGTGCAACAATAATTAACGTATAGTCGTATAGTCTAGACCTAATTCAAATAATTTTTTTTACGGTGTATGAATTGTATGGAGGTCACATCATTACTGGTTGTAAAGTCTCATTCCTATCAAACGTGTTAGAGAATAGAAAACAAGTAAATGGGTCTACCACTTACCAGTACTGTATATAGAGGGCCAAAGAAAATGATCAAAATTAATTAGATTTGGTCCTATGCAACATTTCAACGTGTTATATATAACAAGCATCTGACCCTACCGCTTTAAAGTTATACGATGACCGGTGAAAATGATTGAGATCACTCATTTATGTATGGTAAATTTGTAAGATTTCATTTGTACTAAAAATCTACTAATTACTTCATGGTGTTTAATTACTGGTTCAAATTTAACTATTTAAATTAAACTATAAACCAAGATAATTGTATAAATTGAAGATTTTTTACCTTAATTTTTTAACCTTATACTCCCTCCGTTTTTAAATACTTGTTCCATTTCCTTATTGAAAAGTTTTTACAATATTTAATTAATTTCTCTCACATAGTGGACCCAACATATATTCTCTCTCCTCTAATTCACTCTACTACTTTTACTTTTTACAATTTTTTATTTTCCACCAATCCCACTACCTCCATATTTTATTGCTTTCTTCAATTTCTCCTAAAACTCCGCGCATGGAGAAATTGAGCAAGTATTTAAAAAGAGAGGGAGTACTTCACAAGGACCACAACTCCTGTACGAATCTTTCATACTCCATAGTTGTTAATCCGTAATAATTATTACTTTGTTAAAAGTGGATAACAGAGATAATCTGTTATTTAGATATTACTCCCTTCGTTTTTTAAATACTTGTTCTACTTTTTATTTCCGACCGTTTATAAATACTTACTCCATTTCCTTTTTTGAAAAGCTTTTACAATATTTAATTCATTTCTCACACTTAGTGAACCCAACATAATATTCTCTCTTCTCCTATTCTTCCACTACTTTTGCTTTTTACAAATTTTTATTTTCTCAACTAATCCACTACCTTCATATTTTATTAATTTTCACATGAAAAAATGGAGCAAGTATTTAAAAACGGAGGTACGTAGTAAAATTTATGAGACAAAGCAATAATAAACGTGTGAGAATTGAAGCCCATTGCAGATTAGGGTAGTACAACCTTTAGCTAGTGGCCGCTAATTCCTTATCATGTTCATAAAACAGTAAGTGTACGTCCTCATTCTTCAACTATGTCGGTTATACACGTACAAGCGTTAAAAGTTTGGGACATTTTTGAAATGGAGCGACTGGGGAACGTGTACTGATGCAAAAATTTCCCTTGATTTGTTACCATCTATGAGTACCCTGTATCCTTGAGGGTTTTATTAATTAATTTATTTATTTTTATTTTTTTTTAAGTACTGTTGAAACTTATTGTAGCTCACTTGTGAGTATCCCACATTGGAAAAAGATGAGACATTATTCCACTTTATAATGTAGAGGAGTACCTACTATTGTCAATTGGTTTAAGTATGGAAGCTCTTAAGCTTTGTTTGAGTTGTCCATGTCCATTTTATATTTTTGAAAGTTCTTAATAATTTTTGTTTTTTGAAAACCCAAGACTTCCGATCCGCCACAAATATCCTCCCCCTCCGCGGCCCTAATAACCACCATAAGGACATATACATAAGCAAATAAACATATGTATGGTTGTTAAAATGTCCATTTGTACTGGAACTTTACAGTATAGGTAAGCCAATGCAAGGCATGGACATGTGATAAACGGGCCTGGGCCACACCCAACACAGTTGTCCACTTGATGCGACCAAGGAGGTTCCACCTCAAAACCATTTGGCAATGAGGGGAGTAGCCCCTTAGCCTTATAAGATGGACACAACTTTCTTATTTGTTCAATGTGGGATACACATCCCAATACAAACTTAAACTTATAAACTAAACCAATGTGGGACAACACACCACTCACATGTGGGTTTACTCGTAGGCTCAACAACATGCTAGCTGGCCTTATTGCGGCAACCGATTGAAGTCATTGAACGCGGTACGAAGCAATGCTGAGGCAGTGGCACAGAGCCACAGATCGAGTGTTGCCACTCATAAATTAGCATAGCCAAATAATCTTATCACCTCGATCTATCTTCAATCGAACTACCTCATGCAGTCATGCACGCCTGCGCAGTCGTGCGCTCGTGCCTTGATAATCCTCAATAGCTCTCATTTGCTACTGCCTACTGAGGACTATATAAACAAGCTAAGCATAAAGCCATCGCACATACTTGCTTCACGTACAGTTCACACCTCTTCATTACAATCTCCACACCCCTATAGCATGTTCTTTGTTCTTATATTTTCAGACCATTAATTTTGTTTTTTTTTTTTTAAAAAAGAAAAACTTATTTTTCAAACATTTAGTATAGGCCGTACTAAATTATAACAGGAATAGTACATATTAAATATTTGTTGTGATAGATGCAAGAAACATTAATAATGAAGAGTAATAATACACGTGTAATTTTATGTGTTTTACTATTTAAGAAATACTCAAGACTTGTATTTATGACAACATATAATGGTAATATATGTTTTCAAACGTCATTATATGACCCTGAAATGTATCTCCTATCATCTCAAGACTTTATGAGACAGGGTCCCAAAACCTCCAAAATTGCTCAAAAAAGTGGATAATAGCCTTCAATTTTGATAATTTTTTACTTTTTTTGGCCCAGAAAAATGCCGAGATGATTATCATGGACCCTAATATCCTCTGGGAGTCCATTTGGGTGGGTTTTACCATCCAATTTGCCTTTAACCATCCAATTTACCCATTTACAACTTGCATAGATTTCATAAAGTCAAGCTTACCACGAACATTTATGGCAGCATATAATGATCATATATAGTTCTAATCGACATTATATGACCCCGAGATATATACCCTAGTATTTCAAGACTTTTTGACACCGGACCCTGCAAATCCTTCAAAATTCCTCAAAAACGTGGATTACAACCTTCAATTTTTGAATTTTTTTACTTTTTTTCTCCCGAAAATAAAAATTGCCGAGATTTTTACCATGGACCCTAATGCCCTCTAAGAGTTTAATTGGATGGGTTGAACCATCCAATTCGCCTTTAGGCATCCAATGTAACCATTTTCGTACACACCTCTTGTATTGGCTATATGCTTTCACGGGGTCTTTACGTAGCCGAATAATGGTCATATATAAGTCGAAACAATATTATATGACCCCGAGATGCATCCCGTAGTGTTTCGTGAATTTCCGACATCAGCTCCAGACACCTCCTAAATGGCTCCAATCTTGTGTATTATAGCCTTCATATTTGGCTTCCATATATCATTTTTTCACCCAGAGATTATGCATCCAAGTACTTACATAGGTTCCCAAAGGGCCTTAGGAGTCATACGTAGTGCTCGGAACCATCTCATTCATCCTTAATCATCACGTCTTAAGGCAAATTCGACATACCCTCAAATGACAAAAAAATCTCCAAGTATGCCTTGTCCTTGAGAAATTCAAATTAGGAAGTACAAATTTAGGTTAGGCTAGGATAAAACATAATGTAAAAATTTAATATAGAGTACTTCTAAATCGAAAAGAAATAGCTAGGCCTATTTAATTTGATTTGATGGTCCAAAGAATAAATAATTAATAGGGAGTATTGGTATGTGATACTACTCTTTTCATACATGCTTCTAGCTATATCTTATTCTTATTAAATGATTAACAAGTATAAATAAAATCTTGGGCTTCAATCATTAGTTTAAATATTGATACAATTCTACGGTTTTAATATTTAGGGCCTGTTCTCATTGACTGAAGTCAGCTGAACTGAACTGAGCTGAGCTGAACTGAAATAAATTTTTTTATAAGAAAAGGAAATTAGGAGCTGAACTGAACTGAACTGAATTGAGCTGAACTGAACTGAACTTAGCTGAACTGAACTGAACTGAATTTCAACGCATATATTTTTCTATCAAATGTATCAAATTTTAGTTGTGACTTTAAATTTACAAATCAACTTAAATTCACAACTTTATACTCGAAGTAATAATTATCAACAATAACCTATAAAAAATTATTAAAAAAAAAAAAAAAAGAAACCAACACATTTTTTTTAGAATTTTCCAGAGCCACTTAATCCTTACTTCTTTATCTATGGAGTAGGGCCCACTGCAGGTTCTATATAATGGCAAGCGTTACACTCTTAAAATCACAACAAAGTAAGCCAAGCTAGTCTAGTGAACTTAGCCAAACATAAACACAATCACTAAAAACACCAAGATGGCTCGTGAGATGTTGGGGTTGGTCATGGTTATGGGGCTCCTACTTGCAATGGTGCCCAACACCATGCAATCTCGTTTAACCGGCGCCAACCTTGATCGCCGTGGTAGTTTTGTTGGGCTCATCTTATCGACTGCTAATGATGAGCAGTTACTTTTGGATTCTGGTATGTTTGTCCCTGAAACGTCCGTCAAGAAAGCCGGAAGAGTTTTTAACATTGGAACTTTCAAAGGTGTTCCTACCATCTATGTCATTGCTTTAGCACCTATGGTAAGATTTATATAGTATCGATCAACTCATCAATTTTATTGCTTAATATATACATGTGTACATGTAATATGACTTGTTCAATTGTGGGAAAAAGAGGAGCGCGAAAACTAACCACCTTAATTTAAGGTCGTTTCTATATGACAATATTGAATGACAGTAGCACTACAAGTACATGACAATATTGCCCTAGTAGAGATACAAATAGTTCTTATAATCAAACGAAAAAAAATCATAATTGAAACAAACTTTATTACGCAGTATTTGCAATACCCCAATCAACTAGTTGTGTTGCCCGGATGGAAGAGGAAGTGTAATGACCACAGCATATATTCCAAATTGAACGGAGGAAGTATTTGTTTTTTCACACATTGTGTTTATGTGTCAATTGATCACACACATGTTGTAATTTGGACCTTCCAACTCTACAAGAACGTTGTTTGATTATAAAATTATTATTATGATTGCTAATAATTATTTTTTCACAATATTTGTAGGCTCATGTAAGTTCAACAGTCCAAATGCTGGTCGACACATTCCCAATTATAGGGATCATCGATTATGGGAACGCTGCATCTATTAGCCCTTCAGTAAAACTTGCTGATGTTGCAGTGCTTAGTGAAACATCCTTCATTAGTGCATGGACCTGGGAGGTACATACTACTACACCTTTTCTACTCAAGCTAAGATTTGTCCTTAATAAATACCATCGATGAAGTTGACATTTTTATACCATCGATAACATGTTTACTAAAGATCCTGGGCACTCCAAAAGTATTCGAACACATACAATTCATGTTCCCTGCTTAATAAACAAATGTGTGATTTGTGATGCAATTATTTGGCTAACTGTCGATCAGGCTCCTAATATTGATTAAATGATCCATCATTTCCTCCAGGAATACGAAGGCCGTACAATGGAAGCGGTGAATGATCTTCCATCATTGAAAATCGGAGACTACAACGTTCCGGAAGCAGGAGATAACAAGCTAGCAAGTTTACAATTCCAAAAGATCAACAAATACACACCTAAAGGCTCTAACAAGAAAACCTTTTGGTATTACATTGATCCTGAATGGCTTAAAATTGCTTCTCGACTAAAGGTACGTAATGACCCTAAGCATATCATAATGTACGTACCTTACGTTACAATACACAGTACTACGTATATATGATCATAATATATAATAATTCATAGTTTTGAATCAAGATAGGAATATTGTTAATAGAATTATGTGTTAATTGATTGTATGTTTTTATTATTTCAGGATATTACTCTTGAAAGCTGCATTAACGGAAGGTTGTGCACTAAGGACGTACCAAGTGTTAAATTTGGTGCAAAGGGATCATCTTCGGATTCATATGTGCAAAATGAGGCTTATGGGAAGTTCTTAAACAAGGAACTCGGTGTTTCCACTGTTGATAGGAAAAGCGCCGCCACAGTCTCGGTGAGTTTTATCTCTAAGGCTAAGAACAATTTTAGCCCCAAGGGGTGACATCATCATCTTGAGTTTTAAGAGTCTTAAGAATTATGTTTAAAACTTTTCCCATTTTTCTTCCTAAATCTCAAGCAAGTTTCAAGTTGATTGAGTCTTGAAATTCCAAGACTCAACTTAAGACTTGAGATTAATAACGAACATATATAGTGTGTGAGCTAGAGAAGTATACAATCAAACCTTTAATTTTTTTCAAAAAAATATTTTCCTAATTTACAAAAACTGTGTTGTTGAATTTAACCATCTACAAAGATTTCCTCAACAATAATACATTATTTCAAGTCATGAGTACATACACTTATTATTACGATGAAACTAACTCATGTAACATAAATTGTTATACTACTTGATGTTATTGCAGACTGCTGTTGCAAATGGAGTGAAGCACATTGTGTTCCGTGGTGCTTCGAACAAGCCGGGAACATCATCAGACAATGAAATCAAAGCCTTGACAAGCAAAAACTTATTCAAAGTGGTTTCCGAGTTTGTTGAGTTACTCGCTAATGAGCTACCTATGCTTAAGTACAAGTACATCTGAAGTGTTTTTCTGTGTATGTTTACTACTTTTCCATGTCTAGCTTGTATTTAGTTTTGTAATAAAGTACCAAAATAAAGAGGGCCAAAGCGAAGAGAAATCAAAGTTAAGGTGTATGAGCTTTGAGCTAAGCATTGTACCCAACTTTGTAAGATAATAAATGAAGAGCCTATGCAAATTAAATGGTTGGCCCTATTTGATCATATGTTTTTGTGGTTGTTAAATTAAGGTTAAATTAATTAGTGATACACATTGAAGTTACATTTTTGTTTATATTGTACGAGTATTAAACTAAGAGCTAAGGTAGCTTTCTTTTTCACCTAATTTTCATTTATCGTATTATATATATGAAATCATTTTATTGAGCTTAATTATTTGAATATCTTAGCTTATTATCTAATACTTTCTCCATTTCTTATAATTAAATTGTCACATGTTAAGGAGTTGTGTCAAAAGATGTTAAATACAATAATACCCCTTATTCATCAAACTACAATGCAATTTGTATCTTATCCTCTTATAAGATCGACCTTATTGGAACTTATCAATCCTAGTCTTTTTTAGTACGCTAAAGCTAATCAACCATTATCTTATTATCTAAACTTATTTTTCTTTATCTTATTTAAGGAGTACATGAACTAGTCAACCCTTATTTTATCTAAATTTACTCTATCTAGAGTACGTAAATAATATATATATATATATATATATATATATATATATATATATATATATATATGATAAAGAAAGCATAGTCTAAGACTCTAAGGGCTTGTTCTCTTTAGCTTATTTACAGTTCAGTGTAGTTCAGCTCCAATAAGTTCAGTTCAGTTCTTATCTTAATTTCCTTCTCTCGTAAAATATTCAGTTAGTTAAAGTTGAGCTCCAATAAGTTCAGTTCAGTTCAGTCAATCAGAACATACCCTAAATCTATCTAGAAACTACATTTGTTTGATCTCACTAATAAGCTCATTAATTTGACTTTGTATTATAGAGTATGAATTTACTAGTTTTAACTAATTCATTAACTAATATATCAATTTACATACTATTAACTTTGTATATATATATAAATTGATGTTAAATTAAAAATATGGGTAATGCTATACATGGGGGCTATATATAAGTATCAAAAACACTCTTGAAAATTGTATAAAATTAGGAATTCATGAAAAAAACACGCGTACATCAGTGTAATTAGTGTGTTTTTATCATGATTTTCTAAAATTAAACAATTTTCAAGAGTGTTTTTAATGCTTATATGTAGTCCTAAAGGGTATGTATACCATTTTCCTAAAAATATTAATAATCTTCTATAAAAAAAAAATATTAATGATCAAAGATGTATCTTAGCAGACGTATCAATAAAAGTTAGACATGCATTCAAAAGAAAACAGAGGAAAAAGCCTAAGTCATTAATGTCCACTTGTTATGTTTTTTAATTTTTTATTTTTATATATTAAGCATTGTCTTTTTTTTTTTGAAGACTATTAAGCATTGTCTTTAATTATAAGAGAAACAGCTTTTTGATTTTCTTTTGTAGAAAAAGTTGAAAAGAACCGACAAAAGATGATTCGTGTAACACATGCATATCACATTTAATTTGTACTACAGGACTACCCTTTTACTACAACAAAAACTATAACAAATAGCCAATCTAATTCCTTTTTAAAACCACATTAACTATGGTTGATAACTTTTTTTTTTTTTTTTGAGTTAATTGATTGAATATTTTTACAACCAGATACAATGATAAACGGGTTAGGACACACCCATCACAAGTGTCCACTTTATACGAGTAAGGAGGTTTCATCTTAAAGTCATATGACAATGAGGGGAGTACGTAATCCTTTAGTCTTATAGAGTTAACACAATATTCTACTTTCTTCAATATGAAATACACACCCTATTACAAACTCTCACCTATACACTCAATTAATGTGGGAGAAAATGTTCTAATTTATAAGGTAGAGGGGTTACTCATACCATCACCAATTTGTTTTAGTATGGAATCATAAATTTGCCCAACAATGGCCGATATACATTAAGTTGAATTGAAAAAGATCTTATCGACGAAAAAATTAATTTTATGTTATAATAAAAAATAAATGGTCAAAACTGTATAGTAAATTTTAGAAATTAAAAAAAAAATAGTAAAATGAATTTAACAAGATATCATATACCTATATTCTCTGCACCATTATAGCCTTATAGGTATGATTGCACATTTTGATATGATCTGAGTGTGAAGGGCCCGCTACATTTCTATATAAGAACACAAGTAGAGTTGCACTTCACTAACACAAGTTACACAACAAAGCAAGTTGAGTAAAACACAATTATACAATACACCATAATGGCTCGTGAGATGTTAGGGGTGGCAATAGTTATAGGGCTCCTACTAGCAATGGTGCCCAACACCATGCCACTCCCCTTACACCACCCCGACCTTGACGGTCCCTTTATCGGCCTCATCTTATCCGGTGCTTCCTATGAGAAGCTCCTTTTGGATTCAGGCTTGTACGTCCCTGAGCCCGATACTCCTTCAATGCAAATAGCCGGAAGAACGTTAAACATTGGTACCTTCAACGGTGTTCCTACCATCTACGTTGTCTCTATTGCTCCCCTCGTAAGTATTATCTAGTACTATACCTCTTAATTTAAATATTTCGTTTGAAAATTAAACCTATTGTTTTAGTTATATATTGTTAGAATATATCTTACAAAAGTTTAGTCCTATATATATATACTAATACACGTACGTGCTATAATTAGGTTAGTCGTTCTATGACGGTAATTAATCTCGTCTTTTGTAGGCTCATGTAAGTGCAACAGTACAAATTCTGGTTGATCACTTCCACATCACGGGGATCATCGATTTAGGAAACGCCGCCGCAGTTAGCCCTTCAGTGAAACTTGCTGATGTTGCTGTGCTAGCTGAAACTTCCTTTATTAGCGCTTGGACATGGAAGGTACACTATGTATATATGTTTGTATTCCATATCGTATAATTTTTAATATTATTTATATATTCCCTCCGTCCCTCTATATGTGTTTTCATCAACTCAATTCAACCAAATATAAGTATACGTGGCAATGTAATTAAAGTACGTACACATTAAGAGATTGAGATAGATTTATAACAAGTGAGTATTTATTTGTTCGTTCATTTCACTCTTGTAATTAATCTATTAATTCCTTTGGACAATCAATCATAAGGAATATGAAGGTGGAGTAGAAGCTTCGAATGAGCTACCATCACTAAGATTTGGAGACTACAATGTTCCAGAAGCAGGAGATAATAAGTTGGGTAGTTTGCAATACCAAAAGGTCAATAAATATACACCTAAAGGTTCAAACAAGGAAACCTTTTGGTATTACATTGATCCTCAATGGCTTGAAATGGCTTCTCAACTCAAGGTAATTTCAACCTCATTTTCACCATATTCGATCTATTACAAACATTAATCAATTTTGAGTATATAGAGGTGATTATGGACCAGGCCGAGGTACGCTTTGGTAAAAAGAGTGGTCTAACCAAGTTTTGATTTTTTTTTTTTTTTTAATATTTTTTTCAGGATATGAATCTTGAAAGCTGCACTGATGAGAGGTTGTGCACCAAGGATGTACCTAGTGTTGTGTATCGTGTTAAAGGCGCATCGTCCGATGCATATTTGATGAACCATGCTTACGGGAAGTTCCTCAACAAACACCTCAACGTCTCAACCGTTGACAGGAAAAGTGCCGCTGTAGTCTCGGTGAGTTTTCTAAGTCTAACGTGCATATATACTAAGCTACTTCCTCCATCTCTAAATATTACTTGTGTAATTCGAATGGCTGTTAATTATACTCTATGATGTTGCAGACTGCCGTTGCCAATGGAGTGAAACATATCGTGTTTCGTGGTGCTTCGAACAAGCCAGGAATGCCGTATGACAAAAAACTTGGTGCTTTGGCAACCAAAAATTCGTTCAAAGTGGCTTCTAAGTTTGTTGAATTACTCGCTAATCAGCTACCTTTGATTAAGTACAAGTACTACTAAAGTGTGTTTCAAAAAAAAAGTACTACTAAAGTGTTTTGTGTGTGGAGTGGTTGATGTTAGGCGTTTAGCCAAGTATGTACTTTGCAGTAAGTGCTTCAATAATAAGGGCCAAGTGGAAGAAAAATCTAGGTTACGGTGTTTAGAACTTTGACCTACCAAAGCTTTGTACTCCGTAATTAGCTTTGTATGATGATGAGTGAAGTCTATGCAACTTATTGGCCTCTTTAGTACATATTTCCCTTTATTTTCAATTAATTTTAGAGTTCTTGATCCGTCAAAAACAAAAATTTAGAGTTCTTGATGGGAGTTACTTGGAAAAAAAAATATATATATTACTACATTGAATATGTAAAGACTATATAATCTGTACAATATCTCTACAGAACAAAAATTATGATATTTTCACGCTCATGCTATGAAGATAATTTTTATGGCGTTTAAGAAAATAAAACCTACAAAGTAATAACTATATATTTACATGCCTGGATAAAACATATTTCTCGATCTCAACCATCATCTTAAGCTTTTGGTTTAATTTAGTTGGTCCTTTAACATGGGCTCTCGTATGATGGAGCGTGATAGAGTATATAATATATTTCTAGGCCTCAACCATCAGCTTAAGTTTTAGGTTGAGTCGGTGCTTTAACACTATATACTCGTAAGGATATTCACAGTTGGTCTTTTAAGCTTTTATGATCATCGCTCATGTGCGGCTTACTAGATAGGTACTTAGAGATAAAGTTTTACAATGTGTATATTTAGGGTAAAAGTTTATGAACCAAATCTAAATTATCAAATGCACATGCAAGTATTTACAAATATATATATATATATCAATTCATTATTATAGAAATTGATGCTCAAATTAAATGTGGCATGTTAATATTTAGATATACAAGATAAAAATGAGTTTGAATCAAAATGTTGGACCACGTAAGGGGCTCATATATAAAAATTACAAGTACCTCTCCTCATGATAAATATTACTTAATTTTCATTAATTTTTACATCTACTTTTAGTTTTTCAGTGCATCTTGTATATAGTTAGCCACACCATGTGACTGTTTGTAAAAAAAACAAAGTAATAATTCCATCACTAACGTAGTATCCTCTATAACGCTAGCCATGTAACTCCTATATAATATTGACGATGTAACCCCTATAACATAAATAAAGTAACTCCATATTGGTTGAGCACACCGTGTGACCGGTCACATATAAGAATTTGTGTTGGTAGTTTTGTTTACTTTTTATACTCACCTTTAATCAATCAACTTTTGATTTTTTTTCCATCTTTTTTCAATCCATATTCCATACCATGTTATCTTAAATTTAAATCTTTGTATGTACCTTCCAAAATATGTGTGCAAAAGGCAAGACTATAGATTATTAATTATTAGAGGATGAGTCATGTTAAATTTGAATTAACTGTACGTAATAAAGCATATGAGAAAAGCATCATGTACTTTTAACATTTGATCTACTGTAATATTCAAAGCTCTTCATTTTTTTTTTTTTTTTTTTTGACAAAAAAAGCTCTTCATTAATGATATCGTTTTTAATATCTTTCTAAATACTCTGACAATTATATGATGACATTTAGCAACTAAATAATGGAATCTCACGTTATTCACAACTCGTGTTTCACAATTGATGAGACATGTACCCGGACTACCCGCAAATCTACAATCCATCTCAAAAAAGAAGGGATGAGAGTTGAGGCCGGATAAGGGAGTTATTTTGAAAAGCATAGTGTAACAGGTTTCAGTTCCAATTTTGAAAATTTAACAAGGTATCCGTTGGCTCACTTTACACTTACAAAACACAGTGGTATTTTTATATTTTTCGTCTTTAATGGTCTCCATCCAAAACCCACTACTATTTCACCCATTCTATTTACCTTTTATTTTATTTAAATCAATTAAAGTGTCTAAAACTATGTGCCGATTAAAGTAACACTTAAAAATCGGCATATAGTTTTATATAAACACATTTTGTAGTGTTGCAATTCACCTAGACAAGTTACACGACATTTAATAAAAATATGTTGTTTAGATATAAACACTTTATAAAAAATATGTAGTATAGATATGAATGCACATTTTGAAAAAGCAAGAAAAGGGATTAAAGGCCTGTTCACAATTACTGAACTGAACTAATTGGAGCTGAACTGAACTGGATAGAGCTAAAATGAATATTTTATGAGAGAAGGAAATTAGGATCTGAATTAAAATGAACTGAACTGAACTAAATTGAATTGATTGGAGCTGAACTGAATTGAAATTATATTAATTTAAGCTGAAGTGAACATGCCCTAATTCATAACTGTTTTAGATGCTAGAAATAATCATGGTAGAGTATGTGTTATATTGATGATGCAAATGTAGCTACCCTTAACGTGTTATTAAATAAAGCTCCAAGAAGCAGTTCCATTTAATTAGGGTGGTCTGTGGTCTATCATAAATCAATTTGTTAATAATGATTGGAGTAGTGCACCAAACTTATTTGCTACATCAAAGAGTGAAACGCGAGGTTAATGACCACATATAAGCCTAACAAAATTATATCATAATTCATAAAATCAATTTTTGTATAATGTATTGTACAACCGATTATAAACTATCGTTAAATATGTGTACATGTTTGAAATTTCTCAAAAAAAGCCGAGTACAGTTACATAGCTAAAACCTGGGCCGCTTACACTAAAAACGGTATAATTTGAACCGCTAAGGCAATCAATTTTTTCATACGATTGGTAGATATCAATAAAATCACCACCTACAGAGCAGTTATACATCCAGAAATTCTCACTATTATTTTGGGTTTGTGGTAGGAAAGGAGCCATCGAGGTAAGATTTAGAGATAACAACTTTTGTGGAAGACAATTATTTGGATCCGAAAGCTGTATAAGCCTCGAAGAGTAGTATATGGCATGGATGGTGAAGTTTCCAACATTAGGGAGCTCAAGGAAGGGGGTTAACATGTCATCACAATGCACATCGAACCCGGGAAAACCACAGGACTCAGGCTGGCTATTTACTAACCGGAAAGGAGACATGATTGAGATATCATCGAATGAATCGGAAGATACTTTTTCCTGGCAGCTCGTTATGCCGCAAAATTCAGCACTGCTCATCTTTGATATACAAAGAAAATAGAAGAATATGTGAGGGAAAATGATAAACCTTCTGGAATTCTTCATGCTTGCAAATTAAATAATTTGCTTCAAGCATAGTCCAGTTGCTAATCTTGCGTGCTATCGACATCTTTTGTTTACATAAATAACTAGTGCTAATTCAAAGATGATATTTTGACTTTTGTATCATTGACTTTATCTAAAATCTTAAAGGAGTACAATTAATTCAATACATTCGATACATAGCTTCAAGTGATTCTAGATTGGTCAAATGGCGTTTAGTTTGAATTTTGTAAAGTCATTTAGATACTTGGGTGTAGTGCTTTAAATTATGTTCATTAGTGGACGATAATAATTATGGTTTACCAAATTAAAGGGTTTTAAGAATGGAGAGTAGTTTCCATAAACATACAGACCAAAATCTATCATAAAAAATTTGTTACACCTTGAATACATCCAATTGTTTTATACAGAAAGACACTAATTAGTATTTTTACTACCATTTCTCTTGCAAAGCTTTGTTGGCATCTTTATAATAAAAAAGGATGGGCTGCTGAAATTTTGAGAGAAGTTTACATTGAGAACAAGACCAACCCATCTTCTTTCACCAAGGGATCGTTCATCTGGAAGGGCATTGGGAAGGTCTGGAATTTTTTCCAAAGCAGTATTGTTTGGGATGTAGGTGATGGGGGTGCCATAAGTCTATGGGAAGATAGGTGGTTGTTAAGAACGACCCTTAGAGAGTATTTCATTGGGCCGCTCAACTCCAACGCTTCCTCCCTCACTTTGTCCACCATAAACAATTGTTCCAAACCTCATATGGAGACAGTAATCTCCTTTCCCATTTCTGATGATACCTTCTCTCTATTTCAATCAACTTTCAATGTCTCCCACACTGACTCTCACTTCTCTTCTTGGTCCTACAAAGGTAAATTCGACTCTCACAAAGCAAAGCTAGCAATCATAGAGTCAATCCCGAACCTTGCCCCTAATATGCATTGGTCCCTGATTTGGCACTCAATCACCCTCCCAAAAATAAAGTCGTTTTTGTGGCTCTTAGCTTGGGAGCGTATCCCTCACAGAAAAAACCTCCACCAAAGAATCCATTCTATCCCCCCAAATTGCCTCTTCTGCCCATCCCAAGAAGAATCTTGTGCCCATATCTTTTTTCACTGTGTTCGAGCAAAAGAGTTTTGGACTCATTTGCCCTGCCAGATTGTGACCCCCCTCAATGGTTGGATTGACTGGCTATCAGCTAACCTTAAGTCTAGCAGCATGACCACTTGGTCTATACCTTGGAATGTTGTATTCACCTTTGCTATTTGGCACATTTGGTTAAGGCGAAATGCTTGGTACTTCTCAAATTCTAGCTCTCCAATTTCTTCAGCAATCTCTCAGTGTAAATGGGCTGCTTCAGAGTACTTCTTTTCCACAAAGTGTAGCTCTGAAAGTCCAAAGCCCTCTCCTTTACACTGGCTTCCCCCTCCTTCAAGTTCCATCAAAGTTAACTGTGATGCATCCTTCTTGATCTCCTTAAGAGAAGCTGGATGCGCTGTTGTGTGCAGAAACTCGTCTGGCGAATGGATTGTCGGCCTAAGCTGGAGAGGCTTTTTAGCCTCGCCTTATGATGCCGAACTGAAAGCTATTCATCTGGGATTGAATCTGATTAAGCAAAGAAACTGGACAAATACAATCCTCTGCTCAGATGCTAAACGTGCAATTGATGATATTTTGTCCATTGACTGTACCTCTAATGCACCATCAATGTTACTAAAATGCAGGGACCTAAGGATGGACCTCCATGTGGATATGCACTTTGAGAAGCGAGAGGGTAATGCAGTAGCTGACGTACTGGCAAAGGATGCTCGAACCAATCTGGATCGCTTGAACGAATGTTGTATTTTGCATGCTCCACCAGAAACTTGTATTGTTGCTTTTGAGAGAGACTTGAACTCATGTTCTGCAAACTCTAATACTTATTTGACTGGTGATGTCCCAGTGATCATGGATTGTAACCAACATTTAACTTAATTAATGCATCCTTTGTTCGAAAAAAAAAATAAAATGACAGACATAAATAAATGGTATTGTTATAACGCGCAACATATATATGAGATTGCCAGTGTAACAAATTACACATGATGATGATCAAGTAGTTTAATTAAGGATTGCAAGGTGGAGAATGTCTACAAATGGGGCAAGTAGATTCAGTCGATAACCATAAATCAATACAACAAACATGGAAGCGATGAAGGCACTCTGGTAATATTTTTAGGTTGTCACCAGGGAGGTAATCCATTAAGCAAATTGAACAAATGCCATCATCTGGTGTAATCAGGCGGCCACTCTTGCCAATCAACACGGTTGGATACGAGTCAATCGTGACCTGATCGAGTCCTCCTTGATGCACATTATTCGATGGTGTTGAACTTTGCTCTTGTGAGATTGCCTGATTTGTACTGATGGTAGCAACAACAGGTGCTACAACGTTTATCCCTGACGGCGGCTGAGGTCTGGAATTGCAGCAGCAGCAAACAAAAAATACCATCAAGGCTAATGCTACTCCTGCTGCTACTCCACCGTAGTGTACATGATCTGATGAGTCATCTGATGTGTTGCCGCCATTGCCGGATCTAGAAGCTGTAGTAGTAAGAATTCTGATCAAAATTACTAGATAAAGTACAATCAAAATTTCACAATTTATAGCGTTGTAGTAGCAAGATTAGCAACTAATCCATTCCCTTACAAATTAATTATGTAAACTTGCAATTTGTTTCATAGACATAGACAGAAGTACTTGGGTTTACACTTAAAACGGTATAATTTTGTAGTTTGGTAAGAGATGTCTATATATGGCATCGATAGTGAAGTTTCGGATCCGAAAGCTCTATATGTCTCAAAGAGATGTCTATATATGGTATCGATAGTGAAGTTTCCGGCTTTAGGTAGCTCAAGGAAGGGCCTAACTTGCTATCACAATACACATCGAAAACCAGGGGAACCACAGGACCACACAGGCTCATGATTTACTAAATGGAAAGGAAAGGCGATGGGGATAACCGGGATGTGGTTGAAAGAATGTATGGTGTGGCAGCTCATTGTGCTACAATTTTCAGTGCTACTCATCTATAGAATACATAAGTAATAGAGCAATATGAGAGAATAAATTAACAAATTTCTAGGAATTTTTAATGCTTTAATTTAATTTCCTATTGTTTTTGACGAAGTATGTAACAAAACCTAATTCAAAGATTAAGTAACTATATTATTAAAATCAAGTCAATTTCTTAAAATTGAAATCAATCAAACTTACCCTATTATAAGCAAAACGAGCAATAATAAAGACTATAAACTACACTAACTAACAATACATAATTAAACAAACACACACATTCATACATACACAATGGCTCGATGAAGTACATATGGAGTATTAGTCAAATCGATTCAACAATTATAATTATTGATGAAGTATCTAACAACCTAATTCAAAGATTAAGCAATCATATTATTATTTTAACTCAATTTCTTAAAATTGACCTCAATCAAATTGCCCTATTATAGGCAACACAAGCCTATATAAAGACTGTAAATTAAACCACACAACTAATTTAACAACGCACAATTATACGAACGCACACATTCATACATACACAATGGCTTGATGAAGTATATACGGAGTATTAGTCTTATCAATTCAACAATAAGTATTGTAAGCAATATAAGCGCGAATAATAAGCATTGATGTTGAACAAGAATTGGAGAAACAAAAATAGCGAGTTGAAATAAAAGGAGTCACTTACCAGAATACTGGCTAGTATCCCAACTAAGCTCGAAACTTGAAAAATTACTAAGCGTACTGTAATTGCCAAAAGCCGCAGAAGCTAGTGGAACCGACACGGTCTTAAGCAACGCACAATTAGATTCGTCAGCAATTGGACCTAAGCTCACACTTAAAACGGTATAATTCGAACCACTAAGACAATCAATCTTATCGTACAAGCCGAAGGGATCATAAAAGTCATCAACACTAGAGCAGTTATACACCCAAAAGTCCTCACTTTTGTCAATTACTTGCAATGGAGTTATCGCCGAAAGATCTAGAGATAATAACTTATTTGGAAGACAATCATTCGGATCCAAAAGCTCTATAAGTCTCAAAGAACCGTCGAGGGCATCGATAGTGAAGTTCCCCGCATTAGGGAGCTCTAGGAGGAAGCCTAATTGGTCATCACAATACACGTCGAATCCTGCAGAACTACACGACTCGGACTGACGATCTGCTAACCGGAAAGGATAGGCGACCGAGATATCGACGATGTCGCTCGAAGTCTTGCAAGTCATTGTGCGGCAATCATCTTCACCCTTGCTAATGTTTAGCATACATAGGAAAAAGAGGAAGATGAGAGGAAAAACGATTGGCTTTTTCGAATTTCTCATGCTTTATTTTATCCTTTTTACCCAATAATTACGATATTAAAAGAGACAAGTGTTTATAAGGAAATTTAGATCTCACTCAATTAAAAAATATTGTTTCATTAAATTCTCACAAAGTAATACTCCGTATAATAATCAATCTTCTTCATGATTTTCTTCTCAACAAAGTATCACACTTGTCTAGTACGCTTAAACCCTATCACATAGGATAACCTAGAAATTAAATTCAAAACAATTAGGGTATTTTACTTAGAAACCCACATCAATTAGGATATTTTACTTACTCCCTAAATCTAAATAATCGTAAATTAATCACATACTTATATTTTATCTAGTTTTCAAATTACAAATCTCATCTATCAAAGATCGGAAATCATATAAGATAAGAACAAATAAACAAAAGATATGTTATATTTTTTAACCATTGATGAAAAATCTAGAAATTTAATTTTTTTTTTTTTTTTTTTTGAAACCTAGAAATTTTAAATTTTTAACTAGTTCTAGTTCAAAAATGAAATTCAGTCGGACTAAATCTATTGTTGACTTTTGTAAAAAAAATCTTAAATGGGTATTATTGTATTAACTTAAACCAGCTACTCTATTATAATATTATTGCCCTCCTTGTCAAAAAAAAAAAATATTATTGCCCTCAAAAAAAAAAAAAAAAAAAAGCTACTCTATTGTTAATCTCTGAGTGTTTGTTCCCAAAAAAAAATATCAATCTCTGATATCCAACTTCAATCGAAAAATATAAATTTACCAAAAATAATATTTACCTTAATAATATTACCAAAACACTTTCCCTTAATAATATTTACCAAAAATACAAATTTTGCTAAGATATAGAATTTAGGTAGCCATTATATATAAGAGTCGGCGATGCATAATCTAATTTATAATAGAATTCAAATATCTATATATGATTAGCTTTGTTTTAAAAAAAAAAAAAAACAGTGATTAGCTTTATTAGTTTACGAGAGAAACTTCTTTGATTTGAAACAAAAAATTCAATCAAATTTGAGAGAAAAATTAAGAAGTTGTCTAAGGAAAATCTGTTAATTTGTTATGATGGATGTTTACAACAATAGTAAGGTGTTTGATGTGTTTTATGACATGTTAAAGATGATACGAGAATCTGGCCGTCAAAACCCCGAGGCGACTTCAGCGGTGGTCCGTGATGGAGAGCAGTACGAGCAGATGTTGGCTAATTTACAAAACATGAAGATACCCTTCAGTGGTGAAGAATGTTTCGGACAATATGTGGATTTACACGAGTGTTATAACAGGTATATTAATTCTAAATTTGGTCACCCTATCAATTATCTGGTTTATCTTGATAATTTTCCTACAATTGATACGATTCCTTCCAAATTCAAGGCAACTGCACAATACAAGGAGTATATGGAGGGTGTGCTTGCCTACTTGATGTCTTTCTTGGATCGTACGAAGCCCCTGATGTTCTTAGACAGGGTGTTTAAGAGTGTGGAATCTGAATTTGAGGCGCGTTGGACAGTTGAAAGAGAAAAAAAGCGGCCTAGGACAACGACTAGTGTCGATGATGTTATCGAGCAGTTTGATGGATATAGCACGGTTGAGAGTCTAATTGAGTTAGGACCGATGAAGCTTAACGAGGCATTGAACACTTTGGGGCTTAAATCTGGTGGTACTGTCTACCAAAGAGCGGAGAGACTTCTTCTTGTGAAGAATACGCCTCTAGAGAAGCTTGACCGAAAGCACTTTAAGAAGGAAAAAGGCCTAGGGGAACATGACTACTACTGTAAGGAAACTGCACTAATTGAAGCCAAAGTAAACAAGTTGTGTGAGCTTCTAAAAGACGTTCTTGAGTGGACTAGAGAACGTCTTAGGAACAGGCAGGGGATGACTTTCGATGAGTTAGCTCGTGATCGTGATGCTGATCATGAGAAACTCGTACATGACATAGGAAGTGATGATGTAGAAGAGGACTACGGCGACAAAACAGATTGTAATCCGCTTAAATTGCCACTTGGTTGGGATGGGAAGCCTATACCTTACTGGCTCTACAAGCTTCACGGCCTTGACCAAGAATTTAAGTGTGAGATATGTGGGAACTTCACCTACAAGGGACGAAGGGCTTATGAAAAGCACTTCCATGGAGCGCGTCATCAGCATGGGATGAGTTGCTTGGGTATACCCAACACCAAGAGCTTTCATGAGATCACTCAAATCGATGATGCCAGGGAGCTGTGGCAGCAGATTCAGCTTAGGAAAGGGTTGTCATTGTGGCAGCCTGATGTACTTGAGGAATACGAGGATGCAGAGGGTAATGTTTACAACAAGAAGACCTACAATGATCTTGTTAGGCAGGGCATCATTCAAGTTTAGATCAATTACCCTTACTATTTTAATTCTTGTAGTAGATTAATTTGTTCTTATAGTACAAGATTTCCAATCAATTGATATCATTGAATCAAGTTCTTTTCTTCTATCATCATAGGTTGCGCCTTTAATTACCTAATCTAATATTATTGCATCTTAGCAAATAATGTAATGCAAAAGTTGTAGAACACTTGATTAGTAAAGATGAGATCAAGGACAATAGTCATAATTCTATTTTTGCTTTTTGCTAATTAAGGCAGAAGCCATAATTGACTAAAATAAGTCAATAATAATGCAATAGATTAGACGACTTCTAAGAAACATACGTAGTATAACACTGTAGTGCAGTGTATGAATACAGGGAAACTAATAGTACCACACAAGTTCGTACATCTTTTCTAATAAAGTGTTCTACAACTTTTGCGTTACAATTTTTGCTAAGACAATAGGCCACATTAGTTAATAGTACCACACAAGTTCGTACGTCTACTACATATACAAATCAGATGAGCAACATAAAGAAAGAAAAATAACTAGTAATCACCACTAATGACAATATACTTGGCAAAATGATGAAAATCTGAGTAGAACCTTTAAAAAAAAATTGAGATACTTAAAACACCAAAACCATATATATTCAACATTCCAGCAACAAGCATATATGTTGAGCAAATACGAGTTCCTCCGTATATGTATATATATATATATATATAATGGTTGGCCATCAATCCCTAGTGCACTTAATAATAAATCGCGTTACTAGATTGCTCTCTTCGCTCTCCTAGCTGCACCTTGGGCTGAACTCTCAGGTTTATCAATGGGAACACTAATAAACGAACCATGGAACGCGTTTGGCTTCTCCTGATAAGCAAATTGCAAGAAAGGCCATAAGTTGGGTGTAGTCAATGTTGTAGGAGGATGTTGGCATGCAATAAACGTAGCCAAACAAGAAATCGCGATAACAGGAACTATAGCTAGGACTCCTATGAACGCCATGCTCTCAATAAATGGCTAATTTAATTTTGCTTATAAATATTTCTAACAATGAAATGAATATGAATGAAGATAATTGATCCAACTAATAAAAGCATTATTCGTGGGCATTTTGACAATGTATGTAACATGTTGATTGGTTGGCACGTCCTAGTTTAACTTAGGAGTACTAATTCAAGATATAAACTAGTTCAATGCGTGCTTAGAACTCATTGTCAAGAATTCGAACTCATTTTTCTCAACCAATTCTTGATAATGACTATTGGATAATATCCGTACATTTAATGTCAATAAACTATGAGTATATATCATTTTTATAAAACAAAAATAGTGAATCAAGCTAATTTCAATTCAAATAAAATTTGGTAAAGCTCTCTTTCAATATGAAGAATTTAATTACCTATACATATAACCGCCATGCATTTGGATCCTCAGCCTAATTAGCTACACCTTTTTTAGTTACCAATTCAATATAAGACCTAAATTCGAACATGTCTTACTTCAATTTACGTCTCAATTAATTTTCAATTCAACTAATTTATAGATCTTGATTACGCAAATGCAAGATGTATGACTGAGATACATATTGTTGATCGAAGTGTTAAAACTTGGATATTTTGGTCTAAACTCTTTTTCTATACATGGAATTTAATAAAAACAATTTTGATGTATACAAAGGCTAATCCATCAAAGGTACTTAGCATAATACCTAAATTTGTATTAGTTCAATTATATAAATATATGACAATGTGTCAATTGGCCTGGTGTTGTTTCGCTAATTAATGATTAATGTTTCTACTTTAAGCGTAACCACTAAGGTTTAACATAAAGATACATTAAATCAAGTTTCATATTGGAGCTTAATTCCTCTTTTTGGAGGTGAAGTTACGTCATAAAACATAAAATTTAACATGGTCCTTGCTTATAACAAAAGAATTATAAAAGAAATAAGATTAAAAAAAAAATACTTTTAGTTTGTAATCGCAAATTTAAAAAATTGTTGAAAATGTCCTAGAACCCCAAATAAAAGAAGGGGCCTAACATTTTTCATTAGTGGGGGAAAACTTTCAACTTGAACGTGCAAACTAATTAGTCCCCCCCTAAAAACTGACCTCTCAATCGTCTTCATCATCCAAAACAAACATCATTTTTAATCTAATTTTGTACATTTGATCATGTTTCTTGTTGAAATATTATCTTTGATGCCAGTGGTGGGTGCATTATGTCTCCTAAGCTGTATTAATGTCGCGTGCCACGAAGCTGATTCAGAGATTTTAATAACTTTGAGGCCAAAAGTGGCCTACACCTCCAAGTGCATGCCTAAAGGGGACGATGAAAAAAGATGTTCGATATGCTTGGATGATTATGAAGACGGCGAAATGGTAGAGTTTCTTGATTGCTTCCATCTATTTCATGCTCATTGCATTGATCAATGGCTTCCCCTGAGTCAAACTTGTCCTGTTTGCCGCTTTCAATGCTGAATTTTTCAACTTCTGATCATACAATTTGTGGGTCTATATGAGGTTTTGTTTCAGGTAATCAGGTTGTTTGATTATGTATAGTAAATGAGAATAAATTATAAGGCATTCTTAGAATCACTCCTTAAATGTTGATGATAGCCTTGTTATTATTGCTTTCAACATTTTGCAAATTGTTGTATGTAAATATTTTAATTGGTAATATGTTTGTGTATGAAGAAATTGGGGTTAAAGGAGCATATAAAAAATCTGATAGAGTATAAAATATATTCCTGGGCCTCAACTATCAGCTTAAACTTTTAGTTGCGCTGGTTCTCTAACCTGGTATCAGAGTCAGTGTGACACAAAGGTCACGGGGCCTCAACCATCAGGTTAAGCTTTTGGTTGAGTACGTTGGTCCTCTAACAAAATCCATAGTCAGATTCTAAAGGAGAAAGGAGATAGATTCTTGGTTCATATTAGTTAATTGACTTCATCATTGAGATTAAGGCTCTGATAATGTTGTTAATTTTGTTGTTATATGTTTGTATATGATTGTTAACGAGATTATGATGAGAAGTTTGTTAATAAGCGAATCCACTCATGGTCATATAATGATTAATAATTATATTTTAATGCTAGATTAAGAATCAATATTAATAAGTACTAATCAAAACCATCATAACTCTCCAAATATATGCAGTAGCGTGTTTTGTGTGCGGCTGGCCATACCATATGATTGTGACCGCTTATAAAAGAACAAAGTAATCTGTATAATACTAACCGAATAAACAATGTAATACTAACTGACTAACTTCTATAACACTGACAAAATAACCCTTTATGATGATTACACATATCGTATGGCCAACTTACATATAAGAATTTGTGATGTTCATCTTAATACCTTTCACAATTAGACTGCTTTTTTTTTTTTTTTTTTATATCTTGGTCAATTTAAATGAAAATTTTCTAGGATGATGTGGAAAAAAATCAGAGATGAAATAAGGCGCTTCAATTAATTGATTTTCTGGTCAAAAAAAAATTAATTAATTAATTAATTCTCTAACATACTACTCCAATTACAGTCGAATATATAACCAAACCCTAAACCCCCAAAAAATTAATCGAATTATTGATCACCTGAATATCAATTGAATTGCAACCCAAATTGAATACGATTCAAACGATCCTGTCTAGTCTTTTTGTCAAATTCTTGGACGCAGCATCAAGGGGAATTTTCACAAGTTGGAGGCTCCAAAATTATCGGTAATTTCATTTTTTTTTTTCTATTGATAACTTGAATTTTAATACAGTATTCATACACTTTTCGCTCGTATTTGTATCAAAGCTCACAAATGTAAGAAATTTATATTCATACATCGAATAATTTATGGATTTTATGATTGTTTTACACAATTGCAAAAAGTAGACTGATTGGATGATCTTGGATACTAGTAATTTCCATATCCCAGTGTTAAAGTTTTAGTTTTATACTAGTTGACACGTTTATGTGTTAAGGAAATTGTACATGTGAGTTGGGACTAATTGTCCCGCATTGAAAAAGGGGAGGAGGATTGCTAACATATAAGTTTGGCACGCTAATCCTCCGGTTTTAGGATGGAACTTTACTAGGCTTATATATGGTCAGTTAGGCGTGAGTTGAGACTAATTGTTCCCCTTTAAAAAAAGGGGAGGAGGATTGCTAACATATAAGTTTGGCACGCTAACCCTCCGATTTTATGATGGAACCTTACTAGGCTTATATATGGTCAGCTTATGCGTGCTTGGCTCAATGAAAATTTCTCGCAACGTTTTTGTTAGGACACTTTAATAAATAGAAAACAAGTAGAGTAGATAGATATTCCTAGCAATTTTGTTGATTGTGATGTAGTAGTAACTAGATCTGCATAGTTTGATGTTCTGGTGCAATTAGACCATATTGGATCAAGAATTCGTTTATTTACTCATTGGATTAATAGTATAGTTTGATCTTAATCAGCGTATTACCATTAAAAAAAAAAAAAAAAAAAACATAAAGGTGCATAGAAAGCAACATCTGTAATAATGAGATAGTTACTAATAGCTATATATCTTTGATTTTTCAAGAGAACAGAGGGTTAAAGTGATAGTGAGAAGCGGCTATATGTTACACAGGTCCTTTCTTTCTCATCTAGGACTTGTTTCGGATACTCGACATTTGGATATAAGTCATTTTAATAAAAGTTGCACGTTTTAAAGATGCAAGATTTCCATTAATTGGTTGAGCCTGGAACTTGGACCACTAGATATTATGTCAAAGCTCTGTGCTTTCTCAAGTGTCATGGAATTCTTGTTCATAGTTTCTCTAGATTCTTGTGGTACTTCCTGTAGTGCTCTAATAAGCCTGTAGTGCATAGTAGCTTGTTCAAGTAATCGATGATTGCAATCATGAACTAGGTGTCTAGGTAGTTTGCTGGTAGTCGTGGAGGATACATGGCTTACGTATATAAAAAAATTCTGTTTGTAAATGTTCCAATGGTTAGAATAACATTCCGTCTGTCAGGAATTAGTTGTCACAATGGTGAAATTAACAATTTGACATCTGAATGCGATTGAGGTAGTAAAAATCCTACTTTCAGGAAGTGAGAAGTGCATAATACTGTCAATTAAGCTTTATTTTCCTGTTAAGAGCCTTATCAAACTAATTAATATTGTTTGTACAACTGTAGTTTCGTGCAAGATTGCTTTGCAATTTATTTTATGTAGCATTGATGTAATAGTGTTCAATCCACAATTTTACTAAGAGAAACAATGTTTATTTGTTGGCTTTTTACCATACCCTTCTTGTGTAGTTTGATGAGAAAGATCATCATCTACTGATATGAGCAATGAAAGAATCCATTTCTAATCGAGAACTTCCACCATCTGCAACTGATCCTCGGACTGCACCACCTAGCTTTGTTGCCCTTTTCCTCATCTCTTCTCCTTCCTTTGATGTCATCAATCGTCTTACTGCATTCTCTATAGAAGTTGATGTTACTCGCTTAGCTCTTTGTTCCCAATCCCTGACTAATAAACCAATCTTTAGGACTTCTGTTATCAAAATGCTGTTTTTTGGCTGGTCAGAATGCATAGGCCATGCTGCTATTGGCACTCCCATGCTGATGCTCTCCATACACGAGTTCCAACCACAATGACTCATGAATCCTCCTGTTGATGGGTGTGCAAGAACTTCAGGCTGAGGTGCCCAGTCTTTTACCACCATTCCCCTGTCCTGTACCCTGTCTTCGTACCCTTTTGGCAGCCGAGGCCTTCTGACATCATCTTCTGCAGCAATTTCTACTCCGTCAGCACTCCTAACAACCCATAAAAACTTCTGCCTACTTCTTTCTAATCCAACAGCCAACTCACTAATCTGATCTTCTGTCATTGATATGCTCGTTCCAAATGATACATATATCACTGAATTTGTCTCTTGTTTGTCCAGCCACTCGAGGCATCTATGTCTGCTATTGCTGCATCTGCCTTTTATCTCCACCGGATGCAAAGGTCCAATTGCAAATTGCTTTTTGTTAGCATTTGTTGGTAGCTTTGCCAGTAAGTCCATATATCTACCTTCAATCTGTCTGCATGTGTTATAGAGTCTTCCACTCTCGAAGTTCAAAACTTTGTATTGCTTTGCTACAAAGTCTTCAAACTCGGGTGTAAAGCACCCTTCACTCGAGGGGATTTTGTCGTTTGGGATATCAATATCTAGTTGGAAAGGTTTCTTTTTCATCAACTCCCAAACGTAGAAGAAGATGGTGAAGGCAGAGACACTGTGGAGAGCATATGACTCTGCATTTTGGATTAATTTTACATCTTGAACAACTGAAGCCATCATAGTATCATGAACAACGATGATTCTTCGAAACTTAGCTGATAGTTCTTGTAGAAGTTGGAACACAGGTTTACGAAGCTGTAAAGTAGCATCGAAAAGTGGTTGGAGGTGCCCAGGGAATTTAGTATAGGCATTGAGTTTAGGAGGATTTGAGCTTAAAGGAGGTAGTTGTGTGTTATGAAAGTGCATTTTACTTGTATTTTTCGGGTCCCAACCATGGAGACGTAGTTTGGCTTGGCGATTGTGTGCCATGGATCCGATAAAATGAACCGGTATGCCATATGATGCTATAAGAATGGAAAGATGGAGAGACTCATTGAGATGGCCTTGCATTGGGAAAGGTACTATGATTGCTGCAATTGAGGGATGTTTAAGGTCATATTTTTTATTGTTTTTATGGTAATTTTGATCAGCCATTTTGAGTGTTGGGTTACATCTTTGGCCTGAAGGTTGTACCTTTATATAGTGCTAGAAGATTAGGATAAATTATACAAGCATATGTCATTTATTATGCTCATACTTATCCTTGTATTCAAGCCTCTCTTCATTACTCCTTTGTGCTACTTTTGTGATTCTATTGTTTGTGACATCATGGGTTGAATAATGTCTATAATTTTTAGGAAGAAAATTCTAGTGATATACTATTACTAAAATTTTAAAAGTGACTACTTTTCAAACCATTTTAAACTATGTTACTAATTTTAGACGGTGAAGAATTACTGTATTGCATTGCGGCTTTATTTGACAATATTAATTTGGAGACAATCAAATCATGTCCTTGTCATGATTGCTTGATCAGTGTGCTTATGTCATTGATTATTGTAAAGCTCAGTAATTAACCATGAGAAATGAAGGCAAGTAGCCATGATTGATAGGTAGTGGAAACCAAGTTTGTAGAACCCTCTTTACTAATTTAGGTTTTTCTTCAAAGCACTAGTTTTGCTTAGAAATCATCATTTGATGTTTGCTTTTAAAATAACTAGATAAGCCCGTGCGATGCACAAATCGTTTATATTTTTAAAAAAAAATATTTTTCATATTTATGTGATTACATTTGTTACTCCGTATTTTATTAGTTGTACGTAATATATCATTTTTTCGTGTTTGTTTTAAAATATTAGATAAAATTCCTAATTTCATAAGATAATATTTCGTATTTGATTAATGCAACCATTAAAATCTCATTGGTCAATTATGCTTATGTGCCACTTAAATTATTTATTGGCTATAACTATAATTTATAATGCTACGTAGCACGTTAACTAATCGTAGATGGCATAATCCTATTGTAGAGTTTTAAAATTATTTATCATATGTGGCACTCTAATAATTTTTTTAAAATAAAAATCCTACATGGCGCTCTAAAAACTCGGGAAAAAATTCTCCTTTAAATATATATATTAGATTAGATTAGATTGTTGGTCTAGCATTCACATCTATGCTTAATTTATCTGATAATAAGAATTATTTGTTAAAAGAATAATAACACGCCACCCAAAAACCCTGCCAACTCAGTTGATTACTACTCCGTACGCAATAATTTATGGTTATTAGAGACATTACGCAATTTAAAGAATAAGGAAATTGAACATGTTCCTTTTAAAAAACAAGGAAACTGGACATGTTAATGATGTAAAATGGTGTAGTATGTCTCCCATCACATTGGTCAAGCACTCAAGCTCCATGTCGAGTTTCAATAGTAGTTGCAATAAAGTGATTGATTAAAACTACTTATCCCTTTCTCTATTGCAACATTTTGCAAGCTGGCATGGCCTAGATCATAAGAATCAGCCTACTTGCTTCTTATGTTAGCTAGCATGGGAAGCTCTTTAATTTCCTTGGACCATTTTTGTTTAAGGTTCATTATTCCATAGTGTGAAAAGCATCTTGTCGTAATCGATAAGGTAGGCCCGTAAAGACATTTTCATATCGGTGATCAAAAGGTGGTAATAAATGGATAAAGTTCGCGTCAACAACTATAGATGGATAGTTTTTTATGCTATTTAAGATACTTTTTATTTATTGTTGAATAATAATAAATTACTTGTATTGACATATTCATCCATTTTAATTTTCACTCCATTATTTGATTGAAAAGTTTACAATATGGTATTCTATAAATAGGTTTAAACTACACAAGGCAACATTTGTTTTTCTTTTTTTTCTTTTTTTTTTTTTTTTTTTTTTACAAAGAAGGCAACATTTGTTATTTAGTGAAAAAAGGGTGTATAAGAGATTAAGAGGCTCAGGCCTCACTCCTCATAAAAGCCATTGGACCCATTACCTTGCTGTAGTGCAGATTTATTTCATTACATTAATTAATTTGCAATATAAGATAGATTTAAGATGAGTGTACTAAGCACAATTTAGTACTTAAGGCCAATAATAGAGTCATTGAAAACACACGTTATTATAGTGGATTGCTAAACACCGCCGTCCAAAATGATCACCACCGCCAATATTTAGTGTGAGTGGACAATCATGCCCTTACTATTTAACCACTTAGTTTTCCTCCCCGGCAACCCACCACCCCTTCTGACCGGCGACAACCACCACTACCCTCACAGACGACCTATCATATCCTTCAATGACAAGCCACCACCTTCCCTCGCCGGCAGGAAGGTGGTGGTATTTTTTTTAATTTCCGGCAATCACGGCCGGAGCCCAAAACCGGTTACCGTGCTCGGTAACCGGTTTTGGGCTCCGGTTACCGTGCATGGTAAATGGTTACCACGGTAACTGGAGCCCAAAACCGGTTACCGTGCCAGGTAACCGGAGCCCAAAACCGGTTACTATGGTTGGTAATCAGTTTTGGGTTCCGATTACCGCGATTGTCGCAAATAAAAAAACCACCACCTTCCCATCGGCAAGGGAACGTGGTGGGTCGTTACTGAGGGGGATGTGGTGGGTCACTGGTCACGGTGTGGTGGTCGTCACCGATTAGGGTGGTGTTGTCAAGGTCTTAGTGATTAGTGGCAAGAAAGAAGATAGTGGTGAAGTACTAAGAACATGGTTGTCCATTCACACTAAATGTCGGCAATTCTGATCATATTTGTAGGCGGTATTTAACACCCCTTATTATAAGCTGAGAAATTCTCATTTAAAAGTATGCTCAACTACCCAAATCTCCCATGCCTCAAGTTATCTCGTTTCTAGTGTTATGTTCCACATGTTTTTTTTAGTATGGGCACTAGAGGTCCATATTCCCTCTAAAGTAATTACGATATATGTTAATTCACCACAAAATTAAACAATGGTACGTCATGCCTCCTTTCTATTTGAGTAAGTGTTCATTAATAAGTTTGGTTTTTGGTTGAGATGTCCAAGTGTCCAACATGAATTCAATGATCTTCACACCATTTATTGAACTTAATCACAATTTACCATAATAATTGATGCTCAACTACTCTTCATTTTGGAAATTTAGTTGGCCATTATTTTGTTCACCTTATTTTCACTTATTTTTGGTTTCAAAAGTAAATATATATTTTTACTCTTTTTTTTTTATTTTTTTTTTACGGACACTTCTTTTAAGTCTCGTAAAGTCGTAAGTATATACAAGTATATGATTTAATAAAGTCTAATAAGTTTAGATAGAATATTATAAATTCAAATAAGGAAAATTAGGAAAATATAACACACCTTAAATTTTGAAAAATCTGATAATCATGATAGGATGGATGATGACATGATAATTCAAAAATTACGTTATAAGATTATAAATTTTTTAATTTTAAAACTCCGTATGTGAGGTCATGAGGATATCTTAAGCATAGGTCACTGTGCCGATGTACCCTCCATCCTATCCTAAAATAAAGTTTCAATTTTCAACTAATTAAAGAGACATGTATAACTTGTAAGATTTACATCTTTATGTATAGCTAGTAACATACATCGAATGATTCTAAGTTTCTAACTATATATTATGATACATCGAATACAAAGATTTCAAGCAACAAATTCACATCACTCTACATCAAAAATTCCTCAAATTTATATATATATATTTTTTTTTTGTCATGATGAATCAACTGGAGTCCTGCAAATTGGACAAGTTTTTCCAAACCTTCCACGAGATAAAAGCCACTTATTTACGCAATTTGCATGAAAATAATGCCCACATACAGGTAAAGTTCCAATTCTGTCCTTCCTTCTATATTCTCCCATGCATATTGCACATGCATTTTCATTCTCCCTACTATTTGGGCCTTGGCCCACTTCTTCTATCTCACTTATTACTATAGTGGGCCGATATTCTGGGCTTGCTTCCTCGTTTAGGCCCAATCGAACTACTTGCCTTGCAAACTCTATGTTAAGTTCTGCAAGGCCCAATTCTCCAATGCGGTCAGGCCCATTTGTGACGGCTGATTCGAGTTGTAAATCGCGGTTTAAACTCCTACGTCTAAGGCAGGCCCGGATCCAAATAATTAGTGAGCCCACTAGACAAATTAGTGTTGGTGAGCATATCACTAGTATCACTGCTACGAAGGTGGTTATGGGCAATTTCCCAACCATACCTGAAATTTGGAAAATGTATGATTTTTGTTACGCGATTTACTAACTCTTATTGTTCGAAAATAATAGTCACGTTGTCCACAGACTCATTGTATTTAAGGTTATGATATCGAATAAGTTTACTGGATGGCCTTTTATATTGATTATGTTCCTTGGTCTTATAAATCACTTGGATCATTCTTTACCTCAATTCATTTTTTAAAGATTACAATCTTATGAAATCACATATTGGGTAGATAAAAGTCGAGTCGAAAGGCAGGCTTTTTTCAGCTAAAAGGAGGATAGGATTCTGGGTATAAAGGTACATACTAACATTTATAATAGTAATACTTATTCGACGTACATTGCATTATCAGATAGGTTTTGACTAGAATTATCTTTATTAAGAACAAATTATAAAATAAAACAAAAAAAAATTTAAAAATTAAAAAAAAAAAAAAAAAAAACCTAGTTTATTTTCCCTATGGACCTACGGTTGTGTATATGGAATTAGACAGGTGTTTATAATATTGAGTGATTTTTTTAAAAAACTTTTAAACTTAAAGAGGACTTTGTATGTCATCTATGCATCATTAGTTGAATGTAACTTGGCAGTGACTATTTCATCATGGTTGCCCTATCTATTTAGTGCGGCTAAAGTGCTAAAGACCCGTTTGGTTGTGTTGATAATGAAGGGTGGTGGTAATTGTAATGATTTTACAAGTAATACCGAGTAGTGTTTGGACTCAGGCAATGTCTATCTCGAGTTATTGCATTAATGTCATGATAAATCCTTATTTATATTAGATTTAAAAGAATAACATATTTAGTGGTTAACATCATTTTAGTGCTTAAATTAAATTTGGAGTTGTGGATTCAAATCATGTTCAAACCATATTTTAAACACATGAAATAAAAAGACTCAACTGAATGAGGAGAGTATCACATGATATATATATATATATATATGTAAGCATATTTAGGAACGTTTTTAACATATAGCGCTCCTTAGTCCTTATAGATTTTGTGAATAAGTGTAAATGCCTATGGTTATGGTATTTCTAGTCCCTCCTTAATTAACTAATTTTCTTTATAAATTTACATTACTATTCATTATCATTAGTGTTTGGCCAAAAAAATTGGAAACAAAAACACATGTTTGTAGGTAAAGTTTCATTGACATGGTAAATTGGTAATAAACTAATAACCATATAGGATTTTCTTGCAATATTGCAAACAAATCCATTACCATTTCCACAATTTTTAACCGGCTATCAAACATGCCACAACAATGTGTTTAGAAGTGTTGAAAGGTTTTGCCATAATCAGCCTGACGCATTATTAGAATGTAAGATTACTAATTACCTGATGCTAATCATAGTTAAAGTAAATAATTTGAAATACCTCATTTATCTCTTTCGAATCACATAGTTTAAACATTTACATACGTGATAACATGTTTAATAATTCCAGCCATTTTTTTTTTCAATCAACAAAAACACATTAATTATAAAAAGTTGATATGTTTTAATCTAAGAAAAAAAGGTGAAATGTACTCCTATAGTACAGTCCTATATAACAAGATATCATATCATGATATGTGCATCTTCCTTTGAGTATAAATCACTTAAAAATCATAGTAAATTATGGTGCAAAAATCAAGATGCTACAATTAAAAAGAAACTGATAAGTACTACTCTATATTGTTAATCATCTTGTTAAATGTAAAATCCAAAATGCCCCATTTCCTAAGACAAATTAAAACCTAAAAAATATGTATATTTAATTTGTATTTTCTATTGCAACAGCAAGTTTTGGCCGGCAAAATTTACGGAATTACTTGATTAATTAACCTAAGCTTATTGGATAGTCAACACTACTTTTTTCTAATCCAGATTATAAGGGGCTGTTCATATCATTTTAGAATCTCAAATTTATGCTTTTCATGAAAACCCTAATTATCAATTCAAACAACTTACTGGTCTTTTAATTAGAAGACAAATATTATACATATTATTAATAAGCAAGTTGCATTATTATATACTCATTATATTGCAATAACTATGTATATTATGAGTAATTTATAACCAAAAATAGAAGGAAAGATTCTAATCTCTATTCTCAAACACAAACCCACCAAGATGATAACGATTATACTTAAATAAGCAAGATTAACTAATCAGAAAGAAACATATTAGCTAAAGAGGGTACCTTGGTTCGGAATATTCGAGCATATTATGACTTGTGAACCGTTGTTATTAGTCTCCAACCCACACATTTGACCACGTAACTCGCATGGCCGGCACTCTGGCATGTACCAAGACAGCCGGAGGTCGTCATGGAGCTCCAATGATAAGGATGAATTTGTGTTATTGTTGTGCAATGAAGGCGGCCATTGGACCGGAACCTTAACCAAAGGTGCAATGAGGGAACAATTTGAGGATGACAAAAAAGTGGTAGTAAAGTTGTTATTAGTCCCATTTGAAGGGATTGCATAAATAAAATGTTGTGATCCACTAAGACATTTGATTGGACCAATGAGACCTTTTATATAATTTGTGGTGTTATTTTTTGTGGTATTTAGGGTTTTTGAGCAATTAAAGAAGGAAAAATATTGATGATAAATTCCAACAAAAGGAGAGTTTGAAAGATTAAAAGTTAAAAGTTTTTTGGGAAGGCAATTATTTGGATCATTTATCCACATTTCTTGTGCAACATAATCTATACTTTTTATACTAAAGTTTCCTGACCTTGGAAGCTCAATAAGGGAGCTTTTGGATCCTTCATCACACCGCACGTCGAAACCCGGATACCCACAAGATTCGGGCTCTTCTTCACCGGGAGTCTTGACCCGGAAAGGGAATCGGATTGTCGGACTACCGGAAAAATCACCACACTTGGAGATGGAACAGTTGTTGCTCATCACCTTGTAAGGAAAGTTGCTAATGAAGGTAAGAATAAAGAATAAAAGGACAAAAATTAGTGTGTTTAGATCCATGATTTAATTTAGAAAGAGAACTAGTTGTTGTTTTGTATACATTTATATTACTTGTTGCTCAAATTATGAGGGGTTGATTGAAGAAGTAAACTATGTTATTATAGGTTTGTTAATGATTATTTAATCTTGATTAGTCCTTCTCAAATGGTATATTAAATTAATCAAGAAAAGGGATTGAGTAGATTAGTTGTGTGTTCACAAATACACAAGCGGCCAAGTTGGCATAAGTATGCACCAATAAACAATATGCATGACATTGATGACATTGCAAATGTATTAATTTCAGGAGATCCTATTAGCATAAAAGTATCATATATAATTAAATATACCATGCAATTGGTCTCTATTATTGTTCTCTAACAAGTAGAACAAATTGATTTAATAATTGTATTAGTTATGGAAATTTGTATTAGAGATTTGGCATGCAATAATTATGATTATTATTGGTTGTGTTAGCTTTTGATTAGGTGGATAAGGTTGAAAGGATGGATTGGATTAGAGCCTTTAGAGGTATCCCTTAATATTAATTATGGGGTAGAATGGACATTTCATGGCCAAACATAATCTCTCTTTTCTATTAATTTTTTTTCAATTTTTATCTAGTATCGAGCAGAAATTATTCCGATTTGACAATGTACAAAGTACAATTTATAAATTTTTAGTACTATACCAAAAAAATTATTCTTTAATTTTTTAAATTGTCCAATTTGAAGTCTTTTGGAGATTCGATTGCAAATAAAATCTAATACTTTATCCATGTATCGATAAAAAAAATTGGTCTCCGATCACTTAACAAATCTACTCTATTATTCATGTATATGCTCATGCAATTATATCTCGTTAGTTTTCTTGATTTTAGCTTCCGAATAATTTCGTAATACGTATTTATATTGTTAATACAATATTGTATGTATTGGAAACCATGTAAAGTTGTAAACAAATGTAACAAATAAAAGAAATACATAGTAAATGGAGTACAAGCTGTATAAGTGTATAACACTCTCATTTATGATGTAAAATATAACAATAACTAAAAAGAAAATAAGTGCAACGGTCTAAAATGACTATGATATAGCTATTTTTTTTTTTTTTTTTTTTTTTTTTTTTTTTTTTTTTTTTTGAGAAAATGACTATGATATAGCTAATTCCTAGGGTCACGAACAAATACGTAGTAAATAAAAATGCAATCTTGATCACTTTCAACTTTTCAAGGCTACTAGGGAAGTCTTAAGATTAGTAAAATATAGCTTAATTTAGTATCATTATAGAAAAAAAATTACGAATCAAAAGTTCATTAAGTTCAGATAATTGAAAAATGCAATCTTGCTCTTTACTATGATATGATATACTTGTCAAAATCTCATTGTATTTGATTTACTCGGACCGAGCTCAAAATTAAACAATGTAGTCGTGAACCATGCTCGATCTCCAATTATATACTTCCTCCGTTTCTTTTTAATTGACACGTTTCTTTAGTCAAGTTTGCCAGTACACAAATTCAGCCGTTAATAACTTTAATTAACGATTATAAAAAAATTTAAAAAGTTGATTTTTCTAAATTCTAAAGCATAACAGCCCAGTGTATTACCGTTGTTCTATGTGTTGGTTGTTATTGGACTGGGCTTTGCTATTTGTTAGGTTCCTTCTCTGTTGTGTCCTTATCCAAAAAACAGGATTGTAATGAAAATGAAGAATAATAAATTACTCAACTCAAAGACAAAGATCATCACCCACAATTCCACAAATTGTTCACAAACAATAAAACAAGAGTAAGGGTCTGTTCTCATTGACTAAACTGAATTGAACTGAGCAGAGCTGAACTAAACTGAACTGAAATGAATATTTTATAAGAGAAGGAAATTAGGAGCTGAATTAAACTGAACTGAACTGAATTTCAACGTATGATAACAGGCCCTAAAGCTAGGAAAGATAACTTATGTAATGTACTAAGGTCTATATGTAAATAAATTGATACATTTTTATAAAATAAATATAGTGGCTTCTCCTATTTATTCTAAAATTGTTTCATTTTATTCTACTATATTATTGAAATTGAAATTCTCCGTTTACCTATTTCTGTGATTTATGCATAACACATAGTTTATATGTAATTTTGTCAAATTTAATTCGATATATACTTTCAATATATCACTTCTTAACCATTATTTACTAAATGGAATCTATAAAAATATAAAGACAATGCGGATTTTTATTAAATGGAATCTATAAAAATATAAAGACATGAAATAATACGAGTATTAAAAATATATAAAATAAATAAATAAATAAATAAAAAGGGAAAGCTTAGATTATTCTTTGTCATCAAAGCCTCCCAATTATTATCACCAACTTCACCCATTTCACAATCAAACATCTCAGAAAGAGAGAGAAAGAAAAGCAGGAAGAATGAAGAGGATACCTCGCATCAAATTTCCTGATAGACACCCTAAGCCTTCTTCTTCAACTCCTGGTATAAACTTCTTTCCCCTATTTTTCCCTCTGAATTTCTCTGTTTTTTGCATTTTTTTTTTTTGATTTTTTTTTTTTTTTTTTTTACTTGTTATTTTAGTTAAAGTTTTAATCTTTAATCTTCTGCTGTTAAATTTATTAATTTTTGTTGTGTTTAATCTTTCTTGGGTAATTGGGTTTGCTTTTTCTGGGTATGTTGTTCTTAATAGTTTGTAATAATTATAAGAAATTCCATAGCTTTAATCATACTAAAGTCATAATTTAGCTTTTTTTTTAAAAAAAAAAATAAACCCTTTAATTTTTTCTCTGCTGTTTCATTGGTGTGGTTGTTCTTCAATGGCGGCTTGGAAATTCTTGATTTCACTATGGTGCACTTCTTTGCCATTATTGGCCAATTTGGGATTGCTTTATTAGTGTGGGTAGTTAAAGATTCCTTCTTCTATTGTCCACCCTTTCTCATTTTGCCTTTTGCTTTTGTCACAAATCAAAATTGGGCTTGCCAAAAAGTAAGTGATCAAGTTTTTGGTCACGGATAAGGTTGCGTACATCTGGATCTTCCGAAACACATATTAAGATTAATACGAGTACTGTTTTATTATTGTTGTGATCTATCTTGGCATGACTTTTTAGGGGTTGCAAGTGGGATTATAATTAGCTATTATCAGAACATGTTAGGGTTTAGATTTTATTTACTGTAGTTTTAATCTGAACACTTGATCATTAGCATATATATGCTGGTGTTAGATACAAAGCAGATGTTCTAGCTTGTAAGCTTGGTGTAGAATTTTGCTCAGTTGCAGTATGCATGATATGTTATACTTGTAGTGTCAGTGTGTTTTGTTCAAGCCTGATTTAAGTGGGACTATGACAAGGTTTTGGCCTTTCGAATTCCTTACCAGTAGAGTTCACTCACATACTGCAACTGACCTTACAATTGCATTTTCTATTGTCACATTCTAGGGACAAATTACATGCTAATAAGTGACTGAGTAGGGTTGTTTCGAGCCTTGATGCTTCGAGCCTTTGATTTTGTTAAGATTGGTGTTTAGAGACGCTCTCCAATGTCATATGTGCATGGTGTGAGGAGTTCACTTTCGAGTACTTTACTGCATTCCATGTTTTTACTGCATTCCATGTTTTTAGACAATGTTGTTGTAGTATTAATGTACCATTGATATCAATAGTTTCCTGCTATCTGAATTCTTTTTTAATTTTCCTTGAGATGAAGCTGAATTTAACTTGAACCTTGAGAACAATCCCCCTATTTTTACTGCTATGCAATGTATGCTATCAGCAACATTACATCATCTGCTTTGCTGAATAGGTGTCGAGTCCCAACCAAAGCCACCTTCAGGAAACACGAATACACGCAAGCTTTCAACATCAAAGTCTGATGTTCCTGCACCACCCAACTCCGCGGGAGGGGGTGGTAAAGCTTCACTTCAGCCTAAGCGCACACCAGTCTCAGACAAGGAGATGGAAGCTATCTTGGTAAGAATTACTCCCTCTCAATACAGTTCCTCCAATTCAGATTTTTTATTCAATTTTCTGAAAATGACACAGTAGAAACAAGTACATAGTAATTAATTAGCTTTCTCCTTTATGTCCTTGCAGTTGGGTGGCTGCGTTTAGTTTCATTTTGGAAAGTCGTCAAAATGGCCCAGCTGAATTTTCAACCTCATCGGTGTGAGACACATTTGGACTTGGCAAATTCGGAATGTTGTTTTCGCAACTGTCTGTATAACCATCAGATGTACTGATATATGTTTTCTGTTTATAATAAACTTTTATCTTATGCAGTTATCACAGTGATCGTTGCAGAACGGCTAATGCAGTGAAAATTATTTTGGAGACGAATTGTCTCCCCTCAGGAAAAACCGCCTATAAACAGAACCAATGAAAATCTTATCGTCTCATATTGAACTAATGACGACTGATTAGATCTCGTTTATTATTTGTTACAAAGCTACAGCCAATATTGACCTAACCCAATTTGATTTTGTACTGGCAAATGGGATTAGTCACAGATAAAATCCAACCCGAATATGATGAGATTGAATCGAATATCTCAACACTTGAATGTGGCTTGTGCAGCAATTTCTAAAATTTACAATGGTAACCCAGGAATGTAGAGAACATGATACACATAGCTCAAGCACTGGTTTGCAACATGTGTCACAGTAAAATTTGCATGAAAAAAAAAAAAAAAAAAAAATGAAAGGCTAGAAACAATCAAACAAGAAAAATAATGAGCAACATTTATAGAAAGCTGAAAAATTATAGCCTCAAATTTTAATAATTATAGGTGGACGAGGCTTCTCATATTGTTTGTTCACAAAGAAAAAAATCTCACATTGGTGCTTCAGATTCAACTACAATCTGGCATCATATGCAATCTTAAGTTTCCAGCTCTAACTTTCACATATATAGCTTTCAAACAAAACTGTACATTGCTCTATCTAGCTTCGCTTCTACCCGATAACGCCTTTTAGGTGATGGGCAGTCCATATAAACAAAATGTGGCAAAGAAACAAATACGACCACTTTCTTTTACTTATTACTAGCCACAAGAAGCTTGGTGGTCATCAATCAAACACCTCTAATTTCTCACATTTTATGAAGCAGCAGCTCCTAATCGCTGGTTCTTTTAGGCATAGAGAAAAGAATTGATCAAGACAAGCAACCTATGTCATCACAGTTCGTTTGTCACTCTCCATCTGCCTCTTACCGGCAACTTCTTCTGCTGGAGAGCTGACATCGACAACCTCCTTTTCTTCACCCATGAGATACCTGTCAACCTGAGAAGCAGCTTGCCTGCCCTCTGAGATGGCCCACACCACCAAGGACTGCCCTCGTCTACAGTCCCCAGCAGCAAATACACCCTCAACATTGGTTGAAAACCGACCATAATCAGCCTTGAAGTTCGACCGGTTGTCTTTCTCCACGCCCAGCTTGTCTGCCACATTCTGCAGGAGCACAACAACAAAGTGGTAAGCAACCATCCCCCAGTTAAATTTCAAGAATGAGGCATTAGATGTATTAAACATCTAAAAACCAATTCTAGTCCCTCTCTCCCATTTAAACAGAAGTGATACAAAATCTACTATTCATCATTCTTTTTTTGAGATGAGAAATAAAGAATACTAACCGCTTCAGGGCCTAGGAATCCCATAGCGAGAAGTACTAAATCTGCCTCAATGAACTCTTGCGAGCCTTCAACTTCCTTGAATTGGAACTTCCCACTGGCATCCTTTTCCCACATGACATGTACCAACTCAAGACCTTTTAACTTACCATTCTCGTCACCAACAAAACGCTTTGTGAGAACCTCGTAAGACCTTGGGTCTTTTCCGAATTTGGCAGCAGCTTCCTGGTGACCATAGTCAACTCGGAAAATACGTGGCCACTGCAAGGCCAAGAATAAATAGATAAGATAATTATCCAATTAGAACACTTATATTATTTAGAGAAAGATGGGGAAGAAGACGTGAATTTCGGCAAAGTTTTTGAAATTTAGAGAGATTGAAGGGAATGCTAAACCTGTGGCCAAGGGTTGCCAGGAGCCCTCGAATTTGGTGGTTGGGGAAGAAGTTCCAAGTTGACAACATTAGTACAGCCATGTCGAATCGATGTACCAATGCAATCAGTGCCTGTGTCACCTCCACCAATGACCACAACCTTCTTCCCTTTAGCAGAGATGTAATTACCATCTTGTAGATTACTGTCAAGCAAGCTCTTAGTATTTGCATGTAGGAATTCCATGGCAAAATGGATTCCTGACAAGTCCCGTCCTTCGATAGGAAGGTCCCTAAAGCGAAAAAAAAAAGGTATAGTTATGTCCTATTCTGAGCCATAGAAGGGAAGAAAAGTAAAGTTGCAATAAAACTTTGCCCACAGTTTTACCTAGGTTTTGTAGCCCCAACAGCCAACACAATGGCATCATTCTCCTCCTTAAGCCGGTCAATGGAATATTGTGGATCTTTGCCAACATTTGCATTCACTACGAATTGAACACCTTCCTCAGCCATGAGATTCACACGCCGTTGAACAACATTCACTTTGTCAGTCTTCATGTTGGGCACTCCATACATCATTAGCCCTCCAATTCTATCAGCACGTTCATAAACAGTCACAAAATGACCCATTTTGTTCAGTTGATCTGCAGCTGCCATGCCAGAAGGTCCGCTTCCAACTATAGCAACTTTTTTCCTGATATCACATACATGAAAGCCATCAGATCACAAATCTAGGAAGTGGAATTTTATTAACCCAAAAAAATAGACAATTTCTGCAAATAAATAGTATTTACCCAGTTCTTTTCTGTGGAGGCCTTGGAACCATCCATCCTTCCTCAAAGGCTTTGTCTATGATTGAACATTCAATAGTTTTGATTGACACAGGATTTTCAATGATGCCAAGAACACAGGAACCCTCACATGGTGCTGGACAAACTCTACCAGTAAACTCTGGAAAGTTATTCGTTTCCAAGAGTCGGTCCAGAGCTTCACGCCACCTATTCTGGTAAACTAATTCATTAAACTCCGGAATTTTATTTCCTAGCGGGCACCCTGTATTATCCTGCAAATAAAGCAAAATAGAGCAAGTCTCACAATAAGACTACTAAGCCACTGGAAAGATCGTGTTAATATGAATATTTACACATTTAACAATTACACTTACCTGATGGCAAAATGGAGTACCACAATCCATGCACCGAGCAGCTTGTGTCTTCAATAAGGGGGCAGGTCTTTTTTCATCCATGACCTCATTATAGTCCTTCATCCTTTCATTTGGATCACGATACTGAATCCCCTCACGCTCATATGCAACAAAACCACGATGTTTTTGAGCATCAGGAACCCGAGAAGGACGCTTGAACTCTTCTTCTTCGTCCTCTTCCTGCATGATCATGAAAACATAAGCCCCGTATGATCCATGGAATTCCAGCAAGATAAGTTAGATTAAAAACACAACATAATATACCTGACTGTCTTGCTCTTGCAATGCAGAAGTTGCCATCTTTTTTAATTCTTCAAATGCATCTTTTTCAGTCACTTCAATTTCATCTTTTTCCTCCTCAGCCACCTTACCGCCAGTTTCCTGGGATGCTCCATCAGTTTTCATGCTTGCAAGCACCCGCTTGTAGTCTCTAGGGAAGACCTTGATAAACTTGGGCAAGAGGGTGTCAAAACTTGCCAGCACTTCCTGAGCAAGCTTGCTATTTGTATGACGTTGATGCTGCTGAATCATTATTCTTAGAGTCGTTATATCCTCTTCTTCCTCAACTTTATCAAGATCCACTAGCTCAGAATTGCATCGGGAATGGAATTTTCCATCCAAATCAAGAACATATGCTATACCGCCACTCATACCTGCAGCGAAATTTCTGCCAGTTTTTCCTAATACCACCACAGTTCCACCAGTCATGTACTCGCAACCATGATCACCAACGCCTTCCACAACGGCCTTAGCCCCTGAATTACGCACACAAAATCTTTCTGCCGCCATGCCATTAAAGTATGCTTCTCCACAGGTTGCTCCATAAAGAGCTACATTGCCAATTACAATGTTCTCTTTGGGATCAAAGCCGCTACTCCTTGGAGGATATACAACAATCTTTCCACCTGATAGTCCTTTGCCAACATAGTCATTACTGTCACCTTCAAGCTCTAATGTTATACCAGGGCAAAGGAAAGCTCCGAGACTTTGGCCTGCACTTCCATTGAATTTAATGTGGATAGTGTCTGTAGGTAGTCCTTCCAAATGGTAACGTTTTGTCACTTCGTGGCTCAGCATAGTTCCCACAGCGCGGTTTACATTCCGGATTGGGGTTTCAATATATACAGGAAGGGCCTTTTCGAGGGCAGCTTTAGAGCTCACAATCAATTCTTGATCCAAAGCCATGTCCAAGCCATGATCCTGTTTTTGGACACAGCGCTGAGCAGCGCCTGGACGGATGGTAGCAGCTGGTCTAAGCAAGAGAGAGAGATCAATGTTCTTCAGCTTCTCATTGCTCTTCGTCACTTCTTCATCAACTTCAAGCATATCTGAGCGCCCAACCATCTCATCAAGCTTCCTGAACCCAAGCTGAGACATGATCTCCCTGACCTCCTCTGCTAGCATGAAGAAGAAATTGATAACATGCTCAGGCTCACCAGCAAACTTTGCACGAAGAACAGGATCCTGTGTAGCAATGCCCACCGGACAAGTGTTCTTATGGCACTTCCTCATCATTATGCACCCAAGTGTGATGAGGGGAGCAGTGCTGAAACCAAACTCTTCAGCTCCAAGAAGAGCTGCAATTGCCACATCTCTTCCTGTTTTCAATTGACCATCTGTTTGAAGAACTGTACGGCCTCGAAGGTCATTAGCAACGAGAGTTTGATGGGTCTCAGCCAGGCCAAGCTCCCAAGGAAGCCCAGCATTTTTTATGCCTGTCCATCGAGAAGCTCCAGTACCTCCGTCATGTCCAGAGATCAAAACATGGTCAGCATGCCCCTTGACAACCCCAGCGGCAATCACTCCAACACCAGCTTCAGACACAAGTTTAACACTTACTCGGGCTGATGGATTGGCATTCTGCATTCCAAAATGACACATCAGAACATCTATATATAATTCTTACACAGGTAAACATGTTAAATTGGTCTTACGTAACCACATGTGTTATGTACCTTCAAGTCATGAATAAGTTGAGCAAGGTCCTCAATTGAATAAATGTCATGATGAGGAGGAGGGCTTATAAGTCCAACACCAGCTGTGGAGTTTCTAGTTACAGCAATATCTCCAATCACCTTATGACCAGGAAGCTCACCACCTTCACCAGGCTTAGCACCCTAAATAAGGAAATTCCACAACTTAGCCAAGAGATTAAACGAATAGTAAAGTAATTTGGCATAAAAGTTATTCTCACCACAGTTAACATGTAGGTACAAGTTAAAGAAGCAAAGACACCCGTGGGTGCTTTGCAGACACAGCATCATCTGTCCATAAACATAAATTCATGAACAAGTGGAAACCTCCATTCCTAAAGAATGCAGGGGGTGTGCTATAGATGTAGTTCAAAGAAAACCAAATTATTTTGGTACAAGTACTCCAATCTCTTAAGCCATGTCATACCTGAGCCATCTTAATTTGTAACTCATCAGCATTGGTCAAATAATAACTGGAAACACCAAATCTTCCACTTGCCACCTGCTTAATAGCACTACGCTTAGGATTCATTGAACCATCTGGGAGTGGCTCTAGACGTGATGGATTCTCACCTCCCTCACCTAGACAAGAACTTTTTAGTCAAGATAGTTATTCAAATAAAAAGAAAAGCCTGACTAATTGTGATAAGATTTTAGCCATTAGAATTAGCTAGCATGGACAGAGTGGGAAAGATCAAAAGCCACATACCTGTATTAGATTTCCCTCCCAACTTGTTCATAGCGATAGCCAGAGCAGAGTGTGCCTCCAGGGATATTGATCCATAACTCATGGCACCAGTGCAAAATCGTTTCACAATCTCACTCGCAGGTTCCACCTCTTCCAAGGGAACTTTATCTTTCATGTCCTTGAACTTCAAAAGTCCTCTTAGATTGCTTGATTTATTTAACTCATTGATGCGTTTTGAATATTCTTTGTAAGCTCCAACACTGTTTGATTTAGCAGCTTCCTGCAACTTGGCCATAGCAAGAGGATCATTGAGGTGAAGTTCACCATCTTTCCTCCAATGATAATCCCCTGGATTAGGTAGTGCCACTGATTCTGCACTTCCAAACGGAAGAGCCCGCCTTGGAAATGCCATCTCATGAAGTTTCAATGCATCAGAGGCCAGCATTTCAAAAGTTGCACCTTCAACTCTGCTTGCAGTTCCAGTGAAACACCTCTCAATGACTTCTGAAGAAAGACCTACAGCTTCAAATATTTGAGCTCCCTTGTATGATGCCAAGGTAGATATTCCCATCTTTGCAAGAACCTTCATCATTCCATAGTTGCTTGCTTTAAAGTATCTCTTAATTAGCTCATCTTTTGAGCGAAATTCACCAGTTGATTTAGGTGGAATCTTTCCATCTACTTGTAGCCTCCATATAGTTTCAATGGCCAAATACGGACAAATTGCATCCACTCCGAATCCAACTAGAGTACAGAAATGATGCACTTCACGTGGCTCAGCAGATTCAATTATCAGACCAACACGAGTTCGCTCAAGCGTCTTAACTAAATGCTGATGAACGGCACCAACCGCCAATAGAGAGCTCACTGCAACTCTACTTGGCGAGAAAGCTACAAAAGAGGAAGAAAATAAAGGCCCGAAATACATCAGTCATATCACAGAATTGATGAACAGAATATAATTTCTGCTGTCATTTAACCAGGAAAAAACAATCAGTGACTCATTAATCATACCTCTGTCGGAAAGCACCAGAACAGTGTATCCCTCCTTTATTGCATCTCTTGCTTCAGCAGAGATTCTGTCCAACGTCTGCTCCAAGCCTTTTCTACCCAGGGTCTTAGGATAAGTGATGTCAATGACCTTGCTACGCCATCCCCTGTAATCCATTTTCTTAACAGCTTCCATTTCTTCAATGGTCAAAAGAGGACCCTTCAATGATAGACGGTGACACTGCAACTCAGTCATTTCTGTGAGATCACCTTCAGGACCAATCATGCACTCCATGGATGTCACGATCTTCTCCCTAATAGGATCAATGGGAGGGTTTGTGACTTGAGCAAACAGCTGCTTAAAATACTGGAAAGTGAGTTTCTCCCTGTTTGACATCACAGCCAAGGGAGTATCATTTCCCATGGAACCAAGAGCCTCAGTGGCATCCTTTGCCATGGGAATCAACAGCATTTCCAAGGCTTCAACAGAGTACCTAAAGAAAAATAGCACCTCATGTTAATACTTCAGGAAAAATGGCGCATAAACATGTGGCAATAGTGTTGAGTCATAGCATCTACCCAAATGCCTTCAATGGCGCCAACAAACCATGAATGCCCATGTTCTCCATGTCCTCGTCCAAATTAGACACCTATAACAACAAAAACAAAATCCAATTAGATCATTTCAAGAATTCAAGTATCTTCATCAAACAAATATAGAAACGTCCGGGACATAATCCATTCCAGGCTAATGGAAAAAACTGCTGTACTTACAGGAACTGCTCCAGAAATAGCAGGAGCAACTCTCTCTGTCTCAGCCACAGAATCAACTATGTCCTTCAAGACTAATTTCTGCCTTTTCAGCCATTCCCCATATGGCCGAGCCGTTGAATATTGCTTTTTTAAGGCATCATCATCGACAACAATGTGCTTGTCAAAATCAACCAAAAGCATCATTCCAGGGTTCAAACGCCCTTTCTTAGATACGTCTTCTGGTGAAATGTCAACGACTCCAACCTCACTTGCCATTATAACTCGTCCACTGTGAGTTATATAGAAACGTCCAGGACGTAATCCATTCCGATCCAATGTGGCTCCAAGGTATCGACCATCAGTGACTGCAAGGAAACTACTGTCAGCACTCAGCAAGGAAACTATTAAGAGCTTTAATGTACCAAAGAGATCAGAAATGAATGTTTACATGTTATAAGAGCTGGCCCATCCCATGGTTCCATTAGGGCTGAGAGGTACTCATAAAATCCCTTTCTTTGAGGATCCATATTCTTGTCATTCTGCCAAGCTTCAGGAATCATCATCATGACGGCTTCAGGAATACTTCTACCAGCACGAACCAATAGTTCAAGAACGCCATCAAAAGCTCCTAAAAAGGTAAAACAGTTAAAGCTCATTCTCTGAATCCACCAGCTCATCTTAAGAATCTGGAAAGTACAAGCCAAGCCAAGCCAAGAATAGCCGACAGTATTTCTGATACTGAGAGTATTGTTCTCACCTGAATCAGAAGAGCTGGCATCCACAATAGGCAAAAGCTTTTTCATTTCATTCTTTGACAGACCAAGTTCCTTGCACTTAAGCAGACCTTCACGAGCCCGCATCCTAGGATAGATTATTTTAGAACAAACAGTGAGATGGCTATAAACTCCTTCAGCTCTATTTCTGCTAGGTGGAAGACTTGCCGGATGAGTTAAGGAGCATATACTAAGTAATAAGTCCACTGGAATACTAATATATGGAGCAAGGACAGGTAGTATAGGCAACAATATCAACAAAATGGACAATTTAGCATAGCCAGAGTTCGTAAGTTGGTTAACTTACCAATTTACGTTTCCACGAAGAGTATTGATCTCCCCGTTATGACCCAATACACGCATGGGCTGAGCACGATCCCAGCTTGGAAATGTGTTGGTGGAGAAGCGAGAATGCACCTGCAAAGTACGAGGACCATACATTTCAGTCAAAGAAATCCTCTACCATATACACATCCAAAACTCTCTTAAAACCGATTTGTATACAATTTTACATTCGAAGGGGCTACAGTAAGGGTAATTTCCAGCAAAAATCCGAACTCCCTATACTACCTCGACACACATTTTCTTTTCCATCTCTCCTCAAGAACATCATAGAGAGCAACAGCACCAAATTCTGCAAAGATGATTTAATGAGTTCCTTACCAACGCACCCAATGCATCCAATCGGGCATCCAAATACATAGAGTAATCAAGGAGTGGAAGAACTTAAGAGATCATTCATACTTCAATGCCTCAGAAGTCATTCCTCAACCTTGCACCTCGTCAGTTACCCGTAGTTCCCATGCTTCTGGTTGTTAAGATATAAGTTAGCAGACAAAGATGCAAGTGAATAGAAAATATAATTACCAGGGCCATGTAGCTCGTAAACCTTTCATTGCCAAGGTCCCAATAATAGTACTCCTTCAGTTGAGAAGGCTTCAACTGACCTTTGTATACAATAGTCCTGCAATAATCAAGCACCAAATTACAGAAATTGCCAAAATACATATTGCTGACAGAATCATAATGTACCACAATTAACTAAAATAGAGAGTGCCAGAGAATATTGCCAACCTTGAGGACAGAGAGCATATATAGAAGTCCTTTACACCGCCATGTTGGAGGTTCAAAGCGGCTCTAATAGCTACCATTGAAACCCTCCTCAGTATGTACATCTGTTAGAAATATATATAATTTGTAAATAAGCTAGAAAAAGGTAGAACATAAAACTAGAGAAAATAGCTCAATAATAGCACAGATATTAGAAAGATCATATTTTTGCTTTACTGATTGCCTAACAAGATCAAATTTTTTGGTAATACATAATTTCAAAATCCACATCATCTCAAATATAACCAGGCACTGCATAGTTACTAAGAAAGCAAAGAACATAAATTTCAGATAATTTGAAAGCAACCTGCTGTTCAAGGTCTGCTTTTGATCGAGGGGTTGGTGTAAGAAACACCTGTTCAACCACCGGCTCAGTCATCAGAGCAGACTTACCCAGTCCCGAATTATCGGTTGGGACAGGACGCCATCCAAGGACTGTATGGCCAAGTGATTCTGCAACCTAAAAAGACAACAGATGATTCAACAGTCAAATTTTATAGTCTAAAACTCCAGTCAAGGGACTCTATGACCAAGTGATGTGCAAGTGTGCAACCTAACAAATAATTCAACCGGCCAAATTTCATAATTTAAAACTCCAGACAAAAGTATTCATGAAAAACTTCGTTGTCACCAAGACCATTGTTACTCAAACTCGGGCAGGTTCATGTCCAAGTGTCAAACTCGACTATCTCATACTCCATAACACTTTCGCATCTCTTTCACCAAAATGAACGAAAAATCTCTAAACACAGGCCAGGACAAAGCAACATGACCCTATAACTAATAAACAGAAAACTGCCATAATCTTAATGATTGATGCATTCAACCGTAAACAAATTACAAACTGGAAGTAAACGCAAACAACAAAACACAAGAAGTACATGATATTATACCACTTGATAGTCATTTAGTCACGTGATACCTCCTTTCCACCAAAAAGTAACAGAATAATAAATGTCAAATCTAATGAAATTAAATCAAAATTTACCTTTGTAAACACATTTTTGCTTTCTTCCCTTCTACTCTCAGAAGTAGGCAAGAAAAACATCCCAACTGCATATTCTCCTAGAGGTGGCAATTCAAATCCAAGATCCTTCGTCACCTAATTCAATTCACAACTTCCTCATAAAATTACCATCCAAATAACAAGTCAAATACGACAAGTAAAATGCGACAAGTAAAATGAGATAAACCCGAGTAATAGTAAAATATTACCTCGGTGAAGAAATCATGCGGAAGACCGACAAGAATACCAGCACCATCACCAGTATTAGTCTCACAACCACACGCACCTCTGTGCGACATCCTCACCAACATTTCAACTGCATCCGTAACCTTTTTTTTTTTACCGTAATTACCAAATATAATCAGTAAATTTAATTTAATTAATCCTTAAACTCAAAAACCCTAAAAAAGAGGTGAATTAAATTTATTTACCGTTTTACGGCTGCACTCGCCGGAAAGTTCAGCAACAAAACCAACACCACAAGAATCCTTATCATTTTTCGGGTCGTATAACCCGAGAGGCTGCTCCGGAACCAGAGATAATGAGGATTGAATAACGAACCTCGAATTCGGGTCCCGAAGCAGTGGTCGTAGTCTCTCGGATCTTAACCTATTTCCGAAGATTTTGCTCTCACAGATCTTGGCTTCGGACCTCCGAACCGCGTAGCTTCGGGAGGTTCTCTTACCGAACCTACACAACTGTGGCTGCACCACCACTAGTCCTCCGTGGTTCTCCGAACCTACTTTGCTTCGGAGGTTTAACACCGAACCTACCCCTGCTGCCACCGACATGTCGTCAAATCGAGCTTTTCCGGTTGATTTTAGGATTGATTTTTAATTTAATTTAAGATTATTGTTATTATTATCGTCGTTATAATTATAATTGATTAAATATATACGAAAATTGATTTCCAGTGATTATACAGGGGATGAAAACGGCGTCGAGTTGACGAAGTAGAGAGAGAAAGAAGAGAGAGAAGTTGAAGGTCTCCCGTCTCCTCAGCAATGGCGGATTTCCGCGAGAAGAGAGAGAAAATATTGCAGAGGAGAGAGAAAGTAAAAGAGGTGAAAGCGTTTCAAAGAGAAGGGTTGTGTGGTCTTTTTATAGAACAAGAAGAGAGTGTGTTGAGCTCGGTTTTTTATTTTTTTATTTTTATTTGCAGTAATTAAAAAGGTTGGAAAATCGGGAAAAAGTAAAAAAATAAATAAAAAGTGGGGAAAGTGGGGACCACAATCGACGTGACAGGAGGAAATAGGGTGTCGGGATGCCACGTGGAGGAATGAGCTTATGCGGCACGCGACAGACGCTGAGGGAAGTGGAGGGGTAAAAAGGTAATTTCGTAAAGTTAACCTACAAAATTGGTAAAGGTAAAAAAGGTTGTTAAGATTACGCCGCCACTCGGTTTGGAACCGAACCGCCGCGGCTCGGCGTCGTTTTTATTCTTGGATTTAGGGATTAGGATTAACTTCTATTTTTTTTGGATAAATAGTGATTATCCATCCAAAATAAATGTTTTAAAACAAATGAAAAATGTGCTAACTATAGGCTATAGCTGTAAATTGTCGATATGTTTTTTTTTTTTTTTGTATAGAAGTAAATTATGGAAAATGGATTTTATTGGAGGGAATTGATTAAGTTGAAATTACTTTCCTTTATTTGTTGATTTTAATTCCTTTGGTACTTTTTTTTTTTTTTTGAAACATAATTCCTTTAGTACTTAGGGTCTACTCTATTCACCTTATTTCCACTTATTTTAGGTGTAATAAGTTCATGTAAAATTCAGATAAGTTCACTTAAGTTTAGATTAGGGTTATTCAAATACAAATTACAATTAAAATAAGTTTAGATAAGTTCAAGTAAGTTCGGATAATAAGTTAAGATAAGTTCAGATCAGTGAAAATAAAGTAAATAGAACACACTCTTTATTCATAATAATTTAATTTTACTAATTAATGCCAATTTATTTTCTGAATCTCAAATGATTTTTATTCCAAAGTGTTACAGTTTGAACGACACATAATTTAAGCAATTCATTGACTTAAATAAAATAAGAGGTAAGTGGGGTTGTTGGAGTATTAAAAAATTGTAAAAGAAAGATACTGAGGTTAATAGTTTATTGAAAAGTAATTAATGTGAGAGCAAAGATATACGATGTACTCCATCCGTTTTTAAATACTTGCTCCATTTCTCCATGCGCGGAGTTTTAGGAGAAATTGGAGAAGTAATAAAATATGAAATAGTGGGGTTGGTGGAAGAATAAAAAAATGTAAAAGGTAAAAGTAGTTGAGAGAATTGGATGAGAGAGAATATATGTTGGGTTACTAGGTGAGAGAAATTGATAAATCACATTTATATAGTATTTATAGGCACGTTTATGCTAAGTTTATAGTTGCTTTTTAAGTCTTTTGTCTCTTTTTAGGTTGCAAATGCATAAGTTTTCCATTTTGTGCTCTATTACGCTTCGTTTGTGTTTTCTTAATGTTCAGGTAGTGTTTATAACTATTTGGACACTTTCGAAGTGGTTTTGGGAGAATCGGACAATGAAAGGATGAAAAGTCGATGAATCGAGGATTGCTCAAACAAGGATATGTGTTTGTGGAAGCTTCGGTTGATATTTATATGCATTAGGACTGATAATTGCATCCACAAGGGTCATTATGCACTTTACGGAAATGACTTCGTAAAGTATAAAAAATGACCCTTGTCCACTCTTTTGATCATAACTTGAGTTCTACAAATCGAATTGATTCGATTCAAATTGAGTTAAAAACTAGACTTGAAGAGCTTTCCATTGATAGGTCGCACGCCCCTACACGCATCCTAGATCTCGAGATACAAGCCTTTGAAGTTGACCTTGCGAATCTGCCAATCCATCGCCCAGCCATCGGGCGATGGCCGTGCTGTGCGAGCAAGAGTGAGCTGCTGGTTGGGGCGATGGAAAACCAGCGCCCGCTGGTCGAACTCCCCCTTGTGCAGCTCGTCCAACCATCGGCCACCCATCGCCCGATGGGTGGGGTGTGCGCGCAAGCTACTAGGAATCCTACATCGATTATAATTCTTTCAATCGACTAATCATATCACGACTTGTGTAATTGCTATTTTTCTGATTTTATTTTATTTATTTATCTTTAGATTAGTTTTAGGATAATATAAATACTGAAGGGATATTATTTTTCCCATATGCCTTTTTATACTTTTTATTTTACGTTCTTTTTAGTTTTTTTCTCAAACCCTTGTTTCTCATGGCATCTCCATGGATTCTTCCATGGATGATTCTTGGATTTATTATTTTAACTCATTGAGGTATTTTATTTCTATTTTCTTGCTTTTAATTATGTTTTATTCCTTAGATCTAGTTTTATTTATTTATTTCATGCTAGAGTAGTTTTATTTCTAGGGTTTGGGAATCCATGTTTATATTATGAATCTTGATTGATAATTTTAATATTTTGATTATTCATATCTCTAATTGATAGTGTTTTTATTGATAATCTTTCAACCTGATCAATTGTATGATTAATTCATGTTAATAAGAGTTTGAATCGAAAGATCTTACTTTTAGAGGCTTCCCTACAATTAGTAATTCTGATTATGTTAGCGACCGAACTACATATGTTGAATTGAGAGCATTAAGACCCGACCATAGGCTTAACAATTGCTCTAGATAATTGATTGACTGAATTATTATTGGTATTTGATAGATTCAGAACTATAAACACGGTGAACCATAACCCTAGGTCTTTTTATTATTTGTTTTAATCCTATTTTAATTTAGACTACTTTCGACCAATTTTATTTGTTTTTATCTGAATTTCGTGACTTGTTTAGTTTCACCAATTTCTTAGAGGTTAGATTGAATACCATCTCTCTGTGGATTCGACCCTACTTACCCTACTACATTGTTAGTTGGATTCGTTAGGATTTTATTTTTGACAGGTGTACGACAACCTATTAGAAATTAATTAATTATTGTAAAACTTTTCAAATAAGGAAATGGAGCAAGTATTTAAAAACGTCCGAAAAAGGAAAGTGGAGCAAGTATTTAAAAATAGAGGGAGTAATAAAACAAGTAGTAGTGGGTTTGGGTGGAGACCATGAGAGGAGAGAGATGCAATATTTTAATGTAGCATTTTGCCAAAAAAGAAAGCGTAACACTTATTAAAGTACGACCGGATTTGGTAAGTGTAGCACTTAGTAAAACACGGGGGAGTACTAATTTACAAGATTCTTCAAAAAATCCAAAAACTAAAAAATTATAATTTATCATACAATAATTTTAAACAGATTTAAATGATATGTATAGAGTGCTTCCTAAACATCAATAAATTTTCGCATTTGATGTTCTTTAGTCAAACAACATAAATTATGATGACTCGACAATTGTATTGTTGAGTGTTTAGTGATTTTCTACTCGTTTCTCAAATTGTTTTTTTTTTTTTGAAAAATTTTCTCAAATTGTTATACATGTGCGCATGTGATAATAACGACAAGTTTTTCAATGGAGTAATTATCTAAGCTACCTGTATCGGCTGTATGACTATCTATAATTGAATCAACAAAAATAGAATTAAATGACTACTTTGTTGTGTTGTATGTTGGACACATGAGATAATTGTTCGTAATATATTTTGTTCCGGTTGACATTCATAATTGCTATTGCATTACACTTTCATATTTATAAATTTGTATTTAATAATTCTTCTACAAGTTATACAAAATATTTAATTAATGTTTTTTTTTTAGTAATGAGTCCATTCAAGCTTATTCATGCGGGTTTAGTAATGAGTTTGTGTGGTACATGCCCCACCATTTTTCAAAACTGTTAGATTTTCACAAAACTATGAAGATAAAAATCAAAACATTCATTGAATTGATAGTTGGTGACTGCCTCGACAATCTAATAATCTTAAATCTACTTGTATCATATTAGGTCAATATAATTATAATGGATTCCAAACACTATTACCCTTAAATATTTATACTTCTATGATTTATTGTACAACCTCCCATCATTAGTATCACTAATAGTTTTAGGGTTTGTTCTTATACGTTGAAATTCAGTTCAGTTTCAGCTCAGTTTCTAATTTCCTTCTCTTATAAAATATTCATTTTAATTCAGTTCAGCTCAGTTCAATTCAGTTCAACTGAGTTCAATCAATGAGAACAGGCCCTTAGACACCATCTATATCAACTAGTCATAAAACAAATACTCCGTATTTCAATTAGGCCTAAATTATAATAATATCCCTTAATCCCACTGAAAGTATTAGATACCAACAAACAATAATTATAATATTTTTTTGTCAGAAGAAAAGTAGTAATCAAACTTATGAATGAAGTTGGTTAATTGTTTAATTAGGCCTGAATTCTGACGACATTAGTGGCCCACACGAGCTCACACACCATGTGTATAAGTGTATAATTAAGTAACAGTAAGATCTTATATAAATATAATATGGTCAAAAGCATACTTAGTTGACGCAAATCTGGTTACAACTGGGGAAGTATCACCTAATTAATCATGTTGAATGTTAGATTAGATTGTGATTATTATGGAGGACATAATGGTAAAAGCTGCATAGTTAGGTGAATGGTTGACCGTCTTAGATGACGAAATGGCTGACGTACATATTTGAATTACTGAAAATTCTACGGAACAAGTAAATTTTTTACTGTTGTTATGTCTTTCGAGTCTTCAATGTTAAGTTTTTACGAGTAATTTCTTTTAGGTTATATTTTGTGTACTTCCTCCATATTTTAATAAGAGGTTATACTTTGTATACTCGTATGTAATATATAGCCTTTAAACTAAAAATAAATATTTAATAATTATTAATTTAAGAATATATAATAAAATCACACGTAATCTGTATAATTAATGTTATACTTTTACTCCCTCCGTCCCCTTTTGAAAGTCTCTTATGGGTATTTTTTAGTTCCAACATGTTCACCCTATTTGTTTTTTCCAACAACCATTAATATTAATTTTTTATACCAAAAGTCCTTCCAATTTGCAACAATACTTGTACATATTTAAATTTTTCATGTAAATTTTGTTTTCCCATGTCCCAAAATCTATCAACTACTTTTTTGCATATCCAATGTCAATTCACTTTTTCAATGAACTTTTACTATTTTTATTCATGTTTATTAATTCTTGTAAAAAATGCTCATAACGGACTATCAAAAGGGGACGGAGGAGTATTCGCTATAACTATAGAAAATTAGAAATACATTAAAGATAAGAAGAGAGTTGAATTTTGACTATAGTTAATGACGGGGGTGGTGGGGGAACCAAAGCATAATTCTATTGGCTGAGTAAAACTATTGGCAACACTATCACATTAACTGTTGGCCGCATAACGCAACGATCCTTGCAATTAAACACTCGTCAATAACTAATTGCTACACCACGTCATGTACATAAGAAAGCTAAATGACTAAGGTCCGTTCTCTTCATACTATACTCGTCTGTTTTTAAATTTGTGATCAAGTGAGCTAGGTAATTCGCAATCCGTACTCTTATATAACTGTTTTTATGCAAATTTTTTCAGGGTAAGACGGGGTAGAGAAAATGCCTCGAGAAGAAATTCCTTCTTAATCAGAGTTGGGGCGCCGGCGGCTGACTCAAGTGCCCCCGAACCACGCAGGAGGGAAGCCTACCCCCTAAAAGAATGGGCTCAACTGGCCGATCCAAAAAATGGATTTGACCTAAAGTTTTAGGGTATGGAGACCAAAACACAAAGGAAAAAAAAAGAAAAAATTTGCCTGCGACCTTTTTTGTTTTGTTTTGTTTTGTTTTTTAATATCATTGATAGGAATTTCAACAGGCCTGGAAAAAGAGGTACGGTCTCACTTTCTACAATGACACCAAACCGCAGGTGACGAAGCTTTGTTGCTAGACTCTGGTATGTGACTCAACAACTGGGAGAACATAAACTACTATTTTTTTGGTATAAAAGTTCTTGTAATTTATTTACTATCTCCGTTTTACAATATGTGCAACAATTGGTTATTTTTTGTAAGGAATAAAAAAATTTAACTATTGCAAAAAATGTGAAACGAATGTGCTGTAGTATTTTTTTGAGGTATGCTTATTCATTTGTTTGTTGAAAGTTAAAAAAGAAAGATTTTTCTATACTTATTTAGTTGTCAATTTTCCAAAAAAAAAAAAATGACAAAAAAAAGAACGAGAGATATTACAAGTAGATGTTGTTATCAACAAAGGTTGCCGGAGAGAACTGCTTCGTAGTTAGGATCATAGGAACATCGTTTGATGTAGTCCGCTTGGTCGTCTTCATGGTCCCAAAACACAATCAAGTTACGTCCATGTCCACTTCCCAAACAATGGACCACACGTCTACACCTTTAATTATATATTAATACTGTTATATCCGTTAAATATACCAATCCTTATACGAGAATTTTTTTAGCGGAGAAAGCATGTAGAATTTAAAGGTTTTGTTGTTAATCCGGTATAAATATCCATCTGTAATCCACATCAATCTTATGTAAGTTGCCCCATATCGTAAAGCAGTATTAAATAATAAAAAGTGAAATTCGCATAGAAAGTTATTATTGTTAGTGTCACTTGGATTTATTATGAAATTTCCTTTGAATTTGTGAGTGAATTAAAATGGAGATGATCACTGGTCGAGTTGGATTGGCCCCAAAAGTGGCCCGTTACGGGTCATGGATTCAAAATTGGAGCCGAAAAGGTCGTAGTTATATTGGACAAAAATAAACGGATTTTGCAAGCCAAAAAATGTAAGTTTTGGATACCCAAAACCTTTTTTTTTTAAAAAAAAAAAATGACCCGGACTCAAAATCCATGCTCAATCAAATCTGCCTATAACCAGCATTATCTGGCCGGGTTGGTCTGGGCCAACAGGCCGGGCCAATCAAACTCTTTCATCCAAGTACTCGTTATTAAGAGTTGTTTGGAGGTGGGTCTTGAGATATTGGGAAAGCTAACTAGCAAAGTACTCCAAGTGTCTCCCACACCTCAACCTCATCTCTTTAATCATCAATAAATTACAATGTTAAAGCAACTAAAACAACCAATCAATTCACGTAACTTATGGGAAAATCCTATCATCGTTGTTGTCAATGTGTTGACAATATTGCATGTCTATCCAAATTTATGCATGTCTATCTAACTTTACTCAATTGTGAATTTGTGATGCACATTAGGAGACATATAAACAAACAAAGATTTGTCAAAACAAAGATTTGTCAAAACAATGATCATATCTTGTAGCTAATTATTTACCGACACGCGTCATACTTTTTGATTTATTGATTGTATTTTGCTAGCAACTACACCATGTACAATTTTAGTTTTTTTTAATCTTTTAGTGTGCAGAGAGTTATAGAATATAAACGAGATTTAATCCTAATTTTGAATATAATATCACCTTTCAATACTTTAATCAACTAAACTAGCTAGTTGATCATCCGCATATATTATATATAACTATGAATTAATGTTAGGGTCTTTTCATATTTACTTAATTTCAGTTCAGTTTAGTTCAGTTCCAATCAGTTCAGTTTAGTTCAGTTCAGCTCCAATCAGTTCAGTTCAGTTCAGCTCCTAATTTCCTTCTCTTATAAAATATTCATTTCAGCTCAGTTCAGTTCAGTTCCAATCAGTTCAGTTCAGTTCAGCTCAATTCAGCAAATATGAACAGACCCTTAATTAGTACTCGTATTAAGAATGAATGAATGTATAGTATATATCCTAGGATTCCTAGCTAGTTTGAACACATTATTGAACATTTGAACTAGTAGAAGAATGCTAATTCAAGGAGACATCAAGGCAACTCTTCCGTACTTACTGCTTAGCCCGCTTAGCTAAATCTAACTGCTTACAAGTCGGAGTCAAACAGTTAGCTAAAAACAGAGGAGTTATGGGACTATATATATTCTTGAGTCAAAAATCTTATTCAAGGTGGTCCAAATATAAAAAGATTTATCCTCCAAATTGCAAACAATTGTTATAATATTACTGCATAACTTATTCATCATTTAGACAACCTTCCAACTAATTATGGAGCATGGGTTTAGTGCTCATCATCATACTTGCATTGCATGAGCTGTCAAAATACAAGTATAATTTTGACATTTGACCTTGTAGTTTTTTTAGTAAATGTTGTTAGTATATTCATGACCTAAAGTATTAATTAATACAAGTGTGATTTTTTAAAAAATAGATCATCAATCCAACACGAATAGTTCCGTATATTATATATATTTTACGTAAATAAATAAAGTTCCATATATTCAAAGTTGGACAAATAGTAGCACAAATAATCCAAGAATTTCTATAATAATTATAAATGATAAAATTAATAAAGTGAGCAATATATATCAGCTGATATTACATTATCTTAAGGTCTTTTTCCATTTTTATTGAGAGATTCAATAATAAAGCTAGAGGCATAGAGCGAAGCTTGTACAAGTAGTAATGCAAATTTGATTTATAAATTCAAAGCTTATTATGGATTAGATTAGTATACCCTACATTCATTTGAAATTAATTGTCGAAATTAAATGACAGTGTAATGTGATTTATTCTTGCGATAACTAACGCAGTAACGCTAGATCGATTAATAATTATGTTACGGACTAATTATATAATCTTAATCATCATGACTTTCCTCGTACATTGTTCCTTTTTCCATATAAGTAGCAAATGCCCATCATCCATGGGGCTGCTGTGAAGTAATTTTAAAATCAATAGTTGGGTCCTTTGGGGCATCATTTGGGCGATTAAGCTTTAAAGCATGCACCTTTTGTTTTTGTCCTAAGAAAGTCATCATTAAAAGCTAGTAGATAGGTAAAGTATCGTGAAGATGAATGAAGGAGAATCAAATGTTAATTTTAAAAAAGATTCAAGATCCATATATTTTGTTATTGTTATTGCTATTGCATACTCCATTAAATAATTAGTTATATTAATTAGTTTTTTTTTTTCACCTACCAAATCAACATTAAATTGTTGTAGTCAAAGTGTCAAACTCTCAACTTGGATATTTTCATTAAAATAGTGATTTTATAAGACACTTTTATTCCCTTTTAACTACTATTGTTTGCTGCAACATAACATCATGGATCACCTTAAAAAGCCTTATTTTCATCAAGGTAGGGATTTTATAAGGCATTTTATTTCATTCCCTTTCAACTACTATTATACGTCCTAAAAAAAAAAAAAAACTACTTAGTACTATTATTTGTTGCCTTGTTAGTGACATCATGTATCGCCTTAAAAAATCTTACCCTTTCTTATATAGGTTTCATAGTAATTTAACTACTACTTTTTATTGTTATAATTTGTAAGAACAAACATTATACGAAGTATTTTATTCTTTAATCATAGATATATTTATCAAGATTTATGATTACAATATCATATTCGGAGTATATATAATACCAATTAATATTTATATTCCTACTTTAATTTATCTTTATTTTTAATTTCCTCATCAAAGTGGAGTAGCTAGGTTGAACAATGGTATGCAGAACAATGATTGAAGAAAAACTAAAGAATAAGGTACGAATCTTATTCTTTCTTAGTGATAGAAAAATGGTTGATTAGAACTTATAAACCGTTTGTGATCTATCGTACCACAACCTAAAGTTTGAGCATATTTCTAAGCAAATAAAGCAAGCCAAAATGAGTACTAATTCTTCCTATAAATGTTCAATGATTAAAACATCTAAAAAAGTTCCTGATTTAATCTCCATTTTCCTACATGAACGAACATTTGTCACTAGTATATTAGAGCTTTAGTACATTGCGCTGCGAACCTCGACAACAATAATGTAGGAAAGCAAAATAAAGCACAAAGATTCCAACTCCATTCAAATTATTGAGCAAATTAAATTAAAGGATCTATAAAACAAAGAGTATTCCAATATTCTTGCTCACAAAACAAATTGTATCTTTGCACATAATTGCAAGAATAAATGATTGTCTGCCTCTCCAATTGTCAACGTATTTCAATTTTGCGTTCTTCAAATATCTTTCTACTTTTTGTTTAAAAATTCAATTTTATTTTTTTTCCTAAGAGTTTCTTATACTTCGTAGTTATGTCTTAGGTTTCTTGATCATGAATACACACTCGAGTCGAGTGTATAGCTATTGAATTGATTAATCTTGTTAAGATCAATCTATGAGACCTAAGTACAATAATATATAGTCCATTGATTAACCTTAATCATTTGTTTGTATGAAGTGTTAACAAACCATTATACAAGTTTTAGAGAAATGTGTACTAGTCACATGCATTATCTGTAGAACAATATCAAGTAAAAAAAGTACATTTTTTAACAACTCCCTGTATAGAAATAATAATTCCTACGGAGTACTTCGTAGTATATATGAGGTAATACTTACTGTAGTTTAATGAAAAGCTCACATCTTAGGGGAATCAAACTCCCTTAAAGACAATTTAAAGATAAGCGCCTTTTTACTCCCTATTACATATCCTTCCTCCCCATTTTCAATAATAAACCTGCTAAATCGGACCGTATAGGTAACGCCGTACCCGCTCAAGAAAAAAAATAAAATGAATGAAGTATGCAAATGCAAAAAAAGTGTTAAAATATTTTTCCAAAGCAAAGTTTGGTTTGTGGCTTGGATGTCATGAGTTCAACCCCTACCAACTACATTTGCTTGGGAGTAGAAGGATTTCTTTGCCTCCCCCTCGACTTGCGAAGCTGGACTGGTTTAATATGTAAGAGGTGCTGGTTTAATAACGTTCTTCATCTTACCTTTAAAAAAAAGAAGTGAGAGACACACGCTCCAACCTTATTGCCGTATATGGTGGGTTTCCAAACTGCCAAATCCTGACCCTTTGAAAGGGGAAAGAGTTAACAATGATACCCTTCCACTCATGCAACAGCCAACGACCTTTTCCTTCTTTCCGACAGTCCGGTTGATCTTGGGAATTATACCATTATTATCATATCTTTATATATGATTATCAGACTAATCACAGGTTGCTACTGCACGTCTCCAATTAATTTAACACTTGCTGTTTACAAGATTGTATAATTATTATTAATCAGGGTTAACATAATCATTATGCGACAACAAGCTAGTATTATATTCATTTCGTTTTTGTAAGTTTTTTTAATGATGAACATAATGTATTATGTTCAGTACATAATTAGAGTTGGTCGTTTAAAGTCATATAGAGCTATATATAGAAGTTGACTTTCACACAGTTTTAATTGTGGATGAATGTCAAAAGCAAAGAAAATCTTAATTCACCTATCGTCCTATATTGTCATATACCAACGAAATTTGTTTGAAATAAGTCGTGTCAGATATTTAGATACATGTACTATGTTAGTATTAAACAAATACACTAATAATACACATTTGATTAGCGAAGCTAGAATTAGTGGTGGTAGTGTGCTATAGAAGAAAAGGTCTTAAGCCCTAACTATCTTATGATATGGAATACGGGAGGCCAATTATTCTAATTGGTGATACAATTATCAATTATGATGAATGATTACAAAACTTAATTTATGTGTTTTTTAATTATCATGAAAAACTAATATTCAACAAATATAACAACTGATCATTGAAAGATATTTAATTCTCAACATTTAGTAATACCACTAAACTCTATTAGGTAAGCTTAATTAGTTTAATTTTTATTTTTCACAAGATCCAAAACCAGAATTGCAGGACAAGTCGGCTAGTCGCCACATTAATTATCAACAAATAAAAAAAAATTGGCCTTACAAGTTGCCGCAATTATTTCAATAACATGCAAATAACGAAGAAAAGGGATGAAAAGTTAGTCAAATTGTCGAAAAGTAGCATCACTCTTTGTCTCTTTCCAGGCGTTTAAGGGACTAATTACTCTTAGATTCTTAGTTAAAGTTCATTAATATTATATTAGGTGTATAGTTTAGTAAGATTATAAAAAATTAATCATAGTACTCATTAAATAAATAGGTAGAATTGTAGAAGATTTGTTTGTTTTGTGATATCATTGTTTATACATCTAGTTAGAAATTGTGATGGGGTAGCTAGCTAGGACACGTCTACATAGTAAAAGGTGTTTATTTTATTTTTTCAAACATATCAAAAATAATACATGTACTTATTTTAATCCATCTACATTTAAAAAGTGGCCACCCTAGCTTTAACCAAAAGGAAATTATTATTAATGTGAGGTTATAAGTAGTGATACATCTCACGCAATAGTCTCTATTTGGATCGGGATCATATCTATATAAAAAATAAAAATAAAGTTCTACAAAAGAAATAATTTAAAAGAAGGATACCTATCGTTTAATTAACTTTTCAAGGTAATGCATCTTTTTTTAGTGATAATTTAATTTCAAATTAGACATTTTTTTTTTTTTTGATAAGATCGAAAACATGGCTCAATCTTACTTTTATTGAAATCGATCCAATTGAATCAACTTGGCCATAAATATGATGTGTCTAGTATTGATTCATTTGTAACAGTAATCTAAATGAAGGTAGATTGGAAGGGGGAAAAAAAACAAAAGGGTAAAATCAATTTATTTATTATACTTGTATGTGCACCTCCTCTAGCAATAATAATCGAAGTAGTTAAAGACAAATTAAATATGAAAATAATATTTTCCCTTGAAATAATAGATACAAATTACTTTCTCCGTCTTTTTAATTTGTTAAGTGTACCGTAAAATCTCTCTAATAAACAAAATAAAAAGTAGTGGAAATAAGTAAAAGATGGCGGACTTGAGTATTGTGGTAGGTCCAAGTCCAAGTCGGCGATACGGCAAGATCTAAAAATCGTTGGTCACATGACAATCCTACAACTCTACAAGTATAAACTATAGAGCATGACAAATTCATAAATATGAAATTCTGAAGCCACTGTTTATTTTTTTTTTTTAACAGAACAAATTATTACAGTAGTAATTTACATTCCAACATAATGTTTGATCAAAAGGTTTGGTTTTAACTAGTAGTATTGCCAATTGCCATAATAGTGCAATGCATGATGTGAAGCTGTTATAGTGAGCAGTAGGGGACACAACTTTTTTCTGTGATGTTGTAAAAAAACAGCCGGGCAAGTTAGATGAAATCTGGATTCGATCTAGTTCTAGATGCAATAGTCAATTCGCGTGATGGGTGAAAACTATGGGTGATCATGTATTTGCTTTTAGGTGTTTTAATCTAAAGATAGAATTTTGAGGAAAATTAATCAACCAACTCCAATTCCCAGTAGATGATTAACTTTATTAGGCAGAGCATATGATGTGTGGATGATGTGAAGAGACAAAGATACAGAAACTGGTAATGTACAGAACTAGTAGAACATGTCAAAAGAGTCGGGTTGAAATGCTGCTGCTGATATTATAATACAACTATAATATTACTAATGTACAGAAGCACTTTGTATATAATAAGGTAAGATAGACGCGATTAGACTCAAATAGAAATAGAGAAATCAACATCAACCAGCACTAGAATTCAAAGCTGGAAAGCTTTTGCTCAATATGCAAGCAATTACCGCATGCATACATTTTTCTTCCAAAGAATTCGGAACGAGCACAGCCAATCAGAGTAGTGCCCATAAAAAACAGCATTTGTACAAAAATAATACAAGTAAAACTTTTTGGTTGCACAGGTATACATTCTGGGTAGGTGGTGAAGACTGAAGTAAGGTTGTTGAGAATCAACATCATAAGATTCTAGGTGCAGAGGTTAGTGGTCAATTTCAATACAGCACAAATGGACATTTGTTAGCTTGATTGATTAGTTGGAACTTTTCCTTTCCAGTCCAGTAAGAAAAAAGATTCGAGGGTAATTTACAGGAAAATTGGGAAACTGCACACGAGGCATTAGAGTAACATGCAAATTGCAAATTGGCTATAACAGGAATTGTATGAACCTGCTTGAAACGATTATCACACCAGAATAACTGAAAGAGCCAAGCAAAATCGCGAATTCAGTGGAGGAAGGTGATTAAACCATGACACTTCTAAAATTCAATTTCAGTGTCGAAGAGGCGGATCATCACATCAGAGACCACTCTTCTGGCGAAAGGGATGTAGCTTAGACTGTACCTACAACAGCCAAAGAATACAAATGGTTGGTTTTGTAGTTTAAGCCTTCTTATATTCTTAAGATCAAATAAATCAAGAAATAGAAGATTTATCCTTCAGGAAAGCCTTCTCTCACAAGTCAACATTTAGATTTCACTAGAGTTTCCCACAGCAAACACCTTAAGAGTCTTTGTCTGACTTCTGCTAGGCTAACCTCCAACACCCTCCTATATAGTAATATCAATTCATCCCATCACTTACCTTTTGAAAGAATATTTTCCAGCGCAAAGAACAACCATCACCCATACACCTAATTGCAATTGCAAGTTTGCAACAATTTAGCTAACTTGAATTGTTTTCTGTTAAGAAACCATGTTGGAGTGTTGGACTTATGCAGTGATTTTTCATTCCCTATTTCTTAATCTTTAACAAGAGGTGTCAAAACATGTCCTTTTCGAGCTTTGGCACCAGAGAATGGATTGTTGGGAGGCTTGATTAATTTTTTTTTTTTTATCTTCAATTGTCTTATTGACTTATTGTACATTTGTACCCGCAGGGTGGGAGGGGATCAAATAAGACTTTAGAGGTAGGTGTATGCTCTAACTATGCTTTCTCTGACACTGTAATGCATGACCCCTATTGTCTTCTGTAAGCCTTAATCAAATGTCCTTAAAGGTACAGTGTACTTAATGATCTCCTAACTAGAAAGTATTATTCATAAAGGGAGATAGAGCTCCTCCTAGCCACCCCGTGATTCCACAGTTCCACCCCAGTCCTGCTCTCTTAAGGTTGTTCATAAAATCCTTATTCCAATAAATTCAACAGCCTAAGAATGTTCATCAAATCATCAGCAAAAGGCTATGCTTAACTCAAAACGTGATGTTTTCAGAGATGTCCACATCATGTATGCGCATGATTTTTTCCCCCTTGAGATAGGAGGCTAGAGCAGTTTGCTAGCTCTTTTACTTCAAGACATGAGGCCAAGGGTCAAATCTGACCAAGCTCATTCTAGTAGGGATTTCACTGAAATCCCCCCTCCTACAATGGGCCTTCTCATCACCCACCAAAAAAAAAAAAAAAAAAGTATGCAAGCATGAGCAGATGATGAACATTGGTCAATAAATAGATGGCTTCTTCATTCAGGCTTACAGATATAGAGAGAGCCACATGCACAATCATAAAGAGAATGGGTAGAATAACCCCCTCCTCCACCCACACATGCACACATAGGCAAAAGCAGCTTAAAATTCAGTGGATAAGAGAACTCACCAAATGAGAGCACATATCTCACATATCATAGCAAGCATAGTTAAAATCTTGCTGTGGATCTGCAAAGGCAGAAAGCAAAAAAAAATTGCCAATATCAGAACATAACAAAGGCTTCAACTTCCTTTAGAAAGATAAAAGAACTAGGGGGAAAAAATTACACTTTAATGCCTCTTTTACAAGAACAATAAAGGGTATGCACACCAAAGTCAAAACGCCACAAAAAAAGTTCTGTAAAAGGAAGAAAGAGGCACTACAATCTACATGCCATGTAATTTTTAATTGCATGGCAAACTTCAATGACTATATAAGTCAAACTCTTCAAAGTGCATAAGAAAAGAAAACCTTAGCTAACTATCAAAGAGAAATACAAGAAGATGTCAGAGGGTCATCAAGAACAAATATCATCCACAAGGATAGTGTCATCATCTCAAAAAAAAAAAAAAAAAAAAAAAAAAAAAAAAAAAAAAAAAAAAAAAAAAGTCACTAAAGGTAGCCAAGGAAGTATGCCTACAGGATTTTAAAGGAAATCACTAATTTTTTTTTATACATGTACCCAAATCTTAACTTTTTAACCTTAAGACACAACAGCAACAACAACATCCAAAAAATTTGGCTAATAATGTTGCAGGCAGTGATCACCCATGAACCCAAAAAAAGAATTATATTCCTAATTGATAAAAAGCAGACCTACCAATATAGCACAAATTAGTGCCAAAACTACACATCCCAGGTAGACTGCAGTTGCATAAAGACGAACAGGATCAAACATCTTTCTTAATTGCTCAGCTGGTCCAATGAGGAAGGCTGTACTGCCACACAAAAGAAACATGATATATAAGATCATGCAATGTGCTGAACAATTTGGAAAAAGTGAATTTATGTTGACATGGTGGCTTGCCCAAAGGCTTTTCATGATTAATAACAGACAATTAGGCATAGCTACAGTTGTAACTTTTTGATTGAAAGTCACGTTGTGTACCCTAGTTGTAATGTCAGAGCCTCAGAGGTAACACAAGCACAAAGGTTTCTTCTACAGCAAACAAACTTGACAGACCATGGACAGAAGTTAGCAATTTAATGTAAAGAAACCTTTTGATTTTTTCATGAACCTTGAACCTTAAGACTGTAAGCATGGATCTTTCTATACTTGTGCGAGCAAATGCAGGCTGTATGACACATTGATTTTATTGGTAAAAGTAAAAACAGAACATGAAGTTGAAAAGCAGGTTGCAAGTCGTGGGCACTTAATATTATAAACTTTCAAAAAAAAAAAAAAAAGGTTAGCATGAATCAAAAATTAGTGCTAATACTCTAAGATCCCAAAGTTCTCCAACTTCAGTGCTAATACTCTAACCACTAAGCCAGTCATTATTGCTTAACTTTATCTGGTATACCTGTACAGCTAACTAGCTAAGATAATCAATACAACCAAACTCCCAGAGAGGATCTACTGAGAGAATGTGGCTTCGTCTCTAACGTACCAGATGTCAAATTAAAGAAAAGTGTCCCAAAACATGTTCCAAATAGTAGAAGTACACATTAACAGTTTACGAACCTAGAATTGTACAAAAAGTGGATATCAAGTAGTGAAAGAACATGTTTACCTTCCAACAGCCATCACATTCCCAAAAGTAAACAGTAGGGCAAACTTGATGGGCTTTACGAACACGATAATTGACTGCCAAAAACTCAAATACCAACTATGTTAGGAAGAAAAAATGATGATTCACGTGAAGAATTGCATAAAGTCCTTTTGGTCACAATACATGAAAGATAAAGCTTTTGTCATTCAAATGATATACATATCTTTCTAGGTATAGAGAGTTCTTTATTTTTTTAGCTTTAAGCTAGTAATGATCCTGAAAAATCCAAGACACAACAGATTCAAGTGAAAAAAACATGCAGAAATAAAGTTAGCATATGCTGCTAGCCTGATAAGCTGCAAGCCAATCCACATGGACAAGGTGAAAAAAAAAATATCGTTCTTAAGCAATAAACCTTTACGCACCACCTCTTGTCATGGTTGCTTATTCATTGTTTGAATACTCCCTATGAGATAAAAACTGTTAAGTGTAAATATAAAAAACTAGATGGTGCCCGAAACCCCAAAGTCAATCCCTTTCGGATTCAGAAAGTCTCTCCCTCAATTCAGGTAGGTTCCTAATGTGATTCTCCATATATCTTTATCATGTTCAAGACAATGGACTAAAGTCCATATAAGCTTCCATAGATAGAAAGCCAATGAAGGTCAAAGTCAACCATCCAAGTACTTGGCAGTCAGCACAAAAGGTTTGATAAAGACATGAAAAAATAAACCCATTATAAGGCAGATGCTAATTGCTTAAACAAATAGCAAGGATCCTGCATTTCCTTCTTTGTTGAAATCATTATCCACTACAAAGTCATGATGCTATCCGGTTCTTCGACCGCCCCTTTATCAGTAATTCCAGTATTACATGTAATCTAAGAAAGTATTCAATGCAAAGAATAATCACACATCATGCACATTGAAACCACCAAATCCAAGGGAGCATTATAAAATAAACACATAAATATTATAACTTTAGGCATAACATAAATTCATACAGCTAATTGACTTTCATTATACAAAATCACATGATTCAATTGTTCACTAACAATAATTCCATCACATTAATATACAATATAATGCATAAGGGACCAAAATTTTCCCCAGAAAAAGAGGAAATTTGATCCAAATCCTTGAAATTAAGATTAAAAAGAAAAGGGGTTTCAACATTTCATACCAAGAATATGAAGAGAAATCCGCCGAGCAGACAAGCAGCAAACGCGTACATTCTCTGCAGACAAAAAATCAAAATTTACAGTGAGATCAACTAAAAAAATTGGGAATAAAATTGGAAAATTTAAGGTGATGAATTTACAGAAAGAGAGAAGATGAAATGAAGAACCTGGGTGTAAGAGAGAGCACAAAGATCATCATCTTCGGTTGTTTGATCGTCGAAGAAGCGTTCATTTCTTTCTTCATCATCGTCTCCTCCTAAAATGGATTTCCACATTATTTACTTCTTGTTTTCTCTCTCGTTTCTGGGTTTACTTTCCAACTTTCTTCTACTGCTGTTGCCTGAACCAATTGGGCTCTAACATTTGCAATTGCCACCATATAAAATTTGAACTAAATGGCCCAAACGATGTCCCGGATTGTTATATGAGTATTACTCTACATACTTTGTATCATATTTTATACTTGTACGGTTGTACAGTATAAGTAATAGAGTCATTGCAGATTTATAGTGGTAGTTGAGTCTTAACCTCTTTAATACTCCGTAATATGCAATTCAAATTACACCAGGTTTTTGAAATCCAAAAATAATTTCAAGTGGACCTTGAAGTAATAACTACTTCGTATTCACAAGCAATAGTAACAAATAGGGGTGCTTATCGAGCGAGTCGATCACGAGCTGAGGGGTGCTCGACTCAACTCGAAAACTTTTTACATGTGCTCAACTCATGCTCGCTAAAGTTTCGAGCAAATAAAACCTGCTCGACTCGTGCTCGTTAAAGTTTCGAGTCGAGTCGAGTAGCTCACGATCTGCTCGTTTAAATTTTGGTCCTTCTATTATTATGTGTCTTTTAATTATTTATTGTTCAATTTATATTGTTTTCCTTATTATATATAGATATTATAAAAGATTTACTCTTTCTTTTTTTATGATATAAATTAAGACTTAATAAGTGTCAAATTTGTTTAAACATAGTAACTTTGTTTGTAAATCCTATATTAATAATAAATTATCGAGTTGCTCACGAGCTTAATGAGTCGAGTTAGAGCTTGCTCAACTCGTGCTCGTTAACATCTCAAGTCGAGTCGAATTCGAGTCGAGCTAACTCGAGTCGAGTTTTGACCGAGCATTAACCGAGTCGAGTACGGGTTGCTCGCGAGCTGCTCAACTCAATTAGCACCCCTAGTAACAAACATGTTCGTTTCAAAACAAACATGATGTGATAACTTTCAAAGTCTATTGACAATTAGCTTATTATGAGATGCGATTATATATACAAGTATCAATTTCAACCATATCCATTTATCCTTTTTTGAAAGGTAAGAAAAATAATTTTTAAAACCCTTTACTTTAATGCTTTTAATATGTTAATATAGATAAATTATAATTTTGATTTGCCTAAGATCTAAAAGTAAATTAATCGGACTGGTCCAATTTCGGGCCTATAAGTTATGTCCAAACCGATTTTTGTTGGGCTAGGCTATGTTTGAGCATGTCTAGCGATCTAATCTGCTACTCGATTACTCATTAGCCGGTCATATACAAAACGAACTCATCCCCATTCACCCACATTAACCGGTGGTGGCACTCCCTCGGTTCTTTTACGCACTTTCTCTCTCCTAAACCGACTCAACTCCGAAACCATCTTTTCTTCCTAAAATCTCCGACAACACAAACTCCCTCTTTTCCAAAAACCCCAACTCAAAACCCCTGAAACTCAAATTGCAACTTTCTCAATCGAAACAACAAAAAAACCCTAGAAATCGAAATCGAAATTAGGGCAAAACAACACGATGTCGTCGACTCTTCTAGAACTAACTCGAGGTTCTCACGAAGAAGTTGAGAGATTGGAGCGCCTCATTGTGAAGGAGCTTCAAAATGAAGGTGCCTCTTCTAGAGATCGTCTGTTGCAAAGTCATCGTGTTCGTTTCATGATTGAGCACATCCTCTCTACCACTGATAAACTCGTAATTTCTCTTTGTGTTTTGATTTTAATCTTTTCAGTTGGTTGATTTTGCGCTTTGATTTTTCTGGGGTTATGCTTTTTTACGTTTTGGGGGTTTGATTTGTAGGTTGAGATTTATGAAGATAAAGATGGTGCTCGGAAAGATGAAATTGCGGCACTTGGAGGTCAGACTGCTAATGGTACCAATGTGTTTAGTGCCTTTTATGATAGATTGAAAGAGGTAATTTTCTCTTTCTCTCTCTCTCTCTCTCTCTCTTTTTTTTTTTTTCCCCGATTCTGGATAATTGCAAAATTGATTTTCTTTGTTGTGTTAAAAATTTAGGGTGAGTTTAAGCTTGAACTTTTAAGGTTTTGTCAAATTGTGGTGGTCTCAAACAATTATAGGTTGAGAAATAGCTGAAATTTGTGCTTTGTTAAATTTAGTTATGGAGTTGTTATGATTGCAGGAGTATATGTATGTTTTATGGTTTTGTATATTCGAATTTTATCCCCATTGGAGCAAAAAATTGTTTGTAGGTCTGTGTGGGGTGGGACTTTTGAAAACGTCATGTTTTCTTTATGCTTCTTTGTCTCTGAGTCTTTTGTCGATTTTCCATAAGAATTGTGGTATTTATGGATGTTTTCATGTTGGAATTGTGAAAATTTTTAATTTGAATTTGTGTGCAGATTCGTGAGTATCACAGGCGGCATCCATCTGCGCGTGTCATTGATGCCGAAGATGAATATGAGCAGATGTTTAAGGAGGATCCATTGCTTGATTTTAGTGGAGAGGTATTTTTTTAATCATTTATTTGTTTTATACTTTTATGTTTTGAGAATTCCTGCTGGATGAGACATATTTCATGCAACTGCATTACCATTGAATAATTCAGGATATTTTGTATGCTTTCTTTAATTTTATGTTTTAGCCCAATTAGAGAAGTTGAGGATTAAAAATGGCACAACTGATATTAATATCTCAAGGATTTACAGAAGAAGTAACAAAAAATAGAAGTGTATATGAGGAAAGAAGGGAAGAAGTTAGAATCATGTATTAAAGGAGAACATAGAAATTGGTAGGACCGTAGGGGATAGGAAAAAAAGTGGAACACGGGAGGGGAGAGATAAAAAGCACTGTTTTTAGGGAGCTAGAAAGAGATTAATTTTGTTATTCTTGTGATATTTATCTAAAGTACATCCAGTTTGTAAATGTGGGACTTGGTTGGTGGTTTGTTTATGTAAGTTGTGACTTACATCCTAATGAAGACAAGACACTTTATTAGGAAAGATTGACCACCAAATGATTTAATTCAAGGTTACTGATGGAGGAGTTGTTGTATTGGTCATTTTGTGTATTGTGACAAATGATCATGCTTAGTTTCTTTTCATGGTAATTGACATTCAAGCTTCAAATTGGGTGCTAACTGAAAGAGTAGAAAGGGTGATTTTACTTTGAAGGCGAGGAAGGAAAAAAAAGCTTTTCTTGAAAGCCCCAAACATCATAAAATTTATCTTTCTTGCTAGGCTTGGATATGGTAGCTTTCATAATGGCATCAATAGGGTAAACTCTGGTGGGAGTTTGGGTTAATCATAGCTAGATTTTCAATCTATTGAGATTTTTGGTACTATTGAGGTAATAGATTATTGGGTGAATGAATGCTTAAGATCTTTTCATGGTAATTGACATTCAAGCTTCAAATTGGGTGCTAACTGAAAGAGTAGAAAGGGTGATTTTACTTTGAAGGCGAGGAAGGAAAAAAAAGCTTTTCTTGAAAGCCCCAAACATCATAAAATTTATCTTTCTTGCAAGGCTTGGATATGGTAGCTTTCATAATGGCATCAATAGGGTAAACTCTGGTGGGAGTTTGGGTTAATCATAGCTAGATTTTCAATATATTGAGAATTTTTGGTACTATTGAGGTAATAGATTATTGGGTGAATGAATGCTTAAGATTTTAATTTTAGCATATTTTTGGGCAACTTTTAACCTATTGCAAAACCCGTTGGAGGTAGGTAAAGACAATAGGAAGTCTATGGTACAGTGGGAGTCATTCATATTGATGATTTGAAAACAACTATAGTTTAAAAGATTGATGACTTTGAGTTTTACTATTTACTATGAGTGTGGTTGTTCTCGATGATGATGGGTATGGCTTAATAATGTAATTCCTCCATCATTATCATCTAAGAAAAATTGGTATTAATGACGCCAACTATTGCTTGGATGATCAGTAAACCTTAAGTGGGAGCACTCTGCACCACAAACTCCGTGTCATTAGGACTAGTAGATAAGATTTTGGATGGAGGTAAATAGTACATACTATGAATCATCTTTTTATTTGGGGGGGGGGGGGGGCAATAGATATAGGTGGTTGAGCTGTATTGATACTATCTTTGGAGAAACCAACCTTAGCTATGATTCTATGAAGCATAAGAAAAGAGTAGGAAATCGACAGATTGATTACTTAACCCTATCATATTTCAAATCAGTAACTATTCTGCATCCAAAATTGAATCATTTTTAACTAAGAAGCCTGTGTTAACTGAACTTGAAAGATTGACAATCTGTTGTTAATACTACTTTTACCTTGTGTATTTAAGGCGAAACTGAGTCTCTTGGTTTTTCTCATGATGGAATCAGAGATAGGCATATATATGCCGGTGGTGTTACATATGGATATTGATTAACGATCAACATGAAAGAAACTGAAGGGTCAACCCCTATAATTGGGTAGGCTGTTGTGAGGAAGTGGAGACATGATAGTAAAACTGATGGTAAAACTAAAGCTAAAGAGGAAAGATGGAGGTAACCTAGGTTATTGATTGTATATTGGTCAAAGGGGCTATGATTTGGTTGGGCCTTTGGCTATGGATAAGATTTGGGGATTTGTTTGTGACAACAATGTATTTGTCCAAGTATTAGTTAATTATTTTTTTTTTCTCGGTTCTCCCATTTGTAGCTTTCTTTTTTAAAAAAGATTTAGCTTGGGTGCCCTTTCCATGTTTCCTAATATTTGAAAGTTATATCTCTTGTGTTTTCTCATTTTAGTATGTGAACTTGTAATGTTTCTGCATAACTATCAATTTCTGTCCTGATAGGCTCTTAAAAACTTCTAATAAGAGGGGTCATTATTAAGGTTTTTGAACAAGAGGAGTCGTTAATCATTCTTGGAACTATCTAGTTATTTATTTAATTTGTTTTTTCCTGTCCTTGTTCGTTTGGACTTGCCAAGAACAGAAAAAGGCATCTAGGAATGATTGTGCCAAATATGTAGCCGTTTAGGCAGTCAATATGTTTGTCCTCCTTTTTTCTTTCTTTTTATTTGGGCGTGTCTTTATAGATAAGGTAGTAGGGGTATATGGATGAATCATTTTTATAATGCCTAAGGTGTAGATTACAAAGTTTGTAATATGTTCAAGAGATGTTTCTTTTCTGTCAAGCAGCCTGTATTGGTTCAAATGTTAATATGACAGGTCAATATTTCTTAACATTAAAGAGTTTACTTTGTGTAGTTTTAGGATTAATTTTGCATTATTTTTTTACCTCACAATGTTGCAATATTATTACTGAACGTCTGTACTTTTTTTTTTTTTACGAAAATGCTCAATGGAATTTCAGGAAGCATCCGGCCGGTACTTGGATTTACACGAATTCTACAATAGGTACATTAATTCAAAATTTGGTGAACCGATGGATTACATTACTTATTTAGAAAGATTCTCACAGCCACATATGATTCCTCGCAAACGAAAGATGACAAGGTAAACCCTTCATATTATAATTCTCTTCTTATTTATATGTCTTTTGTGGTCATAAGTTATCTCCATCTTTTCTTTGAGCAATAGTACCAACATCCTTGTTTTTTGTTTGCATGGTGCTTCTGCAGGCAATACAAAGAGTACATTATTGAGCTATTGGAGTATCTGATCTCTTTCTTTGAGAGAACGGAGCCATTAAAAGATCTAGATAGAATATTCTCAAAGGTTGGATCTCCTTACATTCTGTACATAGCATGTTTTTGCCGAGCATGATTGATACCTTTTGCAGACTGACCTTAGATGAATAAGATCTGTTTTATGGACGGAGGGGCTGCATGTCTTAATTCATAATTCTTGTGTTGTTCCTTTTGCCGCTGCACATTACAACATATAGAATTCTGTAGTGATCTAGGGTACTGGCCATTTAATTACCCATGAAGAATATTGATTAAGTTTAGCTAATCTTAGTTAATCAACAAATTATGGTGTTTGTTAGCAATTCTTGATTTGTTTGCTCTCTAATCTATTATGCATCTGTAAAAACAGGTAGTTTCTGAATTTGAAGAGCAATGGGCCAATGGGAAAGTAAAGGGTTGGGAGAATGAGGGACAAGAGAATGGACATATTTCTCAGACTGCCTTGATTGATCTTGATTATTATAGCACAGTGGAGGAGCTTTTGGAATTGGGGCCTGAGAAATTGAAAGAGGTTAGTCATCTGTTGTACTAATTCTTGCATTGTTGTCTTTACTATAGAAACCGTAATGTCTTTAAAATTAGGTACTCATTAAGCTATTTCATGTTGCAGAATATGATAGTGTTAATGCTGTAATGTTTTTTTTAGGACTGTTAATTTTGGTGTATGTATTGATGCTAAATTGCAAATGCTGGATGTATTTATATCCGTTTATATGCCTAGCATGTTTACTTTGGTAAAAAAAAGTGCTTGTTGGTGAATGCTATCATATTTAAAGCTTGTGGTCTTTGAGAATGTTAACATAGTTGTTCTCTATTAAATAATTTACATGTCTCAAAGCTTGAATAATTACGAAGTACTTCCTTTGTATTTTTAAAATACAATATTTTGCACAGAAATCAAGAAAGTGGAGAGATAGGGTAAAATTTTGAACCCACATGGGCTGAAACATTTTGATTAGAGGAGATATTAAGACCCACAGATTGTATTTAAACTTTAAAACCCACCCAGCACCATGCCACCACTCCCAACGGAAACCACCAACACCACTTACACCGAAAACTACCACCATCCCCACCAAAAACAAATACTGCCACAAAACTACCTAGAACCACTGCCATTCCCATCGAAAACACCTCCACTACCTCTGACACTTCACAAAACCACCATCACTCCCTCCAAAACTACTCTAAACCACAAGTACCACTCCCACCTAAAACCACTAAAACACCCCACTATGCTCACCGAAAAATACGAAACTTAGGGTTCAAATCTGCAATTCAAGGGAAAGAAAAAATGGTCAGAATTCAACAATTATAGTGTGCAGGAAATTGATTAGATTGGTCTTCAGAAGAGTATGGTTCCAATTGAAGGGTCAATAGACTTGGAGAAGTGGTGGTAGCAGTGGCTAACATTTTAGGGTTTGTAGATTTGATGGATTTGGAGATAGTGATGAACATTAGTGTTGGTTTTGGCGAGAGTCATGGAGGTGGGTGGTGGTTTTGGGGGGGGGGGGGGCTGTGGTGGTTTTGGAGTGGCGCATGGTGGATTTGGTGGTGGTTTTGGTGAGGTTGATGAGTTGATGATGTTCCGGTTGTTTTGTTGATGGTGATTTTGGTGGGAATGGTGGTGGGTGTTGATGGTGGTTTTGGTGGGAGGTGGTGGCTATGGGGAAAAGAGAGGAAGATGAGAGAGAGAGAGAGAGAGGAAGAGAGAGAGAGAGGGGGGGTGTGTGGAGGTGAGATCATCATTAATGGGTTTGGGTGCTAGAGTAGTTTGTAGTTTTTATAATGTTTTAAGAGTTGTTGGTGAGTAATTAAAATATGTAATGTTGCTTAAGGGTTAAAAAAACTTACCATGTATAGTGTTGCATTTAATATGACATGTCCATTTATAAGAAGTGTTGCAATATAAAGAAAACAAAGGAAGTATAAATCAACATTTCCTTTAGGCATTATCCTTCACATAATGTTGGTATGCCTATATTGAGTAATGAGTATATTCTTTATGTAGCATGCTGTTTGGATGGTAGACCCAATTTTCGACGGAGGAAGACCTAAGAAAACTTGAAAGAAGGTGATTTGATAGTGACATGAATGCTTTGGGGATTAAGGAAAATATAGTAGGATAGGGCGGTGTGGAGGGAAAAAATTCACATCAACAACTTGTCGTGATTATATATCTATCAATCAATCAAAGCCTTAATCCCGTAAGTGGGGTCGGCTGCATGAACTAAAAGTGATTATTCTGAATAGTCATTTGTAAAAATCTTCCTTCTCCATCTCTTACGATCAAATACCTCATCTCATGCAAATTTATATCATCATATGCTTCATATCCTTCCAAACTCCTTCCAACCAAGTCATTTTCACTCTCCCTTTTCATCGCTTAATCTCTCCATGATCCCACTCTTCCACTCTTTGTACCGGTGCACCCTTGGGTCTCCGTCTTACATGCCCAAATTAGCGTTGGCGGATTTCCCTTAGTTTGTCTGCAATGCATGTGACCCCCACTTTCTTGTGAATAACTTTATTTCTGATTCTATCTCTTAGAGGTGGGTATTCCCGCACATCCATCTTAACATGCGCATTTCTGTAACCTCCATCTTTTTAATGTGTTCCTTCTAAGTTCTACCCAACATTTTGTACCATAAAGCAATATTGGTCTTATGGCAGTCCTATAGAATTTCCTCTTCAACTAGAAAGGAATGCTTTGGTCACATAAGTACATAACACTCCCGTGGCCGCCCTCCATTTAAGCCACCCTCACTGACTGACTTAATCCTAGGGGAGTAGGGGCCACGTCGTGATTATATATACACTTTCTAAATTTTTTTTCGTATTTAATATTATTATTTTATCCCACTAATGTTTTATGAATTTTATTGATTTCCTTTGCTAAAGTTTTCCCAAATCTTTATGTTCAAATGATTATCTGATTATGTCCCCTTTTTTATTTAATTTTTATTTTTAATTTAAATTTTGTACGGTTTCTTATGACGATTCATGTTAGCCGACGCCTTTGGGACTAAGGCGGCGGCGTTGTTGTTTCCCGGGTCGAGTCTGTTTTTAAACTTGAGTCAATATAATTTTTTGTGTCCATACGAGCTGAAATCTGAATCGGATATTTTTGGGTTGGTTTCAAGAGAGTAAAATATGTGTCAGTATTGGAGAACAGGGTACTAATAAAATATTAGCCTCATATTTACCTTGCTGGTTATTATTTTTCATGCATTTTTTCCTTTTTTCTTATTCCTATTTTTTTTTTTTTTTCTTTGAAGGATTTATTTATTTTTCTTTATGGTCTGTTACAGTATCCTGCTCTTAGTATGTGATTATTTGTTTGAGCACTTAAAAGTTAAAACTAGATTGCTTTGTTGTTTCCCTTCAGGCCTTGGCTGCTCTAGGACTGAAAACAGGTGGTACTGTTCAACAAAGAGCGGAGAGACTATTCCTTACCAAGGTATTAAATTCATATTTTTGAATCCGAGCTTAATTTAATTAGCTAAGCCCCTTGCAATGAAACGTTTTCATCATTTATTACTTGAGGCTATTAGGGTGTGCCATGAAAGCAACATCTGTTTAGTTCTACTGTTTGTAAATGCTCTTAGCACATATCCTGCAACATTACGTCTTGTTTTCCGTTGTTACAGAACACTCCTCTCGAAAAGTTGGACAAAAAGCATTTTGCTAAACCGCAACGTGGTTCAAAGCAGAATGGTAATGGCGACCTGCAGTTTCAGAAGCAGGAAGATATTAAGGAGTTGGTCTTAGTTGAGGCCAAGATGGTAAAGCTTTGTGAACTGCTTGAAGAGGTTAGCTCATAACTCTTTGTAGTTTTGCTGGGAACAGCATTGATAAAAGAATCTGCCCAGCACTTTAACTTGTATTTAATACAAATTATCTTCTGTAATTAAGTATTATTTACTTCTTCTGTTTGGGTATATTGCTCTTTTTAGTACGTGAGAAAAAAGGGGCTGATAGTGCTTCTTTTGTTCTGGTTTCTTTTGGTTTCAGATTATAGTCCGAACTAAAGAAAATTCTGAGAAGAAGCAGGGAATGACTTATGAGGAGCTTGCGGGTGAACACGAGGAGGTAAATTTATTCGTTGCTTTTCTTTTATTCATCATATGTTTTCTAGTGCTATTAAGTTGTACCTTGTTGCTTCATACAGTGATGTTCCGTATCTATGATTTTGCAGGAAGATGTACATGCTGAATCTGAAAGTGATGAAGAAGATCAACCTATATACAATCCTCTAAAGTTGCCTCTTGGTTGGGATGGAAAACCAATACCATATTGGCTTTATAAGCTCCACGGTCTTGGACAGGTATGCCTTCATTTATTTTAGTCATCAAGAGGGCATTATCGCCTGGTTCTATATTCTTCTGGCTCTTCTTTTTCCTGATAGCTTGATATTTTTGGTTTGATTTATGTTTTGTAATGTGTTGGCTTAAATATCTTAGGTCACCATTCTGTGAAAATAACACTTTTTTTTTACTCTTCAATTTCCTGATCAAATTTGGCTCATGTAGCCGACCCCACTTATGGCATAAAGGCTTTGAGTGATTGATTGATTGACTCTCTTGTTTAATTCAGGAGTTCAAGTGTGAAATTTGTGGGAACCATAGCTATTGGGGCCGTAGAGCTTTTGAGAGACATTTTAAAGAATGGCGTCACCAACATGGAATGCGCTGTCTTGGAATTCCCAACACAAAGAACTTTAATGAAATCACATCTATTCAGGTATCACTCTCTGTTTCCCTATGCATACTGGAGACATTTTTCATATTTTCTGAAAGGTTTTAACTTTTAAGTAAACTGAGAGTTACTTGTAGCTGTGCCTTTTGCATACTGCATCTGCATCGTGTTTGTAAACTAAGAAACACAGAAACACAGAAACTTAGTTTTTCCTGCTTCCAAAACCCCACCGTTTCCATGTTACATAGTTTATAATCACTTTGAATTCTTTGGCCCCAAATATGTCTTATGAAACTTTTTATCTTTCTAAATTTTTGGAAGTGCTTGATTTAACATGTTCAATCTAATTTGCAGGATGCTAAGAATCTCTGGGAAAAAATCCAAAGAAGACAAGGATTGCACAAGTGGCGACCAGACCTTGAAGAGGAATACGAAGATAAAGAGGGGAATATCTATAATAAGAAGACATACACTGATCTACAGCGTCAAGGATTGATATAGAGTTTCTATTGTGTAAGTCATTTTGGGTCCTCTCATATATACTGCTGCCCTTGCCCAAGAACATGTTTCATTTTCCCCCGTTGCCTGATTGTTTCTATTTCCAAACTTTAGGAGTTAATGGAGCATAGAAATAATTTAAAGGTGGAAAAGAAATGTGATTGTGTTTTTTCTCTTTGAAACAGAGTTATATTTGAGCTTTTTCTCAGCAGATTTGTTATACAAATGTCTTTAGACGACATTGACAATACATTCTGGTAAGCGGTAACTTTTCACTGATTCCCTTGGTCATCAGTCATCACCAAAGTTGATGACAAACTTCATTGATCATTCTAGTACTTTTGTGTAGGGAACTCTGACCATGTATTGGTTATTGTGATCAAAGCCTAGCTGCAACTGCATGTTGGAGCCTGCCATTTTCCTATCACAGGTTGCTTCTGAAGAGTATCAGTTTCCAATTGCATTTTATAAAGAATATATGGAAGCATGGCTTGTGTAAAATTTGAGTATGTATTGCAAATTTGCTAAGCGGCAATCTTATTCATGATTATATTTTTACTAGTAAAAAAAAAACTAAAAAAGGGTATTATGTTTTGTCATGATAATGGTGTACTGTTTTCGCATTATCTTCACTGAGTAAAGGATCGATTGTCCCCTTTTTGGAGTTGTCTTCTATGATTTCGGTCTAATTCACAAATAACGTAACAAAGTACTATCTTTTTTAACGCGAAATAGGAGAATCATGTTAACAGCATATAACCATAGTTACGGACATTTGGTTACAACCTTTTGAAATAGTACAAAAATTGGAATTGGACAAAAGATATCGTACCTCAACCTTCCTAATAAAACCAAAGTAGATAAAAGTAAAATACGATGAGTGATGACAATATTGACAACCAAAGTACCAAACAGCTGACTAGCATACTATGTTACCATCATGTGGAGGACAACCAAGCGCACTTAGCATTGTAGATTTGCTTATGCACACTTGGACACTAAAATCATGGAAGTGTCTTATGGCATATGGCCATCTTCATGACTTCGTCTCATACGAGGCAGAGACGCAGAGTGATGGGCATCAGATTGTTTTCAAGTGCAATATCACAATATGTGTTACCTCCAACGCTGCAAAGTGCTGAAGAAGCGATATGGAGTACATTAACAACTTGAGCATGTTGTCCTAAACTCCCTAGTTGTAGAGCAAAAATAAGCAGCTAACCATCAACTATGATTAATTTAATAAACCATTGGGGCTGTGCTAAAAGTTAAGTGCATGCATAAAACATGCATGTTTTTTCATAATTGGTTGGCCTCGGCCCCATCCTAATGCCATCTTTTAAATAAAACTACAGAACATATGGTTATATACTTATACTAGTACTACGTATGTCATAAATTCTCTTCAGCAGTATATTTTTCGGGATTCAATTTCAACATAAGAAATAAGCATTTAATAAATTAGTGGACATATGTTGCATTTAACAATGCTTGCAGCCCCTTGGGTGTATAATCTTAACCCATGACCAGCACTACAGCACATAACAATTGTGCTGCCTAATCTATCTTAAGCTATGTAATAATGACTATACAAAGCTACCGGCCTGTCCAAGGGATATACAGATACAATTCTATAGACCTATCTACATGATCTTGTAAAGATAAGTGCCGAACCATTTACACTACGGAGGACAAGCAGCCTAGAATCTACATATGTACCACATACAACTTTTGACAAATCAAACATTTCCGGTGGCACTTGCAGTCGAACTTCTTTAAGCACATTTCTAGCATCATCAATGTTGTTACTTAGTGGCTCACCAAGGTTCATGGTCAATTCAATTTCACTAGATGCTAATTTAGCTACAGGAAGACTAGAAGGAATCTCCTCGTAAGGGAATGCTTTTTTCCATTTTCTGCTAGATGATATCTTGACTACCGAGTTTGCGCTAGGAGAGGTAGAAAATGACATTTCTGAATTCTCTTTCTTAATGTATTGCCGCCTGCCAGCCCTTAATCTGGATGGAGAAATGACTTTTAGATTTCCAGGTGTACCGGTTTTGTCATGAGGCCAATCTCGACCAGTAATCACATTGAAAGCAATATCTGAAGTGAACTTAAATGTTGTCTTTGGACTTGATAATTTATCAACAATTAAGTGCACATCACCAATAAGAACTCGGTGAGCAGGTTGCCGGAGAGTTAATCCTATGTGCCGACCTGTGCAGTAAAGTAGACGCCATTTTCCTGGCAACAACTCCAACCAATTCTGCAAAATCATACAAATTAGCTACCCAAAATCTTCAATACTAAAACTTATTAACTCTTTTAACTTGAAGTAGTTGTGGTATAAACAGAAAAAAAAAATAGTATACAAAATACAGTATACAAACACCAGGGGACAAGATACTGTTTACTGTGGTAAGAGAAAAGATAAAACTAAAGCAGGACGCGTTGACATTCAAATAATAGAAGTAAAATCTATGTCAGAGAGCATTCAGAGTATGGAGCAGTACCTTAGGCTTCGGATGAGGATTCAGCATCTCCATCAATTCAACAAAGTAAGAGAGCCTGTTACGCTGAAAATACAAGCATCAAGGTCAATCCAAATTCATGCTATGGCAATGGGTTAACTCATACAACTGATACGGACATTGGTGAGTTAAAAGACTACTTTGACTACATGTTAGCCACTACCACACACAAATACCCAACTGATACGGACATTGGTGAAAAGACTACTTGACTACATGTTAGCTACTAACTTTTATCTTAAGTTCACTGTTCAAGTTAGACCTGGGAGAAGGAAAATGAAAGGCCAAACTAAGACAAAATATTCAACCAGTCTTGGTACTGGAAGGGCACCTTATCAGCTTTTCTAAATTTGTTGATAAAGTATAACAAGCAAATGGAAGTGAGGATGGCTATTTGACCCCCCCCCCCCCCCCCCCTTCTCTCCCTCCAAACCCCCTCTTGTCCCTCCAATTCCTCATCAAACATCAGTCATCCAATGGCTAACTTTGAATCACATTTAACAGCTTACTCCTCTATACTATAGTATGTAGGTAGAACGCGTATTTCATCAAGCCAAAGCCAAAGAACTATGTGACTTTTAAATTCTAAGCATCACATATGGTTATGAAGCCTATATTAGAGAGAGGGACAAAATTGATTTTTGTTCTCACATAATGAGAAAAGAGGACAACAAAATTTGTCAAGATCCTCTTTTATCTTAGTTAAAGTCACAACTCACAAGGGTACAAGCAACTGAGTAGCTACCTGAGGCTGGCGATAAATGTATTCTTCAGTAATTCGAACAGCAGTAGAGCCAAGACCCCATCTAATTATGTTCATTGAAGGCTGCACTCTCCATCTTGGTCCGCATAAAAATGGGTGCCTCAGAGCATCTAAACAGCTGCACAGCACACATAGATAGCATAACCCATTCAGAAATGCTGCCGCATGTTTTTCCTTCTTTTTCTCCCCCCTTTAAATTCCAAAATAAGAACGTGATAAAATGAAATAACTTAATATATAGAGCTGGTCAGCTGAATAACAGATCTAGATTGTCGCCAAAATAAGAATGACAAAATAAAATAACGAATTGAAGCCATGAGTATATTCC